>NC_086231.1:17303333-17617222 GCF_036321145.2 Pelmatolapia mariae | reverse complement strand
TAGTTTGATGCACATTATCTGTATGTTATCTATGTATCCAAACTAGGCTGAAGCCAAGATGCACCTGTTCTGCATGTAAATACAAAAAAGAATAGCTTTACTTACTTCCCAAGTGTGTATAATATGCTTTGTGATATCATCACTGATGTTTCACTACTCTTTCTTTTTTTCATTGCAAGCAGCAACGAGTCTTGTTTAGTGTTTACAAGTAAATCGTTTCACTTCTTGAGATCTTTTCATTTGCCTTACCATTTTACAGCCGGGGGTGTGTGAAATAATGAATTTGATGGTATGCATCCTCACATATAACAGTGGAGCATGTAGATGCTACTGCTGTAAACCTCATGAAATATTATGTAGGGATATTTGTTATACATTATCCTGACACTATACTAGATTGTTTAATTGTTAATAATAGAACAAATAATTCAAAAAGTAAAGATTTTTGTGGGGAAAAACTCCATAACTGCTTGCAATCTAAGTATCACTCTTATGTATGTATGTATGTGTGTGTGTGTGTGTATATATATATATATACATGACTTTCCATTGCTTTTGCTCTCCCCCTAAATACATTCATTCTGATAAGGGACTGACTGCAGGAACACTGCAGGGCTTGGATTTAACATGATAAACAAGGCAGAACATTTTGTTTGGCTTCGTATGAATTAATCAGTGGAAATGGGCAGACATGTTGAGCAAACAGTCATTTAAGACTCTGCTGAGACACTGATGGAAGTCATGATTCAATTAGACCCTGAGCTCTTGAAGATGCAACAAGTATTTCAGCTTGGGAGAAACGACACAGCCACAGCTGACTGACGCTGGTGTTTCTGCAAAGCTCCCAAGAGCTGGTTAAAGCATTTGATTGATGAGAAATGATAAAAGTTTAAAAATTTAAATAAGATGGGTTAGGGATTAGTATTCTGGTCCTACGTTATTCTGTACAACAATAAATACTTTGGGAAATAATGAAATTGTTTGTACTGTTGGGTTTATCATATAGCAAATCCAGGTGGAGTAGACCTCAGACACACATCAAAGTCTGTGTGCATTAAAAGCATGTGGACCCCCACCCCCCTTACATTTCACATTTTGTATCTCTAAAGATTAAGTCGTAGCTCATTTGCACTGCATCAAAGAGCTGCATTAAATCTGTACAAAGAAAGCCTTATCTCTTTAATTATCTGTAACATCAAATTTTCGTACAACATAGTTAACATCTATCCAGCTACGATATAATCTGTTTGGACCAGGGCAGCTGTTGTCTCGTCCTGCAGAAAGGATCATTTTTTTTGATTACGTGTCCTTAATCACAAAAATAACGACAGAATTCTTAACTCTGTAAATATGAGAGCCATAATTGAAGAGTCGGTTTATTCTTCAAGCAGCTCAGCAGCATTGACTCTGACATTTGTTTTTATATGCATTTAGTATTTGCAACTTCTTAGAACTCAGTTCATCAATTAATCTGTTGTGCAAATGTGCAAAACAGTCTACCTAATGAATGCATGCACAATCCTGCAGAGCCAAATGCACTACATCATAGAAACAGCTGCTGTTTAAACTATCACAAGTGTCATAATATTTTTAAACATAATAAAGGTGAAAATGGTTTAAAAACAATTCAGTTTTTAAATAATATAGCAAGCTCAAGATTTCAGGGAAATGAATGGGTGTTGCTTTTGCAGGAGTAGAGCTGAGGTGTCATCAAAGACAGTTTGTTACTGTGGGAGCTTTAGCTTCTTCATCCATACCTCCTCCTGTCAGTCAAGCTTTATGTCTGCATTTGCTGACATTAATCAGATGAATACAAAAGCATTCTGTCTAGTTACTGGTTAAATGCTGCCATCAGGCTTATTTGCATAGTCTATGAACCTAGGGCTGGTGATCCAGTGACACATTATGAGTGTCAAAAGAGAAGTCACGTCTCAAGTGAAACACAGTGTAACCTTAAGGTGAATAAAAGACACTCAGAGTGTCTTTTATTAGCGTTTTTATTATTACAGCATTTACATGGAGGAGACTTAATGATGGCATGAATCATGGAGAGATTTCACTGTATTTTTGTTTGGCATTTGGTTGGCCGTTGTCAGTTTAGGGTTTGGGGCAGCAGGGGAGTCGAGAAGGACCCCGCACCTCATGCTGAGTCTCCCGGTGCTGCCCCCTCTCATCTATGTGAAGAGTCTCTTCTCCCCTGCTAAGTTTGCAAAGTCCAATTTTCAGCTAATATGAAGGTCGCAACAGCAGGCGCAGAGGGCGTAGTAGGACATAATGGCTATGGGATTGTAAATATTGGTTTTAGAGAGACACAATTGGAGGGCAAGCGGAGAGAAATTTCCATAGAGTATGTGCTAGCGCCATTGGAGGCCTTGGTGCAGCAGAATAGATTTTCCATTCTAGTGTGTCACATTAGATTTTCGGAGGTGCTCAGTGGCAGGTACATGTCATTAGTAACACTTTAGCACAGTAATGAACCTTTTTATTTATCCGGTGCTTCTCTCATGAATGAATAAGGAGCTGCTCCCCAACTGTGCCTAGCCGTGAGAAGCAGACAGAAGAGGCAAAGGGAGAGAGAGAGGGAGAGCGAGAGAGAGAGAGAGAGCCTGGAGCACTATGAAGTCGAAAGGGGAACGTGGAGCCCTGGGGAATGCTGAGGAGGGTTAAATGATCATTATTGTGACACTCACATGCACACTCGCTAACACACACATGCACCGCCGAACAAAAGAGCATACACATGCACAGACACACATGCACGCTCCCCACCTCCACTCCCTGGGGTCCTGATCTGACACTCTATTTACACACACATTTACACAGTCTACTCCCTCCTTTATAAAGCTGACAGGTACTTAAGCGGTACATTACTCTGAGAAGCTCAAGCCTCATGGCGGTGTAACCAAACTGTCCATTCACTGCTAGCCTTGTCTCAGTGTTCATTCAATAATGGCTTCTGAGAAATCTACCGGTAATGAGCGCTTGTAACTGGGCGGGCAGGCCGGGAGTCTGACGGCAAACATCAGGGCGAGCATCGGGGCCCGGGTTCATTGGTGGAAAAGAACAATATGCTAGGGTTCAGTAGCTCGTACGACTGTGGCAGCAGAGAGTTCTCATAGGAGTTTCAGATGCATAGGAGCTCATCTCTCCAGTTCTGGAGATGCTAGTGGAGTTACTTCATGTGCGTCTTCTTCTGTTGTCTGCTCTAGTTCCTTCGTTGCACCAGAAATCAACAGTGCAACTAAGTTTTATTGCTGCTGAGAAAAAAGAAAAACAATCGGTGCATATCTAGTCTAGGTCGGTGGCTTCGCCTATTGTTATACAGGTGGCAAACCTCAATCTCAGCACCTCTTCTTGGACTCACCTCATATTCCAGCCCGGTGCAGTGAAGCGGTTAGAGTGGCAATGGCCGAAGTGGTCAGGGCCCCATGTCACCCCCCACCCCACCTCAGCATCCTCAGTGTTCATTTCCCTTTCATCTTGAGTGTGAAATCGCTGCCGGTGCAGCACTGACCTCAGCATTAAGAGGTCAACTATTGAAATCTGATGTGCGCCTCTCTGGCTGAGGGACTTCAACAGATGGAGGGCAAAAGAGGGAATGGAAGAAATGGAAGGAAAAAAGAGGCATTTAAGATTAGTAAACTGTATAATAGCTCTGAGTCTTGTACTTACATTGCTTTGCTTAGGGAATGAGCATATATATTGGTGTAGTAGTTTAAAATGTTTGCTCCCTACTGCACATGTTGTTAAGTGTTTTTAAGGGGAGGTGAACATGTTTAGAAGCCCTGCAAAAAGATTGCCATTGGACTATTTTAGATTGTAGTGGACAAAAGAGAAAACCCCCCACATAAACCACTGCTAGTATTAGACACTTTTTAACTGCATTTCTGTACCACCGCATTAAAAATTTGCTTTCCTGTGATTCCTCCTAGTTAAGGGCATTAATATCTGCGAGAAGAGAAACTCCCCAAAACTCCAAACTTAGCAGCTTTTGGCAGCTTTCTACAAAATACCTGCCAGAACTTCCTGTCTCCATGTGTTTCCAGCATAAGGTTCTGCATTTAAAGTCAATTCGACACCTCATCTCAGTATGAATCCCCTCTGAAAGCATATGTGATATGAAGAGTAAGAGAAGTTTGAGGTCTTGTCTCATATTTCCCATCGGCTACACTTTCATCCCTCTCTCTGCAGCAGACCACCCCCAGCAACCCTGCCCAAATAAGGTGTTCTGCCTTCAATACTCTCCTCTCTGAAGAATCTGAGGAGTTCAGAATCTGCGAAAACTTTGGATCTCAAACACAAACATCTTTTATTCAAAGGGTGTCTGTAATCACAAATAAATAGCTTTTCTGGCGATGAGCACAAGGCACAAGAGAGAGAGAGGAGCCTATCTCAGGAGCAGATAACTAGTAGATATGATTCCTTAGATAAGTAGCAGTAATTTGGCTTTTAGAGATAGCTCCAGGGGCGCTGTGCCGAGTTGCGCTGATTTACTGTGTGTATGGGAGGTTGTTTTTTTTTTTTTTTCCCCACATTTTTATCTCTCCTGTTGAAGAGCTTTTCATCTCTGATGATTTTCTCTCTTTTTTATGTATTTCCCCCAGAAGGTGAGATCACAAACCCACAGAAGGCAGAGTGGCATGTTTTAAAGCGATGGACAAAATACAAATATTTGAAAATGTATTTCATGGTAATTATGTCAGGTTTCATGGCCTTGGCACAGTACTGAGGCACAGCCTGGATGCCTTAATTTGTATAGAAATTGTAATCATTTGTTCATTTCAAGGTGAAAATTGCATTTTTTAATTTAAATTGTATCCTGCGTGATAGGCTATTATCTAGAAAAATTGTCTCTGTGTATGGCGGTCTATGCCCTGCCGTCACGCCTGTTTAGAGCCCACTTCTCCTGAGAAAGGGCTTGTATATGAATCTCCTGACTGAATGCACCCAGTTTGTTCTTCACTTATGGGCCGCCACTGCACTCATTTCCATTTTTGTTATTAATATTAATTAGTTTGAGAACACAGCTCAGATTTTAAATGTAAATCAAGCTTGGCTTCACAGTGATTTTTATCTAGCTCCGATTTCTTAGATTTACAACTTTACTTGGACTTTTTTTTGTCTTTGTTTTAAAAAATGAATTAAGGGAGGTGTGCATGGATGTGCATATATGTGCACATGTGCATTTCAAGTATTGCAATCTGAATTGGTTCTATATAAATAAAATGTAATGAATTGAAGATTGATCTTACTTAGCTGATTAAATGTAATATAGCTGGTGAAAGATTCTATAATTTTGGTTCCTGGTAAATCAGACAATCCCCTATTTGAGCTTCTGCTTTTTTTTTTCTTTTTTTTTTTTACTTATACATGACAGATTATCTATCTATAATACCTGAGAGGGGTAACCATGAAATTCAAAATACCTAAAATGTTCTGAAAATAAGATTTTCTCCCTATGCAAAATACATGGTTGGGAAGGAGATATGTGCATGGCAAGCTGTGCGTCTGTGTCTGTGTCAGTGGGATCCTTGAGGTGACGAGCACAAAGCTGAGGCTCAGGTACACAGCGTATGCTGGCATAATTACAGGATTTGGGGGATTATTATACTGTAAGTGCTTTCATGGCGACAGCTGGGAGCTTTTTTACTCCCTATGACACATAATCTCAAAGAATAAAACCAAGACCCCAGAGCATCTCTTAATCATTTCTTAGCATACCTGCACACGGATCTGAACTCTTTCTGAAGACAAATTTGAAAAATTAGAATATAATTATCATATCTGGTTTAAATCATTCTAAAGTCATGTTTTCAAACACACATTTTCTTTAAATCTGAGACTTTTTGGCTTGTTGTTTTTTTTTTCCTTAACTGGCTGTTTGCGTTCTTCCTCTTCACGGCTTTCCTGAGTCTTCAGCAGAAGGTTATTTATCACAGCATGGCCAGGTTCAGGAGCTGGGTCCTAAATAAGATCTGAATCAGAGCCTCTATTCCATGGCTCATTCTGAAAGTATGACCAGGCTGACGCTGTGAATTCTCTATCACTGCTGCGTGAGTGATAGGGCCTCCTGGTCTCTACAGCAAGGCTCAGGAGTTTCATTTCCATCCCTGTGATCTAAACAACCCCATTACCGGCAGCCATTTATGCACAGGGGCAGTAGGCAAGCACTGGGCCTGAGGACACAGCCCACAGCTAAGCTACCATGGCATAGAGCTACCTTCAATGGCCGTATGTCCATATAGAGGAGGGGAGAGGAGGAATGGAGCGCTCGGGCCTCTACACTTTATCTAAACCACTCCAGAGAGGCGAGTGGAATCGGCTCTTGTGGGCTCTGTTTATCCTCTGCTCCTGTAGTCAATCAATTAGGGGATCAAAGCAGGAGATGAGGGAAGTGTCATAAAGCTCTCCCACACACCACTGCCTGAGCTGCCACCTCGTCCAGTCTGAGTGACAGCAGACCCGAGGGAGACAAAACTCCCAGGCCGGCACCTCAGGAGACAAGCTGGAGCAAAGGGGACAACCGTAGCACATGCCAAGGTCTAATCTGGACAACCAGAACACAAACTTTTAGAGGAATATATGAAGGATGACACGCAGCAGGCAAAGAGCCACAATGCATATTTGATATGTTCAGAGGATCCATTGAAAGCCCCCCAGTCTCCTCAGAATGAACTCATATCAAAAACTTGCTTTGAAATCGATTAACTAATTGACCTGCCTCATTGGCATGCTAATCCAGCACCCAAGAACACTATTTTTTTTTCCACAATATATGTTTTGTAATTAGATATTCAAGAGAATTAACATTTGCATCAAATTTAACTGAGCCTTGATGATATAACGTGGCGATAATGCTGCATTTCAGTGCTGATTTGAATCTGTGAAGGGAATCCTAAACGTTATGTATCAGTTTATACTCACTGAGTATGAAAATATGAAATAGGAATGATAGGTACCCCTTGATAACACAAGCAGTACTGACTTCATTTAGCTTCAGATTTATCTGCTAATACAATTTGATGGTGATGATGTTAATAATTTTGATTAGTGATGCCTTTAATTAGTTCACATTTAATTGCAAATAAAATGCAAAGTATTTGTTGTCATTTTGTGGCGTACAGAAAGTAAATATACATCTCTCACAGTGCATCTTGGCATTATTTACTAGTTTAGACAAGACTATGTAGGAAGATTTTCTTGCTGCGGCGACTGCACACATATCCAGCATGTTTGAGATTTGTTAAATGAATGAATGAACGTACCTAAGGCGGGTTTGACATACCTCCAACAGTGCCTGATGGCTACAAGTGAATGAGCTCCACTGTTTTGACGTGTAATATAAAGCACAGCGGATGCTTCCACACTACACCGGTTAGTTCCCCTACATTCACACCATACCGCAGAGATTTGCAGACTGCATTCCCCGGCAAGTGGAGGGAGAGGCGAGCGCTGCTGGTCAGCGGGTAGAATGAATTACTTCCTACAGCTGCAGCTAGACACACTTTCAGTCTGCGTCTCCTCGTCTGGGACATTTGAGCTCTCATCACTCTCTAATCATATCGCCAGCGCTGGAACAGTCACTGGTGACCCCCGCAAATGTGCTTGAACTTACATGCTCAGACTACAAGCATGCGGTTAGGGAAAAGATAGATCAAGTGTGGCTGATTTAAGATTTTGCAGATGCATACAGATTTACACCAGGCCTGCTAATCTATCTGAAATATATTTTCCATCAATTTATTTTTATTTTATTAGCCTTTTTAAATCTTAGAAAATACTAAAAAGGCTTGCCACAATTTCCCAGAGCCCAAGGTCACAATTTTAATGGCTTGTCTTACCTAATCAAAGTCAGTCAGTCAGTCCAAAATTATATAAATGTGAGAAAGGCTGGAAAAACCAGATATTTGATTGGCTGGATAAAATGGTTATTGTCTATACTGACTATGTATGTACATATGTAGTACATGTAAAAACTGAAAGAAGCAATGGATAAATAAAAAGGTTCATTACTGACTCGTCTCATAATAAACGTTAAAAAAAACCTGCACACGACAGAAATAAGAGACAAAAGGCTCGACTCTGTTTTGGATCTTTAATTGATAACAGTTACGCCAGTGTTACAGTAAACACACCAACAGGCTGAAGGTAGTAAATACCAATACAAGTTTCCCACTACTCTAATACTTCATACAGCAGAATAAATTATACCATGATAATATACACACATGCGGAACAGAAAAAGGAGTAAAGCAAAGCACAGATGTCAAAAAGCAACTAAACAGGTTAAGGGTCAAACAGACGGGAGGAGGGAGGGGGGAGGGCTGGGAGGGAAGGAGTTGTATGCCTTAAATACCCAAATGTTTATTGATGCGAGTGTTAGAAATGGGTTTGATACACTAAAGACAATTCTAAAACTCTTCCTTTTTAAAATATACACGAGTGAGGCGTCTAAGTGAAGCAGTTGGAGCAGCAACTGCTGCGGTTCAGTGCGGAGTCAGCATTACTTTGACGTTTTCTCCTGAAGTCTTATTGGTCCACAAATCCAACAAATTCCCAGAGTAGAAAGCCTGTTGTCTCTGGCATTATTATCATCATCATTATCATCATCATCATCACGCTGGTCCATTGGGAGAGTCACACACCGAAGGCTCAGGTGTGTTAGGTCCTTGGTCCAGTGATAGCTGGTCTGCTTTTATACTCAGTCTGTAAAACAGGCGGTCAAAAACACCCTGAGGATGTTTAATTCAGCCACCTTTTAAATATACAGCGGTCCTGTGGTTCAGGGGGAGTCTGTCTGTGACACCAAGCTTTCATTTTCCTTCAAGCTCAGTTTTACCCTCTTAAATGTCATTTTAATTGGAACATTTTCAGTGGAATTTATATTTTACTAATTTATACAAATCCATTCTTACCTGGGTCAGAAAAAAACAGACTCAAAACTTTTGGTTGAAACAAGTAAACCAATTAAATACATTAAAAAGAAAACAGAAAAAGAAAACCAAAACATTTACTTCCACAGATCCCTTGCTTACCTACCACTCAACATAGTGTTGTTTTAGTATAAAACATACTCTTTATAAAGAAACAATACACAATCTGCTCCAGCTACTGTACATTTTTTCAGATTTTAAAGGCGACGAAGGACCAGATCCTTTCTTGAGCATTAACCGTCATAATAATCACACTGATGTCAATGAAAAATATCACATACATCTCAAGGGAACAGCTGGTCCTGGATCAAGTCAACAATGCGTGCTACACAAATGTCTCATATCCACTATTATTTAAACTTTTTTTTCCGTCTTTTTTGTACATTTGGGTGAGTATGTGAAAGTGGAGGATTAGACGTGGCTCTGGTCCAAACCAGAGAAGGGGGCCAATCAGCGGAGTTACCTGTGCCCTTTCACAACTGACTGGATTATATGATTTTCCAGAGTGCATGTGAATGGCACAGCTTGTCTACTTTTTAATCTCATAACAGAGAATGCTGGAATGCCTATAGTATATTGGAGATGGAGGCTGAGGAATGTTCTGAAGGAATTTAGTCGAAAAGTGGAAAGCCAACACAGTGTGCATTTACAAAATGTGCTAATTATGCTATAAAAAAAACTGAAATACTGGCTAGTGATGAGAAGGGTCACTGTGAATTAGCTTTGACATTATATTCGTGTGATTTAATCTGCTTCACACTGTTTAAGTCACACAGGATTCCCTGGCAGATGGGATTTGGGAGGAATGGGGAGGTGTGTGTGTGTGTTCGTATGAGGGGGTGGTTGAGCTTGGCAAGGTCCATATTTCAAAATACATTAATTTCCCCAATCCTGTTTTTGCAAACAATGCCCTCCTCCCTATGGACCACCACTAAGGATGGGATGGAGGTTACAAGGGGAAAGCTATTGGCCGCCAAAACGCTGCTTTAATTCCCTGCAGAATCCATCCAGCCAGACTTCCCACAGTGTGGCCAAGTTCTTTAGGAATGTCAAGACGAATATGAAAGTGGGAAGGTCAAATCGCTCACGAACATTTGAGCTCAGGGAACAGGCAGAGGAACAGCAGCTTGGAAAACAATCATCCTCTTTTGTGTGACTGTGTGCCGACACGCAAACATGCATATGCAACAGACAATCGCTCCCAGATCATCTCAGTCATTCTTTGTGTTTTACACATCGACATCTAACGGAGAAAAGAGATACGAATGGAATCAAAGAACAACAGAAATCACATTAACCATAATCATATAACAGCAACAATAGTCTTAACAATATCAAAAAAGAACAAGAAGAAGAGTCGTTCAAATGATATTGGCTTTGTTAACTACTATGAACAGCAAGGTCAAAAGTACATGTTGTTGATGGCTCTAAATGTGTGCTGGACTGCAGCCATGACAAGGAGGAATCTGGGCCAATGATGCTGACCATCCTTTGGTCATCTGGGGGTCCTTTTTGGCCCACTGAGTAAAATAAACAGGTCTGAGGCTGGGATATGAGTACAAGGAGCGGGCAATTATGCCCAAAGGGTGGGGAGAAAGGGTGCAGAGCCGCCTGGTGGTGTGAAAAGTTTAGCTCCATTCCCGAAAAGGGACTTTTCACTCTCTCACAAGCGTCACTTTCTCTGGTACAGAGTGAGGGCGCGCGTCTGTTCACTGATGTCATGGCCGAGCTGCAGATAGACGAGCTGGAGTTGCAGTCCAGACTTGATGGAGCATGGAGGAGGGTGGCAGAGGGCGAAATAGAGAGAGGTGCAGGGTTTGTCCGGAGTGGCTTCAGTAAGCCTGTCCCGTCTCCACCTGCAGCAGCCCCAGCACTGCCGAGTGGTCTCCAAGCTTCATCCTCCTCTGGGTGGACAAGCTCACATTTTTAGCCAGGTAGTCTACAGCAGCTATACACACAGACAAACAAACAAAAGAAGACAGAAAGGAAAAACAAACAAACGTTAGACAGGTGGTAGATTCCTGGGACATATGTCCTATTCACTCTCATTTCATTCCTCTGATTAAGGCTGAAACAAGTTGTGGCAGAAGAGAATGAGTCAAATGAAAAACAATTCACACAGAGAGAGTGAAAGATAAAAACCCCTCCCCTGTCCCTTGTCTGAGGTTGGCATGCTGCTGGCACAGAGCATGTGCATCCTGGTAAAGTCTCCATGCTGTCACTCAGACAGTTCCCCGTGTGTGTTCTGTGTGCCAGTCTTCATTACACTTGGCATCTCTGATTTCATGCCCTCCACACTCCACATGGCCGATCATTTTCATCCTCAGACAGCAGCTCCTCTCCTCTCTCTTCCATTCATTACCCATCCACTGTGCTCAATCACCATCTTAATTAACCTCACATCAGCTCACATCCGCACTGCCATCAGTTTCTTGCTGCTGACAAAAACACTGGTGCGCACACACAAAAACGTGACAGATTGGCACGCGCTCGCCCGCACTCACGCATAACACAAACACATTTCGGAAAAGAAAATCACCAGATGCACAAAAGCATCAGATCACCACCAGAACCTGAAAATAAACAACAAATGTCAGCTAGCCGATGCTGGCTTGGTTTGTTCAGGAAGTGGGCTTCATTTTACCTCTTGTGAATGGCTGTGACAGCATCAGTCAATTATGCTAATCTAATAAAGCAAACTCTTTCCTGCCCTGAGGGTGTGTGCATGTGTGTGTGTGTGATCAAAATAGGAGAAAGAGGGAAAGAGAGGTGGGCAAGAGGACACTGTGGCCCCTGAGGGTGTGCCGTTCTTTGAAGTGGCCCTCTTCTCTTTCCCATCCAAGTGGAGTGGGGTGTGACTAAGGCAGCTCTGTAAATGGATGGTTGTGGTGTGGTGGTGGTGGTGGGGTCTTTATCAAGAGCACGTGTCTGCCTCCACCAACCAGGGTGCAAAGGTCAGGAGGCTCTCCTGCCTGGGAACTGGGCATCACTTCATAGGCTTTTTAAATTTAGTCAGCTTAAGAGGGGGATGGAGAAGAATGACCAGCTTTTGTCACAAAAACATGAAAGTATTTGCTTATGCAACAACAACAGTATACACATACAGGGTCTACTTACTCTGGCCATACTGGCTGTACTGGTAGCCTGCAGTGACGGGGTCCACGCTGTAGCTGGTGGCGCTGTATGTAGGAGGGCAGTATGACTGCGAGGAAGCCAGGCTGTCCACACTCTTGATGGTGTCAGAGCGCTGGCTGCAGCTGGCTGAGATGGGGTTGGAGCTCTCCAGGCTGCTGTGCAGGGGGGAAATGGAAAAGTCGTGCTGGGGCTGGGAGGGTACAGCACTAGGGTTACTCAGGATACTCATCACCTGGAGGGGAGGGGGGGAAAGAGGATGTTAGAAACTTGGAAAATTGAGGATCAAAGCATTGACAGAGTTGAGGGAAAGTACTTTTTTTTTTGCAAGTATAGTGCCATCCCAGCACTTCACGGTAAAGATGCCAATAGAAATACACCATTTCAACTTTGAAATAGGAAAGGGGAGAAACTTCCCCATCTTTTTTTAAAGAGCAGAGGGGAGGGAGGATACCAGGAGGGTGATGAGGTTAAAAAAAGGAGAAAGGGAACAAGAGACACAGTTTCCATTAGCTGGCGCTGCCAGTAAGTGTTCTGCTGTGGGACAGACGGGTCCCAGGGTGATAATAGACCAACCATCCTTGCCAGACAGCCCCTGTCCCGGAGCCTGAGGCCTGAGCCCGAGCCTACAGCACAACAAGCACCAAGGGAGTCCCTAATCCCTCGCCCCTAGCCTACCCATCTCATGAATAGTAATGGAGTTGGAACTGGTAAATGATCCCCTCAGATCCCCACACAAAGTAGGCTCCACAAACCATACTGAGCGGGCCGCTGATACTGCAGGTTGAGGCTTGCCTGAATATTACAGTGTGTATATTATTCACAGTGCATAAAGGCTTCCAATTCAATATTCTAGATTAATGTAATAGCATGTGACGCTCGTCAGAAGAAGGCCTCACAATATGTTAAAATGTAAGAGATTACTTCTGGTGCTCCTCTACTCTGAAGCACAGTGGCCCAGAACGCTGTGAAAAATTTTGTTTTCTCATGCTGTGAGTTTCGTTAAGTGAAAAAGCCTAAGTGTAGAGTGTGTGTGTGTGTGTGTGTGGTAAAAAAAAAAAGGCAATTGTCCCACACATGCTTCCCTCCTATAGCAGCGAAGCCTTCCTTTCAACATCAGGTTCATGTTGAGTTTTGCTATGCTGCACTGGCCTTTGGCCCCTTGGCTGCTAAACCAATTAGCCCATCATAGAGGTGGTTACACAGGGGTGATACAGAGGCAGACATATGTTTGCATGCATGCACAAACGGACACATGCATACACATATGTAGCAACCACACACCCAACGCAGGAGCTAGCCAAAACAGTCCACAAATGATGCTGCACGCCAGGATTATCCCTCAGAGGGAAAATTAACTATATTCTGCAAATTAATCATATCTTTAGAAAGGGGCCTCCCTAGAAATACGAAACACTCGAAGCACATTAGAAACATAAAGGCTGGTTAGTCATTTCCACATGTTAATTCTATCAGTAAGGAAACCCCCACCGTCCCCTCCACATCTGCGAACAAAGCATGTGACATGTATCCATAAGAGGGAGATTCATAGCCCTCTTCATGCTGGACACATGTGATGCTCCCTCCCATATGGAGATGAAGTGCACAATGTGAGGAAGATGAAGGGTTATGTTTGGATGGGTTCCTTAAAGTAAAAGAAAAAAAAAGGGAGCTAGTAAAATGTCCTGAGAGAGACAGCTGGAGGGCATGAGCCTATTTTAGTTATTGGTTAATTGAAGCTTGATTACATTGCTTCCTTATGAAATAGGACAGCCAACAACTGGCTCTATTATTATTCACGCTCATAAAAGCTCTTCAAAAGGAAATGACTTCTTATCGCGACATGTTGCGGCATTGCTATTTTAGCAGGATATTTTAGATGGGTCGGCCACTTTAGAGGCTGACAAGTGTTGGCATCTGTGAGGATCTCAAGCACAGTTTTCAGTTATAATTTAAGTGTTCTTAGTGGGGAAAGGTAAGTTCAGAGTGGATTCTTCCACCCACACCTACAGCATTTTATGTGATACACGGTTCAGTTTTAATTGGTGGGTTTTGCTACTTTGATGTTCCCATAAAGTTTTTTTCCCCCCTAAGTGTTCAAGTGTTAAACGATACTTTGTCACATAAACTCGTAAATGCCATTTGTGGCTGGATACATTGACATATTTCTGTTTCTGTGTGGCTCGTGAAACAGCCTCTGCAGATATTAAGTTCTAGCCAATGAATGAACTCTAAGAAAGCGGGAGGGATCTGCTTTTTGTCTTGAATTAAAAAAACAAACAAAAGAAAGGCAGGAAGCTGATGGCTGTCACTAAATACGTGGGCGTATTAATAAAGAGTTGAAAAGGAGTTTGGATTCCTGTCAAATTTTAGAGTTGAGGAAAGGCCATTATATTTATCATCCATACATACAGCATGCTCTTGCAGAGCAGAGTTTCTCCCTGTTTCTCTGCACCCGCCTCCCCCCCACCTCCCTGTTTCGCCTCGCATACGGCGTCCTCAGCAGCCCAGAGTTCGTTTGTTGTTTAACGTTGTGTGAGTGCTGGTTTGGGAGATAATGTGAGCCAGGACCCAGTTTAAAGGACAATGCTCCAGGGCGTTCCCTGCCTCTTGCGCACAACACCCCTCCCTTCACACCCGCCCCCCTCCTTTTCCACTCTCTCTCTACAGATAGATTACTTTATAAATAATAATAAAAAAGTAATTAATTCTCTCAACTTCTGAGCCCTCCAGCCTGTGGCAAAGTGAGTGCGGGAAGTGTAAATGGATACAATGTGCATCCTTTCAGATAAATAAATAGCACACTTGAGACAAAAAGAGGCCCTTTCAAACCCCCCTCCCCTCCCCTAATTTCTTCAACAGCCAAATTACATTTTTTTGTAACATTTTTTTGTTTGCGCGAATGTTTGACGAGTTGTTCTTTGTTGGATTTCACTCTGGAATAAAACAACGTGACAGAGACAGAGCTGAAACACTGCAAGTGATACAAGAAAAAAACACAATGAGAGAAAAGAAACACAGTAAAGAAAGAGAATGGGAATGTGCCGGAAGAGCTGAGTTTTCTTTCAGCTATTATAATCATTACGAGATCATAAAAGTCAACATTATTCCACTTCGACTATTTAATTTTTTACATTGTGTAAGGCAGTGAAATGGAGCACATTCGTGTCTCCTTATAGGAGCAGTCGTCCCTGCTGCACCTGATAATAATAAGAATGCACCCTTGCACTGGATTAAAACAACACCAATTCACAAGTGTAAAGTGAGGAAATGGAGTGCTGAGAATATGATAGCCTATAGAAAGAAGGCGAGGGGGGCAGCAGAGAGAGTGATATAGCGTGAGCGAGAGGAGAGTGGAGGCTTTGGGGAGTACAAAGACTCCTGTAGGACTGCACTGGCCTGAGGGCTAGCCTGCCTGGAGAGCTGATAGGAGCCCCTTCTGTTCCATTCCCAGCGCCAGCGCCAACACACCCCACTCCACAAATACTCTTAATCTGCGCAATACTGGATTAGTTCCTCTGTCACCGATACCTCCCCGTTCTGCCCAAATCAAAATGCCCCCAAGATGTACCTTTAAGTTAGGCAGAGGTCACTGGGGCAGACAGGGAAAAATGAGCACTCCAAATGTCTGTAAGTTATCTGAGTAGTGCAGAATAACATTGTGCACCTTAGCAGATCTGCCTGGCTGATACTCGCTCCAGCAAAGAACGATTAAAGATCCACAGTGATGACACTGAATTTCAGATCAATATTTGAAGGCCAGTCCTCGGGGTGTGATTACAGGAAGAGAATAGTGTTTAATTCTGTAGCCCAGAAGTCTGGAAAGTGTCTGACTTTGGAAACAGTCAAAATATGAAATAAAACCTTAACTATATAGAAATGTGCGTATTTAATACATCGAAAGATACAAAGAACAGGCAGACTTCTTATGTTAGGTCATTAAATGTTACATGAAAACTTGATTTAAATCTTTTAAAATCCTAATCAAACACTTAACCTGAAACCAAACAAAAAAAATGAAGGAAATAAATAACAAATGAAAATATCAGTGACTCCCCCCTCCAAGTCAGTCGACTCCTGCTCACACAGCGTCCCGCCCTTCCCCCCATCCCTCACATGAGAAGGCCGGCCCAGCGGGCAGTAAGGCCCCTCATCTGAGCAGACAAAATGACTATTTAAAAATAACAGTGATTGCATAAATTGAATTAAAGCGTTTTGGTCACGGTGGAGGTGGCGCGAGGGGTGGTGTGGGGCCGCAGCAGAAAGCCAGGATGGTGGCAGGCAGCAGATGACGGGCTCAGGCCTGCATGCCACTGCTTTAATTGGCCGGGGCACATTCATAAAAACTGAAAAGTGTCTTCCACTAGTGCCACAGGATGAAGAGACAGAAGCAGAGTGAGAGGTAGAATGGTGGTGGTGGTGGTGGTGGTGGGGGGGGAGGGGGGGGGTTGGTGCTGGAGGGAGAGAAATGGGCCTTTGAAGAATGTAATGCAAATGGGGGGTTGTGGTGGGGTGCTAATTGTGTTCAATTAAGTGGCTGATTGGCACTGACAGAATGTGGGCATTGACATGTCAGGCACAGATGAGGACGATTAGCGGGCGCTGGAACAAGCTGTCACTCCTCACAACATGTTAGCCATTCTGTGCCTGTGCGTCTCCCCTCTGCGCTCCATGAAGCTGTTCGCACGTACCAAAGGAAGCTTAAATAAGTGGAAGAGGAATAAAATTCATATTTATTTTAAATGCTAGACACGCTCCCTCTGTGTTTCTGCAAATTTCCATTAAGCTAAATGCTCATGGCGGCCTTAGCGTTCCAGAAAGCACAGCTGCTCAAGTTGGAAAAAGGACCCCGACTCCACCCCACCCCACTCCCCTCCTAAACATCCCACAGCATAAGCTATAAACTTGGCCCCGCACTAACCAGAGGTTAATATACCGTCTATTGGGCTGCAATTGGAGAACGTGTGGGGAGCAATCCTCTATTCTCTGCTAGTGATATGCTTGAGTAACTATGGGATGGATTCAGCCACTGGGAACAAGAGAGGCCCCTTCTAAGCGGGCACACACATGCACACAGACTTCAGCTCGCCGCACCTTGCTCCAACGCCTCTTCTAAATTAAACGGCAGATTTTCTGATTCCAGGAGAGTGGTTTCAGCAAGGCAGGGCCTGGTGTGTGTGTGTGTGTGTGAGACAGCGCGCGCGCGAGAGAGAAGCAAGAAGCACGGCTGATCGAGGGAGTAAGGAGAAAAACGAAGAGGGAGGAAGAAGAAGAGGAGGGGGGAGGAGTGGGGGTTGTTTGCTGAAAACAGCAGGGGCCAGGTCTAGTGAAAAATGTCAGGTCAAATTGTTCTTGACAGTGTTAATATCTGCACCTCATAGCCATAATTACATGTAAATAAATAGTGAAATAGCTCTCAGCTGGAGACTGAAAGGGGCGAGCTGCTGCATGAGACAACCAGCTGAGGACCCAACAACCTCCCATATTCTCATCTTATTGTCTGGATGTAGAAGGGAGTGAGATACAGAAATGCGCATGCAATGAAGCTTATTTTTTGTAAGTTTTTCCTTTTCTTTGCGATCCCCCCTTGTGAAAACTGGAAGCACGGTATAAACTCTGCAAAGGGGTCACGAGAATGAGCCCACGATGATGAAGGTTAGAGGACAGAGAGAGAGAGTGAGAGAGAGGGAGAGCCAATAAACCAATGAGGGACAGGGAGAAAGAAACAGAAAGAAGGAGGGACAGAATGGGTGAGAGGAAAAAAAAAAGTCAGCTAGTATTAATCACAGCCATGCACCTGTCAGAGTGGCATCTGGAACTAAAAGGAACCACATGCAGCTCGACAACATCCCAAACCTCTGGCTAGCGGGGCAGGTTCACAGCAAAGTAGCCTTCCTTCTTCTCAAGCCATCCCATGACCCCCTGAACCCTGACCCTTCACCCCGAAGAGACAGGTCACCCAGCATATGCCTCACAGACACTTCACCTGTGAAGCAGGCTGTTACTGCAGACATTATTACATTATGTCATTATGACTATTATTATCATTATGATGATACAAGTAACCTTCAAATTGTCTGTGTATGAGGAAGGAAATCCCCGCCAGATGAGCATGTGACACTGCGTACGCCCGTGTGCAATAGGTATTTTAGATAGGATCGATATTTGTGCCTATACTTTCATAAAGGCAGTGCCGCTCTCCACCTTATAGGCATTTCAACTGCGTGGGACACACAGCATGTGAATCAGTCTCAGTCATTTTTCCTCCTTAAATCCCCATCTTCTAGGATTTACTGAAATTCATATTGGCTGCCTCTGCAAGATAAATGTAAATCACATTCCCTTATATTTACTATTTATCAGGATGCAGCAGCTCACTTTCAGCAGGAAATATCTCTCACCCGCACACAAACACCCTTGCATTTAAATAGCATTTTTATTGTCCGCCATAGCCTTTCATCTGGGCGTAGGGAGAAGAGCTGCCTCTCCAGGGGAGAGAGTTGGAGCAAGAGCGGAAGGTGGGGAGAGAGAAAGAGAGAGGGAGAGGGAGAGAGAGAGAGCAAAGCACTATTGGCAAGGCATCGCTGGATGACAAAAAGCCAAGTGGAGGGAAGGAAGGTTGGTAGGTGAAAAATAGATTATGAATACACCAAGCTCCAACCAAAGATATTTTGGAACGTAAGAGAAAATGGCAGCACATGGCTGCTCAAGAGACTTTGAAAGATGGAGAGAGCAACAAATGGCTCAGGTAAACAGGGGCTAGAGAGCTAAAGCACTGTCTCTGCTGCAAGGGGGAAAAACGAGGTTTGCATGCATGCTGCAAAGGTGGCTCCTTATACAGCATTTTTTTTTGTCACAAAGCATCAAGTTTAAGCTGAGCAAGAAAATTATTAGTCACGTCACACTCGTCTGCAAGCGGCGAAAACAAAAACAAGATGTATTATCACAAAGCAGAAGGCCAGCGCACGCAGAGGTACGTCTTCGGTGTCGCAGACAGAAAATCTTTCCTCAGAGTTCAAAAGTGTTGCAAAACAACAGCCAACACTAATAATCTGTGCAGAAACAGTATAGCCAGTGGATATGATTTACAGTCCCTGGATTTTCTTGGCAACTGCCGACAGCAGGTCTCTTTTTTCTGAAAGCCTCTTACATCTTTTTTTATACTTGCCAAATTGAAACAGTATTTGTTTTAATGGGAGTTCTAATTAACCAGTATGTATTCCCCCACTTGCTCTGCGAGTGGCTGAGCTATGAATGCAGGCTATGTGCTCATCCCCTTTGATTTGTTGTCAGTGGAGCCTGCCAGCTGACACAGTGCCCGGTGAGAGGCTTAATGCCCAAGTTTTAATAATGTGGGGGACTACATGAATCTCCCCCTCTCATTGGTATTCAGGTGCAGAATGTCTTGTTAGAAGTCAGGGAGGGAGGCGGAATGAAGCCAGAGCTCCAGATTGTTCCGTACATTTTCCCCTCTCCATTTTTTTTTTTTTTTGGCAACGGCAGAGCTTGCTTCTTAAAAATAATTCATCCCATTTTTAAAAGAAGCGTCTGCGCTAGCTAATGGAAGAGCAGCAGCACAGTTTGGAGTCTCCCCTGGCTTATCTCTCTCAGACAGTTGTGGGGAGTCGCTGGTGAGCATGGTGTCAGCGTGCGTGGTACGGTGCAGCGCCGCGCGGGCAGGCAGGCCTGGGGACACAGATCAAAGGGAGGCAGGGGTGAGAGCCGCTCTGCCTCTGATCCCGTGTACGTGTGTGTGTGTGTGTGTACATGTGTGTGTGTGCGTGTGTGTGGAGGCCCGGCCCACTCACACAGCCCAAAGGCCCTCCTCAGATACACACATCCTTGTCATTCCAAAACACACAACACTTTCATAAAACTGCAAAACAGAAAAAAAAGTTCCTCACAAAACTTTGTGAACTTCCTTCATCAAAACAGCAATAAAATCTCTATCCACCATACCTATCCAGCTCACAGACTTCCCACTTTCCCTATCACGTCTCCTTATCATAAGGACACCCTACAACAGGCCCTGCATGCATTTCCCACTTTGATTCAACAAGAGAAATGCTTCCCGTTCCCCTTTTTCCCCCTCCTCCTCTATATTTCTAGAAATTCTGCCACTGAGCTCCTTTCGCTGGGCTTCAGCAAGTGCCGTTGTTTTCTTTCCTCTCCCAGCAGGTGTCCCTGTCATGCAATAATGAGGAATTCAGCCCAAACGGTTTCACGCAAATGCAATGGCCATGAACGCTGCTTCAAAGAATCATTTGAAAAGTATCTTGCAGCCTCATATTACTGGGATTTGTTGAAAATGTGCTGCGTGCTTGAGAGATGATTGCCTGTTAAAGCGCACCTCTTCAGCTGAAAGAAAGCCAATTTGCTTGTTTGTTTGTTTTTTACATGTGCAAAATTAATATACAAAGTATCGTGGCGATGAAAGGTCAAGAGGTCTACTTCAAATGGAATATTAAAAATGAAAAAAGACCAGAGAGAAAAAGCAGGCGTCAAGCTTAACTCTTCAGGTAAGGATGGCTGGAATGCCTAACCTCGATGCCCTTGCCTGTACCTTTTTCCAACACCTGCTGTGCTGCTAAATGAAACAAGACCAACAACAAAACACACTTCTGGTTTCATACCTATTGCCCAGCCATGCACAGCTTCACTCCCATGACCCCTAAATATACTGCCTCCCTCAACCAGCCAAACACGCTGTATATCCCACAATGACAGCAACCAGTTTGAGTGTGGATGGCTTTTCCACTGCCTGTAATGGGAAAATGTGTGCTGTCGGGATAGGTTATGGGATTGGGATGGACGCGAGCTCCTGTCGGGACTGCTGAACGCTGCAGGATTCCATTACAGACTTGGCACCTCGCCACCGCAGCCCATTTACTGCGAATCAGAGAATTTTTGTCAATCTTTACAGCAACCGCGAGGCCATCAATGCCAGGCACTTGAAGAAATAGCTTGCACATTCCAATGCACAAGCATATCTCGAGCAAACAGATGCCGTGTGTAACTTACAATATCATATTCTCATTTCCATCTCGATAGAGAGTCTCTTTGTGTTGATTTTTTTTTCAATTACAGGAAAGGAGGAGAAAAAACAGGGGAATAAAAAAATAACACGAAAAATAAACAGCGAGGTGTGGAACGCGTGCCGATAATTTCCAAAGATGAGACCCAGCCGTCGTTTGATTGAAATTCGGTTAAATGCAAGGAGAAGACAAAGCCCTCTCCGACTCTGAGATGTTAAAGCGGTTGTTTGTTCTGTGAATTTTCTGTGTCTTGAGTTTTCTGTGACGAGCTTGTGAAGTGAGAGGGGGGACAGATAGGAGCTGCCCAGCACAGCGGGATGCTGCACCAGGGAGTGAACTCTGATTCTGCTGTCAGTGGGAGCATTCATGTCCACGCTGAGAGACTGATAGGAATGCCACACATCATTTTACATGCGTTCACTTCAGTGCGGTGCAAACTACTGCGCAGCCAAAACATCCACACCATATACATATGGAAACTCCCCCACACATGAAAGCTGAAAAAACACAGTTTAACTTCAAAAATAATTATATAAATCTAAAAAAAAGGACAATAAACAAATAAAGTTTATTTTAGGTTGTTTTATACAAAGACTTTTGTCAAACCATGTCGATAGAGTAATTGAATACTGAAAATCCAAGCTGCACAGTTGCCCAAAGGCTCCTGTCCTAATCCTCACTATGACAGGAAATGTTTAATATCCCAACACATTCTGGAATGTCTACGAAGAGAAGGAGAGAAAGCGGCAGTGTACCCCACGCCAGTATTAGAGAGCCATTAATGAAAAAAAAAAAAAAGACTCCATGTTCCTGGTGTTTTTCTGCAGGTTTGCAGTGAGAGCATTAGCAGTTAAAGCCCCTGTGCCACGATTAACAATCAAACACGCTGTGAGCCTCCATGTTATCCTCCGTCGCTCCAGAAGGAGAGAAAATCTCTTTTTTGTCACAAAATCCTTAATTCTTTCTTCTCTGAAGAAAGAGGGTAATACCAAGAATGTTTCCAATCTGCTTTGAGAAATATTTGAAGAAAAAAAAAAAGAAAAAAAAAAAACTCCCAATAAAACACGTGTGAACGACGGGGTAATTGTGGACAAATGCAGCATTGAAATTCATTTTCAACTCTTTACACACCATTTCAATCTTATTTTCTGCCTGTTAACCACATCTTGTTGGTGAGGGTGGGCAAGACTGGCCAGTATTGATGGGTAATTGTGTATAATTCACTCCGTACACACGATTTGCATCAATACAAATCATTTTTCATTCTCTGCTACTTAAAGCTCAACCCTTACCACAGAGTCCTATTTAAATGCTCATTAATGGAGGAGTCCAAAGAGGTTAAACATCTGAAATCCAGCAATTTAGAGAGAAGAAGGCAAACAAATGTGCACATATAGCCGCATGCTTTAAGATGGCAAAAGGAGAATGGGTGGGGATGATATTTTCAGATCCTTTTTTATTTCAAAGGGAAACCCAGGGTGGTCCCCGTAATATTAAAAAAGGAGATAAAGTGAGCAGCAAGGTGAACTTATAGGAAAGCCTGTGCCACCCTTCTCAGAGATGCTTGTAAATCGCGCCGTAAAGACATGAACAAAATCACACATAGCACTGGAGTCCTCCAGCTGCAGACAATTACGTGAAGAAGATTATGGGTATACATTTATAAGCTTTAGCTAATTATTTCATCTGCATGTGTTCTCTCTCTGTGCTGTGCAGGATTTAGATGTCCCAGGAAAGTCGAAACCGCTGTTTGGAGCAGCTTGAGTACTTGCGGTGCTATCAAGATGAATTTTAATTTGTTGATGTTAATCCAATTGTTTTACAAATGTAGCAATTTAGAGTAGCTAAAATAAATCCAGGGCTTTGGAACATGAACATAAAAGCCCACACTGGCAGTTATTTTGCTGAACACGCTGTTTCTGAATTTTAATTTGCAGTCAAATACAATTACACATTCTGAAGTGTGAGAGGAGGAGGGGGAGGAGGGACTTTGGTACACTAAAGAGTGTGAACGCCACCTATGTGGGAATATGCAGACAAGTGATGAAAGTTCACTGGACTGACCTGCGGGGAGAGCCCGTTGCCAACGGGGTTCATGTGGTTGCTGGATGCTGAGGGGCTCATGAATGTGTCAGAGTAGCTGGAGAAGCTGTGGCGATTGGACGACAGACCGTAAGCAGAGCTGCTGTCAGCACTCAGACCTCCCTGATGCATGGAGGATGGAGGCAAGGGTTGGGGCCTGTGCAATGTACTGCTGCCCTCTGACATAAAAAACAACACACATGAGCACAGGTGAGAACAAATCAGGGAAATTTCTTAAAATTTTCTTAAAATCTGGGTTGAGACCCACCGAGAATCCTCACAGAGGCCTCACAGTTTGAGCTCAGTCAGTCATAAGTCACACATTAAGTGTCCTTCCTGTGTATTCTTTGGCACGTAGAAATGCAGCTTTACACAGGAAAAGTTTAAAGGACAGAAATGACCTTTGCTCATAATACAACCCTTATTTTTGTCCCACTGTGACAAAGATGTGATTGTAAAGATAACTGCTCGCTGCATGGTTCTTATATGCTGCACATGATTCAGACATAATTTATGACACTATTACCACAAAAAATATGGATGGCATACCACAAATAAGCAGGACTAATGCAATAGTTACCTAAATTTGATTACACTCCGAGAACAGAACATAGAGTATATTTTGGCTGGATGCTGTGTCAACCTCACCCTGCGATAGTGTGGTGCTGGGGTAGCTGGACTCTGGTAGCTGGTATGTGGGTAAAGTTGGCATCCCCGTGGGTGGGAATCCTCCAGGAAGAAGGTGGTTGAAGGCGGCTAGCTGATTGGCCCCGGCCTGTTTGCGCCACCGAGCCCGCCTGTTGCTGAACCAGACCTGCGGGAATAAACCGGATCTTGTAAAAGGCATGAATCCAAATGGCTCACAGGATTTGATTTGATTCATTTTCAGCTGTTGTTTTCAGCGTCGTCTGTTTTTAACCCCGACAGACTCTCAGTGGAGTCCGCCGGCTCCTGCCACCTGCAATTAATCTGCTGGTTGGCGTGAGTGTTGTTGCTGGTGCTGTGGGAGCTCAGTAGTGTGGTCCCTGTCTTTCTTAAGTGGTTGAGGCTGTGATCTATGTAAACAGGCTGCCCTAAGCCCACTTCAGAAGGAAGGAGTCGTTTAAAGGTCAGAGGTAGGTCACTAGGCTCAGCATCACACACCTCGAGTATGTTTGCGAAGCTGCTGCATGCTTTGAGGGAGGCCCATTTTTCCCATTTCTGGAAGCACAGTTAACTTGTTTATAGCTATTGTTCTGTTTCAGTGTGGCTGTGTGGTTGTTTTTAAAGGGGAAAAAAAACAGGTTTTAACTTCAGAGTCGAAACGCAAAGTTCTAAGGCTACAAACAGCAAAAATGCTCGCAAAATGAGCAGCGCTACTGAAGCGCAGACACACAATGTCACTTCCCTGAATGAAAGGGGGGGGAAAAATTGGACCCTCTGGAACGGCAAAGATTTACACACTTTAAAAAGGCTTCTGCTTCAACAAAACATGAATATAATCAAGCCCTTTTGAAAAGATCCTGCAACCTGTTCCATTTAACCAAGACAAGGCCCGGGTTTCACTGTGTGCTAAGGGTTGAAGGACATTGATCTATGCCTCGCACAGGCAATTCATCAGAGTTTAATACACTGTCAGCGCAGTTCATCTACTGTTGTGTTTCAAACGGCCAGGGCTATTGTGAGAGCACATGAAAGAAGGGGACAAAAGCCCCTCCATACGCCACAGAGAACAGTGGACACAAAGAGGGGGCGTCCCTTTTAAACAGGTCTTAAAGAGGGACACTTTCAAGGGGACTTACACAGCGACATACTCACTGCTTTTTGGGGGCTGCCTCTTTTTGTACACACAAACATACATATAAACTCGTAGAGGCTACAAGGGATCTCAGCCCATCGGAGATCTTAATTTGAATGTGCTTCTTTTCACACACATTCACTGCCTCTGGTGTTTTTCTTTTCTTTTCCTTTCTTTTATTTCGACTATTACTCAGTTTAGTAGCGAGTGCTTAGGAGAAAGAAAATAAGATGCAACAGGCGATGACTGTGTCGGCACTTGAGAAAAGGGCAAACCTCAATTATGCAGGTGGAAAACCAACAGGAAATCTTTATCTCAAGCCCGATTGCTCCTGAAGACTACGTCTGAATCCCTCAATCAGCTATTCCAAAACAAATGTGGTGTGTGTGGCTTTCGGGAAATTTCTGCTATTGGGATGTAGTGGAGCGTGGTCCAAAGTCTGAACTAAGCTCCAACTGGGCCAGACAAACAGCTGCCTAGGCTCAGGGGAGGAGGACACGGGGGGTACACCCCTTCCTTCCACACACTCCCGTTCACCCCACCCCGCAGTGCCACTTCACCTCCGACCTCATCGACTCACCCCACTCGTCTTTTATGTTCACTTTAACTTCCTTCTCCCTTTGTCATCTGAGCTTAGGAAGGAGCTGTTCCATCATGGTAGCCACAAAAACACTTAAAACACTGAAGTCACTTTTTGCTTTCACCATTTTCCTACATATTCACAGCCTCCTATTGTTAACTTTGCCTATATATTTATATATTTTACTTCAAATTACTGTTTTTTTTTAAATTAAACCTATTTTGTCCTAATTATGAACATTTGTTGAAATCTGACATACAAAGTTTGCGCAAATTTAGTTTAGTGCAAATGTTCAGTTAAATAATTTAGTATATACATTTCATCTATCATACTACTATGGAAAAGCTATTTCTGCAGCACAGGGGTCTGATCTCCATCATTTCTCATCTTGTTCCAGCTGCTGGAAAGTCTCACACAGAGAAAACTCAGGAATACCACCATGATTTATTGAAATCTGGAGTACTCTGAGAATTTCAACAGTGAAAGTTTTGCAGACTACCATACAGGCTGCAGCTCTGTCAGCATGCACAAACAGTGGATGCAATGTTTAACATATTGGACAGAAGATGAGCATGTATCACAGACTGAATGGCTTTCTCCAGCAATCACTGGGCTCTTAGCACAGACTGGGATAAACATGTATTCAAGAGCCTGTACACTATCACACACATGCATACATTACTTGCACAGTCTTATACATGCACACATCCACTCTCACACTGACTAACACACAGCCTGAAGCTGAGGATTTGAGGCTGCGCTCTGGAACCTGATCACAAAGTCACCTTGGACCACAGATTCTCCTCTGCTATCCCCAATCCGGTTTAATTCTCTGCAGTACAGAGAGCTGCAGCACTTCTCCATGACTCCCTATCTACCTACAAGTGTGCAGTTGAATTCCAATGGCTCACTTGTGCTTTGTTTTTCACGTACTAAACTGTTTTTTGCATCTAGTGCACTTGGACAGGCCTGCACAGCAGCTCTGGATCTTCATGGAGGAAGTTTTGGGAGGAACGGCGAAAAGAGGAGATCTAAAACTCAACATTGGGAGTGAAGATTGTTGTCGAGTGCAACCAGAGTAGAGGCTGTAGATGCACACCTGAAACACCTCAAACTAAAAACAAAACCCCCCTGCAAATACGACAAGGAGCAGGACAGTTTAAGTCTCGTGTCTGTGTTTAGCTGCATGCATCTCTTCGCTGCATGTAATCTTCCATTCACCCTCAGCCAGCAGAATCGACTCCCAGTGATCAAGTGGCATTTGGCGTTTTCTTATCGCCGATCGGCGATGACACACGCGCGCACACACTCACACTAACACTGTAAAGGCGTGACACTGCACTGCAGTAAAAACCTGTCAGTGTTGTTTCTCTTAAATAGGATCACTCATATTTCAGGATTCTCCATTTATACAATCCTCCATGAATTATTTTGTCAAAGACAAGTACTGAATGTGTGACGCCTTTCAGGAGCCAATTTGCACCATTCGGTAGATGAATACCAAGAGCCGAGATAATGACAAAACAAAATGTGCTGCTGACTTCATATCCACAGAAAACACAGAGGGGTGATGCAACCAGCTTCAACACACAAATCCTCTTCTGTCTCATACCACGCAATACCCCCCTCACCTCCTCCCTCACACCTCCCCTCCTCTCGCCTTCCCCTCTTCTTCTTCTTCACCCCCCACTCCCCACTCCCCTCTCTCTGATTCCCTCCCTGCCTGCCTTCCAGACTGGCACTATGCTAATTAAAGTAGCTAGGAGTGTGAATTTGTGAGGAGAGTGGGATTAGCTTGATAAGTATCAGAAGTACAGAAGCACTGTACCAAAGTCATTTAAATTCTAATAATAAGAAACTGTTAGAACATTCACACTGATGCATTGCAACAATTTCTCCCGTACAATCTACACAAATCCTATTTATTCCTTTATGAAAAATAAACCCGTACTGGCGGGAATGTAGTTGCCCGTTGGATTTTGTGGCAACAATAACCAGATCCATCGTGCCTTTTCTGCTGAAACTCAATGACGACCTAACAGTCAGGGAACTGTGTATCACCTTTTGACATTAAGATTATATTTTCACCAGCTATTTGGAACGCTTGAATCAGCGTTAGTCTGAATTCAGCTACACTGGTCTGTGACGTACAGATACAGAGGCCGGCCCGGCACACAGACTCCACCGAGGCCTGTTTCCCTGTTGCTCACTGCATGCACCAACAGGTCAGCGCGAGCCACAGATAAAGAGAGAAACTTTTTACCAAATTGATTTGCACACTTTGTAAAAGCAATGCTTATATCTTATTAGATTCCACTAACTATAATAGCTACATGGAGAATGTTTATTGGTAATGAAAGGGGACCTATGTGACAGATTCGGGAAAGCTAGCCAGCAGCAGCAGCACGCTGAGATGATGAGCCTCAGCCGACACTCTGGAGTCAGTCTCTTTGGAAACTTCAGTCTAAATAGAGGGGAATGTAATTTGCTTCATTTGCTAGAGCTGATTTACGGAGGCCTGCGCAGCTCTCCCCATCCTGGTCCACTCCTCGACACAGGGAACAAACACAAGCGCTGCTCTCCTGGAATGGCTTTGCTGCCTGCTCCTGTTAAAACTGAGGGGTTATCAGATGGAAAGTGGCAGAGCATACTGCATCAGTGGAGGATATAGTGAAGGTAGACTTGGCAGTGTCCCCTCCTACTGAGACAGGCTGGAACTAATTGCTGAGAGATATGGATCATATCCCACAATTTGTCAGTTGGGGTGATAAAACCACTGCAGGGCTCGGGGTGGTAAGGGAGTGCTGGTAGCTCTGCTGAAAGGGGCAGCAAGGTTGATAAAGATAGATGGTGAAGGGGTCTTAAAATGGCAGGCGAGGGCAGACACAAGGGAGTTAGCTCTGTTTACGAGTTTGGGTTGTGAGTCAGCGCTAAGCCAAACACTCATCACTTCAACGAGAATCAAGCGGTTTAATTTACAACACGGCTTTGAGCTCTGGCTGCTGAGCGCCAGCGCGGCCATGTTTGCAGAGGTGCTTGCCGCACGAGTGCTTTTACCTCTGCACCGAACCTAAAAACTGCTTTTCACATTATCGCTGTGTTTAATGACAAATGGATAACAGCGAGCCGTGACAGCTGACACACATACGAGTTAAAATATGAGTCTATGAGCCTCCTCCAACACCCCCCTTCCTACGGACAGTTTCTCAGCCCCAAACCCTGGTTAAGTCTCTGAACGACATCTGGAAGATACGTCATTGCAGCTGTGCTGGAGAGGCTTTTCTCTCAGGCCAAAGGGTCTCCTCTCTTCTGCCCTGTGATGGGCCATTTGGGCACCTATATGGAAGCCCAGCTGGTGGAAATTTCCCGAACAAAGTGATACAAATAGCACTCACATGCACAAGCTGGCAAATTTACATTTAAACAACATCCTTTCATGTTTAGCTTCTATTCTCTCTCTCACTGTTTAAATACTGAAATGTTTATGTGGCATCTCCACTAGTCATTAAGAACAAACCCCGAGATATATTTGGGAAAACACAGAGATAAAACTATCAGAAAATTCTTAGAACCACAATCCTTGAAACATGCTCGTCACACTGTAGGGCAACTTTGGGCATTAATATATTTTGGCTACCAGAGTCCCTTTCTTTGTAACCTTCTCAGAAAATTAAGTTTAAGTTGACCTTTTGAGACTTTCAAAGCCTTAAAGAATTAGATTATGAGCAAAACAGCATTAACAAATTATAGCCATGTCTCAAATTCCTCAGGTTTTCACATGACATCATTTAAGTCTATTATCTAACAGCAGAGAGGCAGCAGTTGCTCCATGTTCTTTTTCTCCTGCTCTCATGTTTACATGAGATAGACATTAAGTCACGCTTGAATTTTTCTTTTAAACCCAAAGAGGGACCACTCTCCCTGATGACTTTGAAGTGCACTACAAAGATGTATATACTTATATCACCTCTGTCATAAGGTTTGCTTAGTTTGTGTGGCTATATTTGTCCGATCAAAATGCAAAATTGAATGCTATTTTTAAATCAATAAAATAACTATCTTGTCTTGACTTGCTTCTTACACTTTTAAAAGAAACCCCCCTCAAATATATTGCCTTGTAACAGTGGTGAGATACATTTCTCCTTCCCTGAGTAAGGCATTACACACTCAGACATATTGGACATCCTTGTTGGGGGGTTTCAAGATGGACAAAGACATGTGTGGAATCAGTTACCCAATTGCATGTTTGGAGTGTGATGCACAGTTAGCATGCAGTGAGGAGTTGGAGGGGTTAGGGTAGTGTGAATGACTGTGGTAAGAGGAGAGGGGTGCCCCAGACTGCCCCCCCCCTTTTTTTTTTTTACTAGCAGTTGATTGATTAATGTTGTTGTCGGACCATAGGGTCCCCAGAGAGGATGAAGAGCCCTGTGTGATATGTGGAGGGTTTTACAAGCAGCGGCGAGCTTGAAAGTGATGGGATGAGATCCTGGCCAAAGGCCGAAATGAGAAATCCATCAGGAATGCATTCCCTTTCTCTCCTCTCCCTTTTTTTCTCTCTCCCTCAATCTTTGGTAGAACAGCTGCTGCTATAACTCTACTGTACATATCTTTCTCCAAGCTTACATACAACTGCAGGGCACTCAGGCTGTAGGACAGGTCCCCGGATCTGAGGTGCGAAGGAGGGGAGTATCTCTGTCAAAGTACTTGAACATGAAAGATAATGGTAGACAGCAAGCTTCCTTACATGCACAGTGAAGTATGACAAAAAGGGGCAATACGGCCCTGATGGATGTGTACACCAGTACCATGGGTAAAAGAAGGCAAATGTTAGGTTTTGGGAAAAAGATATTGCTCTTTGCAGTATCTTTAGTTGTTGCTTTAGTTAGATGTTAGCATTTATGCAACACAGAATCCCTTAAGTCTTCTGTATTGGGCTAGGGCTCAGTGATTTTCAGCACTGATGGGTTTTTTGCACAAAGCATAGCTAAACCTCAATTACACATGCGCTTCTTAAAGGAGTAATGTACCTAAATTACAAATAAACTACTGAACACTTTGCTGCTAATTTTTCATGTAAATTAACCTTTAAGATTTCATCTTAGGTGGATGTTTGCAGCATCAAAAATCACTGGAACTCTTTCTTTTTTTTTTAAACCAAACACAGTGTAACAAGGTTTGCTGCATGTTCTCAGAGTTAACGGGAAAGCGATGTTTGCTGCGTACTGATGTCTCAGACAAAGGGGTCTCAAAATGATCCAAACTTCACAGCCGAGCACCAGCGGAAATGCGTTTTCATGCAGTCTGACTACATCACAGGGTGCATGCTTATCAGTCCGAGTACTGGTACTGCTTGTCTAACCTGTACTCTGGCCTCTGTAAGTTTCGTCCTCTGAGCCAGCTCCTCTCTGGTGTAGATGTCAGGATAATGCGTCCTTTCGAAAGCCTTCTCCAGCTCTTCCAGCTGCTCGGCGGTGAAGGTGGTGCGGCTGCGCCTCTGCTTCCTTTTAAGAGGCAAGTCGGGCTCTGAATCGACATCTGAAGCATCATCTGTCCGGTTACCTGAGGGGAAAAGGAAAGGACAGAGGGCCAGATGTATCATCACTAAATGAAAACAAGCTAAGAAGCCTTTTATGTGAATAAACTGAGTGGTGAGGGGGGAAAATAGCCGCAAATATGGGTTGAAACTTATCATAAACTCAGCATTAAATGGATTCTAAAAGAGCCTCTTTTGTAGTCTCAAGAGTGGGGGACTGGCAACACAGTGGATTCAAATGACAGCTACTTTTCTCTCAGTATACAACTGGGAGAATATTATCTTAATCTGTGGATATTTATTTAATATAGAAGAGCCCCTGATATACAATCCTGCCTCTGAGAGGGGCCCCAGAGGCTGTGAATGCAGAGAGCTGAGGGGGAGTGGGGTGTTGGTGGGTAGAGGGGTTAATCTGCACAGGCCACCTTGCTGCTCCTCACCCTGCTTTTCTCTGTCATTGGCCCAGGGCACACTGCTCATACACAGCGCAGCCAAAATGTATAAAATAGAACACAATATCACACCAAAACCATTCAGTCCCATGTGTTTCCATCTGCTGTCATTAAATGAATTAGAACACATTTTACATTACTTTTTAGGCATTCAACTAAGCTGAATTTTTGCTCGAGGAATATAGATACAGCACAAAGCTGTACAATCCAGGCCGACAGGGAAATTTTTGACAGCAAATATGCATTACCATTGCACATTACCATTATAACTGAATTTAGAAAATTGCATCATTTTCACCTCCTCTGCATGTCTATTCAAACTACATGGCCCTTTTCATTTCATGTCATAAAATTCATATTTTCATAATTTCCTCATTGAGACATTGACAAGGCTGCGTGATGTGCCAGTGTTGCTCCAGGCCTAGTTGGATTGCATCACGCACAGTCCAGAAAGTGTGGGAGAGGGAAAATAAAGAGAGATATTGAAGAAGAGGGTGCATGAAGAGATTTCCGCCTCTGACAGAGGCCCTTTGCCATTCAGCTCGAATAAAAAACTATGCTGCTCACCTGAGTGTCTCGCCTGCGACTGATTTGTTGTTTTACAGCTCCAATCTCCGCTCGTAGCTCACTCTAGTCAAATCTTTCAACATAAGTGGACAAAAGAATACTCAGACCTGGCCTCCAAATAACAACTGTGAGAACAAAAGAGCAACAGAGCTGGCGGAGTCTCAAGGCCAGCTCCAGAGTTTAATTAAACAAGGAATTATGGGATTATATGGAGACTATCATTACAGGCCACTCTATGAGTCTTCTACGAACATTTTTTGTCCCCCTGAGCTCATGCTCAATGATTCTCTGCGGATTACATGTGTCCGCAGGACATGAGGCCGCATTCATTAAATCAATTCTTCAGTCTTATCCTTTTTAATAAAGATTGATTCTTGAAGCACAAGCTCACTCCGCTGCAGAACACCCTTGAACATACAAAGTTGAATATGTACATACACCACATATCCCTTTGTTGGTTTTCATGAGGATGCGTACATTCATTTGGGCAATAACTTGCCATGACGACACTTGAGACCGGCCCAGCGGTCTGCGGATCACTTTCCAAAGTCACCTCTGTGTCCTACAGGGAGACGCCGGGGCCAGAGCCGACACATTCTCAAGGGGTTCGGAAAAAGACACCAAAGTCTTCTCCTCCTCAACCAATTTTCTTGTCCTCCCCTTTGTTCGAGGTGGGGGTTTTTTTTTCACTGACTATTTTGTCACTAAACTGATGTGGCAATCTTTGTCACATTTAGCACCCATTAGCAGGCAAATGACTCCTAAGCACCTCAGCAGACAATAGCTTGTACTTCTGCTCGTCATTAAGCCCCGCAGAGCCAACACATCTGCTCTCGTACATGAACCAGAAGCACGAGGTCAGCGGCCCTGCCTGTAATGAGTAAGGAAAAATGGAACACGGCACACGCTGTATGGAGCCAACTGGGAATGGGGTTGGATGTGAAACTCATCTATATGCTGACTATATTTGGGTGAGAGAGAGCCCGACACTGATTGCAGCGGAGTTGCAATAAAGGACAAGTCTATCCAAAGAGCGGAGGAATTAAAACGTGGTCTGAATATATGCCAGTTAAACACAAGCACGCATGCACGCACACACAAGTACATACAGAGAAAACAGCCACGTCTTCGGCTGTTTTCGGTACAAAACACTTTAAAATCAAAATTTCATGTCTCCTTTTTCTCCTCACTTATTTGCCAAGGTGAACAGACAAAGACAAAATATGACTGAACAAAATCCCTGCAGGGTTGTCAAGGTCAATTCCTTAATGGTCTGTTCGGCACAAAAAAGGTACATTCTGATTAGACCTTTATATAATACGACTGCTGTAATTTCCATTCAAATGTTCGTGGGATATTGATAAACCACTCATGCCTTGTCTCATTGCTTATTGTGCAATTAGAATCTAATTATGTGGCATCCAGTGGGCACGATTAGTGTCGTGTACTCTCCTCCAGGGGCCCTCTGAGGTTTTGCCTCAATATTGATTTAAAATTGTGCCCCATTATAAACAGGAATTAATCAGGTTTGCACTCTGCTTTGTCAAAGTAAATACCTGATAAAGATTCAAATTAGCACTGGTTAAATGAGATGGGTATTGCACAAACGGGTTTAAGGACCGACTTGAAGATAATACAACACTGATCTACAGTATTACAAGTTACAGTCCCAAAATATGACTGATCTGATAAGTTTAAGAAGGCAAAAAGTCAATGATACAAGTAAACACATGCATATTACTGTACAGATCTGCTGCATACATTTTATATACACCTATTTCTACTATTCTGTTTTGCAGTTAGTATTTTACCAACTGGGAAAATTAATCAGATTTTATTGAAGATATTTTCAAGATTTATTTATTTAATATATTTATTTTGAAAATCCATCAAAAAACACATATTTGTATTTTTTTTCTTGAGATGTTTCACATCCATGTCTATGTCATTCAATAGGAGGTCTATTTAGAATAAACATATTTATTATATTTAATATTTAGCAATTTTTCGTTAAGGTTTTAATGTGGGTTTGTTGCTTTGTAGAGTTTTGCTTTTATTATATGAACTATTGTTGGTATAGTGAAATAAGGTCGGTGACGAGTGGGGGTGGGGTCTATAGTACACGTGAACCTTACAGATGTGAAGAATCACATCCTTTCACCTCAGCGTGACTTTGCGTCAGCGATGCTTTAATTCTGAGCAGACCTTTTAGATAGCACATTCCTCTTGGTCTTGAAGGACTTGAGCTGCTAGTTAATAGTTTTAAGGTTACTGTGAGGTTTAAAGCCTGCTCTCTTGCTTGATGCTCCTCTGCTGACCTTGCAGACAGAACACAGGCAGATGGGATCCTCATCACCCCGCTTCCTCGAAACTCGTCCTCATGTCGACCCCCTCCCCACCTACTCCTCCAGGGCTCCTCGCATTCTCCCTCCAAACCCTCGGACTCCTCCGGTCCTCCACCTTTACCCCCGAGACACTGAAGTAATCCTGATTAAACAGACAGCTGTCCAATCAATCCGCACAATTAACCACATGATCTGCGGGGTTACAGGTTTACGATACGTCACCCTACCAATAAACTTCACGCCCGCCCGGCATTTAAAAATCCTGGCCAAATTTTTGCATCTGATACGTTTGGTTGGTGCTAAAAAGCACAAGAAAAAGATAGCTCGATACTAATAAATAAAACTATTTTAGAGCTTTTATTTAGAAGTAAAATATATAAATAAAATAATACTTTGAGGAAGGAATTACAATGCAAAAACAAAAGACCATTTTACCAGAAGATTAAAACTTTACTTTCAGAATCATAAAAAAGGAAAAAAAAAAATCATGGTTTTGCAGCAATGCAGGTGCTTTATCCCCTATCTCACCTGTCAGCAGTATTAGCATCAAGTAAAGTGGCACTCATCCTAGTCAGGCTGTCTCTGATATCATAACCCATGGCCTCAATATCAGCCATACCTTTGCAAACTATCCAAGACAGAGGGACAAAAACAGACAGGGCTTTGGCAGTGCAGCATTAGCTCATAATGGCTCATTTTGAAAAGCATATTAGTTCCAGCATAATTACAATCAGGCCTCACGCTCTCTGTTTTGCAGGCATTCACAGGACCAGCCTGTGAGCACCGAGTCACACCAGTTGACTGTGACTGACAGCAGATTTAGTTAAAAATGGTGTTTTTTCCTCCCTCTTTTTTCCCACAGGACAAAAATAACACCGCATCTTTTCTCCCTATTTATGTTGACTTGTTTATTTTGTGCCTACCTTTTGTCGTACTTGATACTGCAATTATACTTTTTGTCAGTCAGAGGGGGTGAATATCAAAAGGCCTAATTATGCAAACAGGCCTGTGATAAGAGGCATCTGCCTGAGATGGGATCTGCTATCTCTGACATGCATCTGTCTCTGTGCTGTCTTTGCTGCTCCAGGCCTGCATATAAACAGCCCTGCCTGTCCTCAGGACTGCATGCGATTCAACCACCAACACTGGAGTGGAGGGATGTTTCGGGGGCGGGGGGTGGATCGTGCAGCAACATCAAATAACTAACAACTTCCCAATTTGCATTTTTTGGAGAATGGTGCGGCATCTCTGCTTAATGCACTTGCCTGTTCATCCTAAAGGGGTTGCCAAGCTAAAGGAGGCACATGATTCAAGGCATTTACCGCAGGATGTATCTGAGATAGGAACCTCGTGTGAATACAAGATAGACGACAGCGATAACCAGAATGGTTTATAGACAGACGCTCTATGAATAATCTTTTTTCCCCCTGTAGTTATCTCCCTGCATGTGAAAAACAAATTCAAAACTCTGAAAGCAACGCATAACCTCGGAACAGCTCGAGTTTACTCGTTTGTAAGGTAATAAAATAGTCAGATCAACATTTTCTCCTTGTTGGCAAGGACCTTCTCTGGGCAGTATTTTGACATTTAGGTAAAACTGAATCTGGATAAGATGTGTAAGTATACATAAGGACATGAAAATCCACCAGATACCTAAAATAAAATCATTCTCAGATCACCTTTATGGACAGATATCAGCGGTTTCCGTTTTGTCTCATGCGTATCATACCGATTACTAGTTTGCAGCAAGTGGCTGAGGCCCATTGGCACTTGCCCCAAAATCTACTCTCAAGTGGTAAGATAGCAAAGTGAGACTGGAAACAGAGCTCTAAGATCTATAACGTTCCATAAAGTTATCTATTACTTTATGAAAACTTCAAGTGAACCCGAAGACTGTCCCGTTGTTGCTGCCAAACGCAAAATCTCCTCCTGTCACTGTCAGGAGATTTAGGCTCTCTTACGTTGGCATTCCTCAGGAAAATTCCCAAACTTCTCCTCTTGTCTCTCTGACAGAATCACGCTCTTTAGGAGGCGCTTGAAAAAAAGAAGAGGAGAAAAAGGCAAAGGAGGAAGAAAGATGGAGGCTCTATAATCTTTGGCTCCCACAACAAACAATTAGCCCCCTTCTCTCTTTTAGAGGTGGGCAGAGAGGGGGGGAAGAGGGGGGAGGGGGCAAAAGAGAAAGCAGAGGAGACAGAGAGGGAGAAGTAGCGAGAGCGATGCTCTTTTATGGCTCTTGTCATATGGATGAAGGCGCAGCGCGTCCATGAGAGCGCATGCTCACCTTCAACAACAGGGCGTCCACTGGGCCTCCCGGCCTTTTCAGCCCGGAGAGACGAGCTCCTCAGGGGGCCATTAGAGCATGAATAGGGGCCTGACAGCCTTGTGCAGCTCTGCAGGGCATCCATAAACGCTGACATATTGACTCCCCATGCCTCTGCGCTGCCTGAGTGTGAAAGCGTGAAGGGCTTGAAGGGTGGGATTCTTTTTCTTTAATATACTGCTGACTAAAACTTGGATATTAGCTACAATATAAATGTTTGCTTATGACTTTAAGACATTCTGTTTCCACAACAGGAAAGTACTATGTGTCTTATAACAGATAAATTCTTCTTTAGTAACCCTTTTAATGTCTAATTTTTTTGGGAAAATGTGCTTTAAACACTGTGAGTAGTAAGTTTTCCTTATTCACACATCCAAATGCATTTGCTTATTTTCAAAATTTTCATTATTTTTCCTCCTGTGTCACTTTTAAGGAAAAAAGTCAGATTACAGAGCCACGTGGACCCTTAAAGACTTTAAGCAGACAAAATGTGAACCCGGGCTCCTGCCACCTCTCCCTAGCCCACTAAAACTGAGCTTTGCACCAGATTTTCTTTTCTGTCGAGCAGAATGTCACCGCCTGATCTCAAGTCTTTACTAATTGAGGTCACAGCAAAAGTAATGAAATTAAACGAGAGCACAAGAACGTAAAAAAAGAGGCGCCCATGGGGGTCTCAGCCAAATGGCACTAGAGCCAGAGCCCCATTCCCCCAGCAAAAAGCTCGAAAAAAAAAAAAACCTACGCACGAAATCAAACAGTTACGTCTCAGGGCTATGAGCCGAGGTCTCCTGGAGGAACAAATCATTTTCTCAACAAAGCCAAAGAGAGATTACTGGGTACAGTATAGGAATGCACAGCGGACATTTTTATGCGCCCAAGGGAAGTTTCCTAATTTTCTGGACAAGGATGGGGAGCAAATATTGCGGAAAAGTTTGTGTGGCACAGAGGACATGAGGAAGGAAAGAAGAGTTGGTGAAAGAGCGGAGGATGGAAACTTTAACAAAAGCTCAAAGAATATTTCAAAAAGAAAATAAAAGTTGTTATATTGCCACAGGAACATCTACATTTCAAATGACTGTATTGCACTTTATAATGCCTGTCTGGCTGCTGATGTAGAATTTAAATATTATTTTAGAGTGAAAACTAATAAAAAGCTGTTTGATCCAAAAACCTTGGAGAATATATTATTAAAAAGGCAGTCGTGCTGTTCTCCACTAACATTTAGCAGGCTGCAAATAAACAAACCGTTACCAAAGAGCTCCTTTATATACAAGAACTTAATGAATATTTCCTGTAGAGAGCTTATTCTCTGGCCACAGTAAAGCATTACAGTGCTTGGCATTAATTTCCGAGAGCCCGCCATATTGAGGGGTTGTAATGTGCACAGTAGAAAAGCTTTTTATACTGAGACTACATATTCCCCAAGGAGAGAATGACTGACGATGCAGAAATAAGCCCATTAGTTGAAAATAGGGGACAACATTTGAAGTTGTTATTTTGACGGCTAGGACAGGAGCTCCACCCCACTGTTTGGACAACTGCTTTCACAGTTTAACTTAGTAGGAAAAAAAACACATTTCTGATTTGCAACACTTAGGGAACATGCTTATTGTCTTTGTGGTTATGAAAAAAAAAACATGCACAATTAAAACAAATGAATATTTCAGTGGCGAAGCACATCAAGAGCATAAAATGTGAAATGTTCTGGCCCTAAGTAGCATAGGCTAATGGCGATTTTTAAACTAGCAGACCATGGTCAATGCTTCTCATTCATCACTGAGGGAGAGCGCGGGTGCACTGTGCTAAACATAATTACTGTTGCACATTATGTGGGCTATTCCTGCATTGTAATAAAATTAGCCAGAAATGCTTTTTGTCTTTTCTAATGCAGCTCCATGGTAACCAGTGGATGGCCATAATGCGAAACACTGTCCCCGATCCGTGCCAGCTGTCAGAGTTTGACAACCTTAGCTGGCAAGGTGAATTGGAGGAAACTACATTTCTTTCAGTAAATTATGTGGCTCCAACCTGCTCATCCAGTGCACAATTTTACATGGATATAATAAAGTCCGAGATGTCCTGATGTACTGAACACTCATGTTTGCGATCCTTCATTGTTTAGCACAATGACAATGGCTTAATCACCCAGACAAAGATCTATTTCTGCCAAAGGTCCTGCTTATTATTGCACCGTTCATCTTAAAATTTCTACTTCAGACAGGCAGAAAATTCAAGCGGAAAACAGAGTTTTTTGTTCTGAGTTCCTCACAGAAAAGTGGCCTAACATAAAATTAAAATGCTGCCAAAACATGATTTTTTAAAGCTTTTTAAATTATATTCAATCCTTATAATAAATATTTCTAAAACACAATGGGCAAAATAAAGGTAAAGCTATGTAAAAATGTCACTATAATTGCAGTGTGTGTCTAACACCTGTAAAAACGCCACAGAAAATGGCTTTCTCAGGCTTGAAAAGCTAACACAAAGGAAACGGCAACAGTTTCATTTTTAAAATGGCTCAAACTCTAAGCAAAGCATTCCATCTGCTGACTGATATTTCCTGCGTAAGTATAATGCACAATTACCGGTGAAACTTCCACGATTTCAAAGGCCTTTGTCATTTAGCGACATTATCTGTGAGCCAGTTACAACATTTATGTTGTCTGGTAGATAACTTATTAAGCAAACTGACTACAATTTATGAAATTACATGGTTAATTATGTAGTGCCTAGAGCTGGAATGACAATAAACTATCTGTCCCCTTTGGCAGTCACCCTGCCGAGACAAAACAAAAACACATTTTTTTTTTACCTGCAGGAGAAATTTACAATAACATCAGTGTTTGCTTGTGACGTTTGGAGCTCTTTTTTGTCCTGTAAGTGGCGTGATGTCCAGATGCCATTAACGCTCACGGTGACTTTACTGTTCACTACCCTTGTTTATGGTACTGAAATGACACCAGCTTCTCCAGCGATGTGTAAAAAAAACAACTGCACCAACCAGTGTTTTTATTCTTTTTCTTTCTTTCTTTTTTTTCTGGAGGCCAGGTGGAAAGACACCAACAGCACATCTCAAAGCAATTAAATGAGATTTCTCTCCCATAACAAATACCATAGGTTTTCCCATTAAAACCTTTGAAACGAATCTCCCCTGCTGAGAACACTTGTCTCTCCTTGTGGCATGGCTACGAATCAGCACTGAAAGATAAATAAATAGCCTTTATAAAAAAAACATTGGCCCTCTTGTCAGGACACATACCCACTCAACACTAGCAGCAGTCCACATGTCAACTCATTCCCTTCCCATTTCCTCTGCTCTCCTCGCAAAGACACTCCTGTCTAATGAAGTAGAGTACTGCAATCCCACAGGGCTAAACACAGCTCTGTCATCCCTGAGTGTTGTTTTCCCTCTGGACAGCCCAGTCATTGTCCACTATGGAAGGTAATACTCACCATTCAGGATTCATTACAACACCAAATCTCTGAATGAGCTGCCCACTGCAAACACACAACTGCCCGCGAGAAGAAATAGGCCTCCTAGGGACCCCCTGCCAAACTTAATTGGATTGCCAATATGGCCCACAGACGTTTGAGAAGTCGAGAAAAACAATGGAGCAGAAAATAAATACTCCAAAGCCACAAAGATGACTCCACTTGGTAAACTAACACAGTATTGATCTTCTTCTTCTTTTTTTTTTTGTTTGTTTAGAAAAGCCTCATCCCTGCTAATAGCTGTCTGAGAGTGTAATCTCTCCCTTGTCCTCCCCCTCCTCTCCTCCCCTCCACATTCCCTATTATGTGGCTCCTTTCAGAGAGCCCCAAATAGTTTAGGTTCAGTGTTGCACTGGGGTATGGGGCATGGGACTGGGGACCAATTGTTTGCTAATGTTGACACCTGCCAGAGCAGGCTTGGTCTATTTGGGGCCCGCCAAGCTGTAAACTGGATGCTCCCCCTCTTTAGCGAGATTAAGTGTGGGTTGCTGGGGTCACAAATCACTGGACTCCCTCTGATGTTGTGAGGCACAGAGCCAGAGACTAAGAGGGCTAAAAGAGAAAGCTGAGGAGGGAGGGACAGAGGAGGGAAGAAGGATAAAGAGTGACAGTCTATTGTTTACTGAAAAGGAAGGGAATAATGTATCTTCTTGAGTGTGCGTAACCACTGTGCCCCATTCAAAAAAAATATATATCAACGGTGAATCCACGTCAGCCTGCTAAGGCACTGAACAGATTTCTGCCTTGTGTTTTTGTGCCCCTTTTTTTTGCGGTGCATTGTTGGTCAGAAGCTTTTTGTCTGAAATTGTCTCAGTTTATGCATTTTCTGCCCAAAAAATACAGCATTAGTACTAAAAGAAAAAACGTACTCTTTGAACATAAATACACATGATATGCTTTGTAATATACTTTTGTTCCTATTGAAATTGGATTCAGGGAATCTAAGAATATGTTAATAGGTATTTCCATATATATATATATATATGTGTGTGTGTGTGTGTGTGTGTTCTTAAAAAAAAAACAACCCACACACACATATTATACAAAGACACAGAGAAAACCATTGGCTATGACAGACAGTGCCCAGCTCCTCCTCCTCCCCCCTTCCTTTGCAGATGTACATTAATGCAAAAAAAGGCAGAGATCTGAGCTGCAGCAGAAGCACCCTGTCTCCCTTTAAAACTGCTGCTGTCCAGCCTGATCGTGTCAGTTTGAAGGCCCCTATTCAAAAGTATTCATGCATCTGCCTTTGAGGCACAATAGCAGCTAGTTTATAAACTGTCTGCCCAGGCACCCAAAGGCTTTAGTTCTTATTGTTTTCAGCCCCTTAATAAACTTTTTGGAGGAGTTCATCAACTTGGCTGAATAGCCTATGCAGCAAGTCTCAAGACAGAAAATAACAGACGGGCCTTTTCTCCTCCCTCTTCTTTCTCTCTTCCTTTTCTAGTGGCTGTTCATTTAACAATGGTGAGAGTAGGCTGTCAGACATCACAGAGCTTTTTTTAACCAATACAAGAAAAAAAAAAGATTTTTTTTTTAAAAAAAAGAAAGAAAATGCAGTCTCTTAGAATGGAGGTGGAAGACAATTGCATTTTTACATTTGCACAGAACTAGAGGCCAGTCAGCTCCAACAACACAATAAGATAAAATGTTATATGTAAAGAGTATATGTGTGTGCGCTCTTGAAAGGGCAAAAATTGTGCTACATTCTTTTTTAAAGAAATGAGAAACTCCGCTTTAAGCTTTAAATGCACGTCCGTATTTTTACAAACAGCGCATTTAACTCCATCAAAAAATATTAATTAACTTTCAGTATCTCTAAATTTGCCTGACACCTGTTAGACAGCCAGCACAGAAATTATGGGATGCAATAAAATGTAATTTTGGGTGTAAGCCATTAATCCACTGTTATACCTTTAAACTCTGTCGAAAAAAAATTAGCCAAACTTAAAAGTCTTTAATAGATGTCTGCTCTAATTAATTTCATACCTAATTAAAACAAGGCTAGAGTCCATGCACGCTGGCCTGTTTAGCCCGCTGGATGGCCATAATTGAAGTAATAGCGGAAAAAAAGGGGGTGCTGCTTAGAAATAAAAGCCCGCAGCGGTCCAATTCAGCAACATCACCATCCAACCACGCTGCCCACCCCTCCTCCCCCTCCCACCATCTGACCCAAAAAGGCCTTATTGGCTGCCCCAGACCAACCACCTACTGTTTCCCACCGATGCTCTCGGTGCGTTTTAACACCCTAATTAGATGTGACAAGTTCAACGAGCTGGTTTCAGAGGAGGAAAAGCTGGTCAGGTTATGATTTCCGAGTCAGACTCACAGGGGACTCTGCGGACAGCTGATTCCTGTCAGCCTCATTCATCTTCTTCCAGCCAATTAAACATTAATGCTAACAAAGCGCTGGCAATTTGGAGAATACGTCAAGCCCCTAAAGTGGAAATGTAAATGTTTTTGAGGCGATGTCAGGCGGGCTGCTGCTGACAGCAACGATACTTTCAATGTAATAATAATAATAATAATAATAATAATAATAATAATAATAATAATAATAATAACTAGTCGGTGAAATTTGTCACATTCTAAAAGGGTAATTTTTAAAAAGTGCGCTTTTTTTGCAGTTGTTTCCGTGAAAATACCACAACGTAACCCTAAAGCGCCTCAAATGTCATGAAATCCATCACTCCTGCATTATTATTATATAAAGTTCGGGCAAATTGACATTTTAAAACGACGACAGTTGTTTAAAACCTGCTCTAAACCTGCATCCGTTTGAGCTAAGAAAAATTATTAAACCACAATCAAAAAATGAAGTCAAGTGCATCAAAAAGAAACCCCGAAGCTGTACGAATGAACGAATGAATGACTGAAAATTCTTCCTCGGAGTTTTTAAACACCTCCACCTGTTGACGTGACCGTGTGATGCACGTGGTACGTGTGTGTGAGAGCGACAGAGAGAGGGGAGGGGGGGGGGGGGGGTAAAGGAAATGAGGACAAGAGAGAGGAAGAGAAAGGAGGAAAACTTGAGCAAAAGGAGATGATGAAAAATTGAGACTCTATTTATTTTGGACCACAGCCCCGCGGGCACTGCGCAGGTTCTCGGAGCCCCATAGTGAAAATTGGCGGAATAAAACACAGACAGAAATGAGAGACGCGCTGAAGCACCCTACTGTTGTGACAGGATACCTGGAGGGCAACGCTTCCTCTTTAATTTGTCTCGAATGGCTCGAGACCCCCAACCAGACATTCAATCCTCAGAGTCAGCGTAAGCCTACTGAATTTAATTCTCGATGGTGAAATTATATGCTATAATTAAATATCATATCATTTAAAAAAAATGCTCTGTGGCATAGAGGCATCTTATCGAATTGGTCTTCCTCGGCTTCCTCGTTGTTATCACATTAATAGTAACAACATCTAAAATGGGCCTATCAGCATTTGCGGGGGAAATTGCGGGCTAAACAAAGGGCACCTATGGGCTTACAGCTTATATTCTGATATTTTCGAGCAGGAAATGTTAACCTTGAAATGCTGCTATCTGCGCCTAACAATGTGTGATCATAACCCCATAAATGAGGGGAGAAATTGAATCCTTTTAAGTTATTAAGCAGGAAAGGATTATAAACTCGTCTTTATAAATGAGCTAGAAATCCCCATGTCTTCCTCTGTACACTTTTAAATTTCCCACAAGAAGCTGGAGAGGAAAGATTGCCCCTTTTCAAGAGCCCCACAAGAGATGGAAAAACCATTTTTGTACCCAGATAGGAAGTCGTCCCACATGGTAAGCGCCACTTTAATTAATAGACAGCCTTGAGAGGTATCACTGTCAGCTTGGATAATGGTGACAGAGCTAGTGTTTGTGCTTCCATGAATATTTCTCATGTGATCAAAGTCAAATGTCAGCAGAGAATGAATTTAAGCCTACTCGATTTTTTTTTTCTTATTTGCAGCCTAATGCTTTGGACACTTAAAGCTCCTGACACCGAAATGTCTCGCCGGTTTGGTAGGCCTACAAGCTTAAACTGAACTCCCCTAAAAAAAATGATGCAGCGCTCAAATATCCGCTCATACGCAGCGCAGTTTGCTGTTATTATGTTGCACGGTTTGCTCACGTTACCTCGCTGGAACCAATAGACCAATTTGTAACAGTGTTTGTAGCGCCTGTCATCAAGTCTCGCGATATGTCATTAAATAACAAATTACACCATAATCTTTGAATGAAAAAAGGCTGGTTTTTTTTTGTTTTTTTTTAAAGAAGGGAGGGGTGGGGAGTGCATTGAAATAGTGGCGGAAATGCGGAAATGTTTCTCTTTTTTTGTACGCTGTTAATTTTAATTTCTAAATCTACAATTTTAGCACATTGCTGATGCCGAAATGGAAATTTGTCACACTAATGACAAAATGACGGCGAGACATCGTTAACAATAATGGATTTACCTCATGACCAAGCTATGGGCTAAATGTGCTCATCGTTCATCTATCTAAGGTGTCGATATTATTATTATTATTATTATTATTATTATTATTATTATTATTATTGTTATAGTTTATAAACAGTCACTGAAACCTGTTAACCTACCACTATTTGGACCACTACAGTCTCGAATGAAAGGTTAAAAAGGTACTTATGTGTATTTTTGAATTTTCTTTTTGTGTAAAAAACAAACAAAACAAAAACAACACCCCCCCCCCCCCCCCCCCCCCCCAGAGATGTCCGGGTGTCCGGACATCTTAAAAACAATTGACAATGTATATTTTCTAAAGAAATGTTAAAATTACCCAATAAAACTGATACAGCGTGTGTTAATTATTGTCAAAATAATTACTCTTTATGACATTTGTTTTCTTACCTTTTCTTTTATTAAGCTAAAAAGGGAAAAATGAAATTGAAATATCATTACTTTTATTTTTGTACTGGAAATAATAATAATAATAATAATAATAATAATAATAATAATGATGATGATACTACTACTACTACTACTAATAATAATAATATCGACGATGTCATGTCTTTCAGCTCCTGCCCCCTTTATAAGAGATGTAGGCCTACCGATGTAAATTCCAGTGAAATGTGGCTTGAGTGGCTGCGGGGACAGGGGAGGTTAATCCGAGTTTAATGCAGTGAAGCACAGCGCAGGGTCTGGGCTATGATGGGTATGTTATCTCTGCCCAACATTTGGGTCTCCCTCAATTTCCACCCAGCCAAATAGCTGCGAGAAAGTGCAGATGGAGTCACTCTCAATGCCTGAGGAAAAAACGTTATTAATAGCTAAATAACTTCCCCATACTTTCACTGAATCTCTCTCACACACTGTTCCAGATGGATTTGTTTGAAGTGGTCTCTCGCTTCATTCCCCTGTCCTTCTCATTCAGCACGGCTTTAGACCCGAAATATAGCTACATTATATTACCATACACTTAGAGACTGGGTGTGCGTGCACGAGGGCGCGCTTCCCTGTGCGCGCGCACACACACGTGCGTTTGTGATGTGGAAAGCGCAGAGAGGGCAGCTTTTCACATTTTCACCACCATGCAGGCAGAAACTATTTTTTCCCCTTGTTGTTTGTTTGTTTCTGTAGCAGATCACATGCAGGGTACCTGGCACTGAGGGGTAAACCTGAAGAAAACATGTTTCCGTCGTAATTAATGAAACATGCCGACTTATAACTGAAGCTGAAATGGAAAAGAGACAATACGATCCACATACTTTTGAAGTAATGCAGTATGCGACTCACATTCACTGGATTCCAAATTGTATTTCACTGAATATGGATCTATAGTAACAGTTAGAGCCTCCTCTTTCCCAGTCCCACCTGGCTGTTTGGGCTGGTCTGGCTTCCTCACACCTCTCCTCTGCTCTGTCACTTTCCCTCCCCACTGCCTTGAAATAATCCCTTCTGACATCTGTTTAATTACACCGAGGACCTCAGGTAATCCTGCGATTTGCTGAAATGTCCATCGCGTGTCTGCAGCGCATCTAACGGTCAGTTTGGATGCATCAGTGTGGCAGATTGACGCCAGGCAGCTGATTCGCCTTCTGATTCTCACCGGGGCGGCGCAAAACATAACGATGCCCACGTTTGCGCACAGCGGTCTTTAAGCACCTTCTTGCGCGCAATTAAAACCCTGGGACTGATTTTAATAGCCGTGCGTGACAACTGAAGTGCGCACCTTGGACTGGAAATTTGTTTCTGCACAAATTGTGGGATGGACCAGGATCACCACTCCAAACAGTTATCAACGAAAAAAGGCCCTAAAAGCGAGACTTTTCCGGTGGTTATGCGCTGAGTTTTGATTGGTTTATTTTCCACTACAACCTTGTGAAAACAAACAAACAGCTGTCTTCATGCAGCAAATAAAATCTACATTATTGTAATGTGGTTAGGACTTTAAATACACGTTTAATAAAGCTAGATTAAAGCTGGGATAAATCCGTGATGTAACCTCTGAGAAAATCAAATGCGCAGACCTAATAAACAAATAGATAAATAAATAAAGTCTTAAAATCTGGATAAGTAAACGAATAAAAAAAATCTCATGAATTTTGTGCCCAGGGCGAGCCACTGTGAGCTCCGCTCTGAGATGAAAGTGAAAAGAAATAAAAGGCTCTATTTAATCTGCTTTAAAACCCCTCTCCACATAAGGGCTGTGCTTCAAACTCGGAGAGTGAGGGGCTGATTGGGGATAAATACATTTCTTACCATGCCTGCGAGCTATTACACCCGGCACGAACACAGCCACCTATTCAGCAACCATCGTTTCCAGTGCTTACTCTAATAAGTATTAACATTATTAAATGCCATCCGGTTGCTGGTAGTCTAAACTGCATTACGCAGAGGGTGCGTCTCTTTTTATAGCAACGTAAATCAACCCCAATTTAAAACACGAGCAGCGGTAAGGAGAAAAAAATAGAAGCAGGAGAATTATGTCTATATTGTGCACCATCAAAAAAAAAAAGAAAAAAGTAAATAGTCAATAATTACGCGAGGATTTTGCAGGTAAGAACTTCAAAATGCAAACGTGCGCATCAGTTGTGCGCAATTTTTTTGTTATTGTTATAATGATAATAAAAATTATTATTATGGTCATTTTGAGACTGCACGGTTTGCGGCTCATCTATATGGACATTGGACATTTTTGCAAGAAAACGGTCGTTTTTTTCCCTAACATTAGCGCGTGGTGTGAAAGAAAAAGAGACCGTTTTCACGCTATCACTTGATTCTTCTCCAACGGACCATTATATAAAATTACAAAACTATCTACCAGCGGGGCGTACTGAATAATTCATCTCCTTTTATGTCTCTTCTTGCCCTTTGTCCAAAGTTTTCTCTCTCTCTCTCTCTCTCTTTTTTTTAAACCAGGTTTTTGAATAAGAATGGACGGACCCATACTCTCCTTTTCGCTGCCCTGCTTTCCAGGATTTGCTTTTGTACATCGGACCCTTCACTTTATAAACCGCATCAATAGAGGGGAGGGGTTTTTTTGCTCGTAAAGTTCATCTTCAAGTTTGAAAAATTCTTCTTGGCCGTCCCTTTTTTTCTTTTTCTTTTGTGATAAAAAAAATCTATTTAAACCCATTCAGACGACACTGTGCATTTCTCCCGCTTTCATAGCCAAGCGTAAAGAAATAATAGAAAAAAAATAAAATATGATAAAATCAGAAGATCATGTTAAAAAAAATACCTGAAATTAAAAGAAATTTCCCCATGATTCCATGGTCTAACAATTTCATAATTAATATACATAAAACAAGCTACAAAAACGAACGTATCCCATATAACAGGATATACCCAAAACCCTTCGAAGTGCCTCATAAGTACGGAAGGCGCTGACAGCAAATACCTGCATCGCTTTATTTCCCCTCCTAGCAGCATCAGAGCAAATAATAATATGAACACTGATTTCCACTTTAACTGACAAGTGGTGAAATGTCGGTGAACTGACATCGATTGTGAAATGGGTCAACTGTCAGCTGTCGTTTAGAGGTCGTTAAATGAGTGAATGAATGAGGAGGAATTTGCTACACAAATTAATTTTCTGCAGTTAAATACCTTCTGCCAAGGCTCTCATAAATAATTGAGTGAATGAACAACTGCTGGCTCGGAGTTAAAAGCAGGAATAAATTCACTCCGTTTAGCTGCAGCTCGGGTGTGGGACAATTTCCCAAGAGGACGTGAAGTAGGAAGTCTATTTAAAACACTTGCTTCCTGATTACAAGGTTGAAATTTACTCTAACTAATAATAATAATAATAATAATAATAATTTCTTATTTCAGACATATACAAAAGGGCCATATATTTTCTGCTGTTAACTTACATTTATCACCGAGGATGCCATCGATGCTATGCTTTGTTTTCTTTTCTCCATCTTCATCCTTCTTATCACAGTCATCCTCGTCATCTTTTTTGCCAAATCGGGCCCTCAAAACGCGGCTGATGGAGCTCACTAATGGCAACAAAAAGGTAAACGGGTGATTAGCCCTAAAACCCATAAAAGAACCATAGTAATCCTATCATACATTTTTAGAAGGCTATACCACACAAAAATAGCACAGCAAAAAAAAAAATAAAAAAAAAATAAAAAAAATAAAATAAAAAGTTTTACATGAAGCAGCAGAAGCGCTAGGAAAATATTTTAAATGTGTTTTTCTGTATTAAAGGTAAGTAAAATTACACTGTAATACAATGATGGGAATTCACTATGGAGCACTGAAGCCACATTTCAACGGGATGAGTTTTTTTCTGGGTCAAACAGCTGAAGGTGTGCCCTTTATTATCAGTAACTGAAGCTTAAAACGTGGGATTCAAAGTGATGTTCATTCAGAAGTGATGCTGCAGTGTTCGCTGGTAGTAGGGAAAAAAAAGTGCAGCTTACCAGATGAAGCCTCACCTGAAGGAACTGTGCTTCTGTCGCACACCCCGTCCTTCAGCAGCTTATCCCGGATCTCCCAGCTGAACATGCCCGGGTTTTCTCTCTTGTACTCTTCGATCCGCTTCTCCACGTCAGGCGTTGCCACCTGCTTTAGGTTTGAAAAGGTGTAAAAAGGAGAGGGGGAAGACAAAAGAGGGGAAAAGAAGGAATTTCAGTTTTAACCGAGATGTGATATTTTTGTTTTAGTCCACGAAAGATCAACGAAAATATAATACGAACGAAATCTAAAACGAGACTCTAAATTATGCTAAATAACTCTGAATTATATTATTAATAATTTTAAAATGTAGGATTATTTTTTAGTCGGGATATAGGCTCATGCAGGCAAAGAAACAGAAAACTGGCTAATCAGTGAGACATTTTTACGTCACCCTATTCACAATTTTATAAAGCTAATAACCAAATATAAAAAAAGAAAAAGGTATAAAATACACCACAAATATATTGTGGTTAATCAATATAATATAATTATATCATTATAAAAAAAGTAAATGTTTGGTTCTCAATTTTCTTTTAGCTTTTATTTTGTGTCATTTTAAAATTAATATTTGTATTTATTTTAGATCTTCATGAACCCTATAAAATGTTACAGGTGTGTTACCCACCTTGAGAAAATTATCATTATAATATTGCACTTCATCTGCAATAACAACACAAACATCAGATTTGAGTTCACTCAGATGTCATGCGCCTTTTGCCACTCTACCTCCCCACCCCTCCCCACCCTCTCTCCCATCCTCGTGCTACTGTGACCCATTTCCTGGACCGTGGACCCCCACTCACCCTGGGCTTGCTGCCTCCTATGGCCCCGGGACGGATCGAGCCGGTCTCTTGGTACCGGCAGAGGATCTTGGAGACACAACCGTGAGAAACTCGCAGTTGTCGCGAGATTACGCAAGGTCGGATGCCGTGGTGGGCCATCTCCACTATCTTGTGTCGGATGTGATTTGGCAGGGGCCTCCCGTTGATGAACACTCCGCCAAGCTGGTTCACCCTACCCTGGCCCAGAGGCGTGGATACTGCGCCACAACAATAAACAATAAAAGTCTCAACAAACAACACAAACTACACATCACGTTTCCTGTGGAGCTTTTGCTCTCTTCAGAGTAGACCAGGCTAAAATTTTACTATAGCCAAACAGCTGCATATTTGTCATGTTCCTGACTTTTAATGGGACGCAGTTTACACACATTATCATATTATACATTTTCAAGAAAGCATCGTGCCAAATTCGTCCAGCCTCAGTCTGGCTGACAGGATGCTTGCAAGGCCACTTCAGGATCCAATTTCACATTCAAGAGACACTAAAGAGGGTGACACTTCTCACCTTGATTATTCCTAGTCATGCTGTACAAATATTGATGTGATCCTTTGAGCCATCTCTTTGCTGTGTGTATTATTGCCATTTCCAGCAGCCAGACACTTGAACAAATCCCGGAGCTCGAGTAACTTGCGAGCTACGTGGTTTTTGTACATTTCAGTCCAGAGCACTTGAGCACGAACTGGTTGTAAGGGGAAAACTGTTTCCATAAATGCATGCAAATACAAAATGATCTCCTTTTTTGTTTCCCCCCTCCCTTTCCCCCGCCATATGTTCAGACGACTTGAGTGTGCTGGGCATCGAAGTTAAAAAAATAAATAAATTACCAATTAGATTGCTTTGCGTGTGTGTGTTTGTGTGTGTACGTGTGTGTGCAGCCATAAAAGTTAGAGCACTAAAAATGCTAAAAAATATACAATAAAGTAGCTTAAATTAAAAAGAAACTCTACATTTAATAGTAAATTTAGAATATTTTTTATTTTAATGGAAGTGAAAAAATAAAACAAAAGAAAAACGGATGCATTTGTCATTATAACAAATATTTCATCCACCATAAACAACATTAGCAAGAAAGATAATACGTTTGAAAATACATTCAATATAGAATAAATATAGTGTCATACAAAACGCATAATTCAGAGTGACTCAACGCAGGAACATGAGGCTGGAGTACCGTTGACCATGACTTCGGGTTAACTTTCATCAGCACTGACTGGAGGCTCGTATTTGTCCACCCATCTTTTTATTCCCAGCATGCCGCCGATAACAAACTGTGCTCTGTGTCACTACCACGGTGAAAGCTGACAGAGCGAACAGCCGACGATCTTTATCAGCTCGAGTTCAGATGTTTTACACGTTTGGTCATTTTTCTTACCTTCCAGGGGGAAGCCGGTTCGGGGGTAGTTCTGGCCTGGCGCAGGGCGCACCATCCGAGGCACTGTTCCTGGTAAAGTAGCCATCCTGTAGCTACACAGACAAACACAAAACCGGGGTCTGCTCGAAACTGCTACTCTTAGAAAGTCCAAGCCAAAAAAATAAAAAAATAAAATAAAATAAAAAAACCCGGAATGTAATCAAAATGCTGAAAACAAGATGTTCTGCTGCTGTCAAATCCCAATCCCAGGCGGAGAAACTGGACTAGCCCTTCTTCCACCGGGGGAAAAAATAAAAGTGATGCTTTCCTCTGCTGCGATAGATATGCCAAAGAGAGAGAGAGAGAATAAAGACAGCATCAAATAAAATTTAAAAAATTTCTACAAAGGAAAGTTTGCAAAATGGATGATTTGCACCCAAAGTATCTGCGGTAGATAAAATGCAGTGTTATTCTTTTTCCCTTGGTGTAGTTTGGATTCAGTGTAATGTCTGCTGGCTGGTTGGAAGTAGTTTAAGTGGCCAACTTTCGTGCATGGCGTAGGAGGAGACAGCCGAGCGCTCCCATAGGCTCACTGCCCTTTCTTTTATGGATGAAAGAGAGTGGGTTTAGCCAGGAGCCGGCCGACCAATCAGAACAACACATTCCACTTTTAATCCACTGCTGCCTCTCTCATAAGAACCCGTACACCCAAACCAGTTCAAAATGTTAATATATCTAAATGTTATTGTAAAGCCATCTTTTGTGTGGGGCTGCCTTCATCACACCCAACTGTGTAACCCTGTGGAATATTAATATTTTTTTAAATTACAACTTTCTTTCTTTCTTTCTTTCTTTCTTTCTTTCTTCCTTTCTTTCTTTCCATATATAATATATATATACATTTTAAAACACACGGAAGGCAAAGATAGAATTTCCCACACAGAAAAATTACGATTGTTACGTGAATAAAATAAATTCAAGCCTTTGAAATATTTACCATGTTATCATAATATTTACTTGTAAACAATCGACTATTATTACATATTACAAACAGAAAATATGGAAAATCACATCAGGAAAAATATCTAAATGAATTTACTAAAATCATGTGTTCGATAGAGGTATCCATATGCAAAAGTTACTCTTCCATTAATGCGCTGGTTTGAATTAAAAAAAGAGAAAAAAGACAGGAAAAAAAGTCGGGCCCAAAAATAACCGAGTTAAGGACTGAAGGTGTGTTTTCTGAATGGACAAAGTGCGCTACAGCTTAGCGAGGTTTTGAGTGTGAGATGCTTTTGGCTTGTTAACCTTTCAATTAAGTAAATGTGCGCAACATGAACATCTAAAACGCTCCTATATAGCCTTTGTGGTAATTACAACATTTGGATCGACCCGCTATTGACGACAACAGGTTGACTTGACCCGCTGGAGTACGCACAAGCGTAATTGCTCAAAAGGTAATTGTTTAAAAAATAATGCGCTATGACTATTAAAGTGGAATAGAAAGAGCACATATGGCAGGAAAGAAGAGGTGCATGTGTCAACTCTGTGGGCCCACCGTGCATATAAAATTGTGTGACAATTGCCGTGGAAAACACTCCTGGTGGAAGGCAATTTCACAAATAATTTTAGCAACAATTAGGGAGTGTGGAGGGGTGAAATGGCGATTTCACATGCAGATGTGCCGGTGGGAAGGGATCTGGTATCCTGCCGAATAGCTATGACCCTCACTCTCCCGCTTTGGTTTGCTTCACATGGGACAGAAAAGCACAAAGAGACCGCCTCACCCTCCTGGGAAGCCGCAAAGAGCACTGGATTAAGTCAAGCATCAATCATGTGAAATCCAAACAACAGCACATTTCTGTTACGGAAAGCGTGCTCTTTCACAAACATTTCCACCTCTCAGTTTCTCTCTCCGAAGCCACAACAGGTAGGCTTCACTGTGTTTCTGAAATCACACAGACACGCAAATAAAGCTAATAATCCCGCATTCCAAATATCATTGGTTCACCACCACCAAGTCTTGCCTCTGTTATGATAATTATTACAAGCCTGATAATAATTTGCTATGCAACTGTTTATAATTACACCCAAAAGAAAAGCTGTAGCAGTGTGCAGAAAAATTTACATTATCATGCATTTATGTGTGATGATGTTCAGGTTTTATTATATATATATATTTTTGACTATACAGGTGTTTTTTCCCCTCTGGGTTACATCCTCACATTTTTTTTAATGTCACAATTTGCAGGCTCACAGTAACAATTTTCACCCAGTTAAAAGTTACACTGCCTTATGCATTGATAGCTTGCCAGGTTTATTTGTGCAAAAGGAACACAACAAGCTTGCAAAATAACACACAACTTTAGAGGTGAATAAAAAGCGAAAGAAGCATGTTTAATTCTGTATTGCACAAGAAGAGCTGTGAATCATATGAACAGAATCAGAGGTGTTGAAGAAAGATACTGATTTATATTTATTTATTATATATACACATATATATGTTTATGGCAGCTTTGATTTAATTTGACCTCTGGTGATACAGAAACTCTGTCACACTCTGGTAAAGATTTTGAGTATTTTTAATAGTGATTTTCATATTAGTTTAAAATTATTATCAGGTGCCATAAATATGGCGGTAGCATGTCCACTAGTGGGCGACTGCTGCTTCACTACTTCTAACAAATGATTTATAATCAAAAAAGGGACAAAAGCAATTTTCTGAGAGCGTCATGTTGCTCCAAACAAAAATTTTGTAGCCCTAATGCATGCATGCATTATGCATCTGAGCACAAGTGGAGTCTGACTCATGCTTGTCCTTGTCACACCCTAAACTTCATTTAGCCTGGTTGTTTCTGCAGGGTTTAGCACAGCTCATATAAGTAACTCTGTCACTTAAGTTTCCTTTTAGCGGCAGCAGACAGAAAAACACTTCCTCTCTCTCACGATATCGTCTCCAATCTTATCTTGATCGGGACCACTCTTCAAACACTTTCCTACATAGCCTCTCATTATTTGTGTTATGGCAATTACCAAAGTTTCTTTTTTGCTTGTAGGTGAAGACTCCCCCCCCCCCCCCCGCTCCCCCTCTCCTATCTACATGTATTCTCTCAATACACGGCATTTAGGTTTCACATTGAGGCACACAAAAGAGAAAACACCTTTGATGAGAGGCATCGCCAATTTAGGCTTTATCTGCTCCTGAGCTGAACAAAGTCGATATAAACATTATTGTTATTTAGATTTTAACAGTTCTTTTATCTTTCATTAGGTGAGTGTGGAGTGTGCTGAACACAGCAAACGGTGTGCTGAATATATTTAGATTTAGATGCTTTTTTGTTTTTTTCAATATCTGCTGCTCATTCTTTTGTTTTTTGTTTTTTAAATTATGTCTCTGTTTATAAAGAACAAAAGAAACTCAAGACTCAAAATTTGGAAACTAAATAAGTAACGGTTCATAGATTTAGATCTTACACACAAAACATAACATAGTTTTAGAAAAGTAATCTGAATTTTTAATAAAATATATATAAAGTAAAATAAATCAAATATCAGCCACTTATTTAAAAAAACATTTGTTGCCATTCCTAAATATAAAATCTGGGTTATTATCTCACAATTTCTACTTAGCAATATACTATTTCACAATATTTTCTCAGTATTGAATGATTGTTTTCAGAAATTTGGTAAATTGAAAGTCAGAATTTTGAGATAATAACCCAAACCTTTGATGCCTCACAAAAAAATGTTTTTAGTGGCGTAAACAAGCTTCCATACATTCTGTTCTTTTTTTTTTTGAATAACCTTACATCTGCACAAATACTCAGTACATGAACTCACTTTATTAAATAAACTGCAACCCATAACATACAAAAAGGAAGTTGTTCATTGCATGAATATTGAATACTTTTACTACCACCATGTCTCCAATTCATGGTTTACTTCCACTGCGAGGCTCAAGGCTTTGGGGGTGTGGGGGTGGGGTCTTAATGAAACAGCGTGGTGCTTTGAGAGAGCTACACTTCCACTACTGCCTTGTTAACTTGAAACATTTTCACAGCAGAGTTATCCAAATGTGTAATCACTTCCTTATGGGAATTATTTTATCAGGATAGAGAGAGTATAAAATGCCTTCTAAGGAGGAGACTGGTGAAAAGCTTACGATGTGTTGTAACTGTAATTAAAGAAAGCTGATGTGAGATATTCATCTCATTATGTGTGGCACGGGGAGGAGCTGTGAACAGGCATGTAGGGTCTGACAAGGTGACATTTGGTTAATAAGGAGAGCAAGGAGGCAGCGATTCTTTAAACTCATTCAGAACAAATTAGCCAACATGTGAACTCAGTCTCATCCTGGCTCGATACAAACAGTACATAGTGTGTATAAAAAATAAAGAGACATGGTGAAATAGTGAAAGGTAAAAAGTAAGCCAGTGAGTTTGGAAAAACAAACTTGGAAAAGAAAAACAGAAATAAATGTACAATCATGAAATAGCTATAGTGTGCAGAAGCCTTTTGTCTTTTGGAAATAGTCTTTTAAAGAAAAATTGACTCCCATCTTTGGAGGTTAAGAAGATTTTAGTGATAAGAACAAAGGAAAAAAAATCTGTTAAAGCTGAAAGATTTTGCTTCACTTCTCTACAAAATCACTCTTTAGTTGATCTGTCTCTTATCTGGTCCAATAAATAGCCTCCTTTTGGGGCAAGCCAAAAAAAGTTGCTATGTGCTGCTTTAGAGCAAAAAGATATCAAACAACATCCTTTCCCTTCCTTGTTCCTCTCCATGCACTCACTCCGCGCTCACACACAATGTGTGGCAGGGCCAGAGGAAAAACAACATGTGTTACGTTGACATCTAAGTCTGGCGCCTGAATTATGAGTCATGGAGAAATCTATAACTCAACTGATGATCAAACACGGCTAAAGGCCACTTAGAGGGGGCAACTCTCTGTGGATTTACAGAGATCAGAGGACTTGGCAAGTGAGAAACAAAAGACGGTCCACCCTTGGTAAAAATGAGGCAACGCAATCAGATTTGACCAAGTTTTGAAGAACTGAAAGTACGTGTTGCCGTCTTGTTGCAGCAGAATCAGCTGGCTGATTGGTTCTGCGGAAATTAGTGGGGTTTGCAGGTGACATCACACAAACGGGCGGTCTCAGCTGGATGGGTGCAGGTGGGTGCAAGGGTAGAAGCAGCAGGCTGGGGTTTGATCTGTGGCAGAGTGGGTGACATCCTGTCACTGCTCATTATAGTGTGAATTCTGTTTATCTTCAGTAACACCTTCACTTGGCACCAACAGCAAATCTAGTGATGTGACACAGTAGATAGAGGTCTGGAATAGAGAGAAAGGAGTCCAAAACTAGTCTGATGGGTGGCGATAGTGCACAAAGACACACAATATAAAGTGATGAAATAAGAGGAATCTCACAACCAGGAAGCAACTGGAGACAAATAAGCATAAAATACAAGGCACATGATGAAGCGCTGATGATGACTGTTGTCTCCTCAAAGCCTCAGAAAGTTCAACAGTGCTCCTTTATCCCTCTTAAACAATATGTTAGGAGACCTGTTGTCTTCATATCCCGAGGCTCTTATCGCCCCACAGCAGAGCCCACCTGCCCTCTTCTGTTTAACGCAACAGACAACCAATAAAGGAGTCCTCTCTGTTTTACTGTCAAACGAAATCACACTTCCATTTCGAATACACCCGTTTCTTTAACATCTGTTTATGTAAGGATGTTGCGAGAGTTTAATGCGATGCCTGCTACTCTGAGTTTTGCATAAACAAGGTACCATGTCATAGCCAACCGCTGATCTCATGTCTTTGATCATTTGCCTCAGACCTGCACAAACGCATTGAGATAATGCAACATTTTAAATGGTGTATAACTTGTCATGGCCGCCTACGATGTCCCTAAGATAAGGCTGCTCTTGGTTTAGTGTCAGTATCCTCGGAGAAGGGCATTTTTACAGTTGCACACTGAGAAATCTCTGCGTTGCTACTGGGTGTTCAATAAACAGGTTACACAAACACCTAAATGTGGAAGATCACAGACGAACAGATTTCCCTGAAGCATGCGTGAACATGTCTGCTACTAAATCAGTCAACTGGCATTTTGGAAGAATTTGTCCTTGATGATATTCGTCACTTGCCTCAAAATCCCTTCAAAGGTTTGACTAGAACACATCCAGAGGGGCTTTTCTATTGATTAGAAAGTTGTTTATTGATCTAATTAAACTAAAATTCACTTTTTCGAGCTGAAACTAAATTAATTTGTGATCTGTCCAGCACATGAAATGTCAGGCAAATCTCATAAGAACTACTGTTTGACCGATCCCAACAGGCAGATGATTAAAAATGTAAAAACAAGAAATGCAGACACTAAAAAGGTGCTACAGCTCTCTTTTCATGTTGTAATAACAACCATGGACAGGAAAAGTACTCTTAAACCTTCAGTGAGTTTGCTGTAAAGGAATACTGTGGGTTGCTGGCATCATTTCATTACAGTGGCCAGTGTTACAATCCATTTTACACGACCAGAAATGCTCTGTGTGTGTTGTACTTCTGTGTGTGTGTGTGTGTGTGAGTGTGTGTGTGTGTGGCATGTGATAGGACCAAAAAGCTTGGGTATCACGCTCTGATGTGCATGCCAAATCCACTTGTCCTCTCACACAACCTACCAGTGTGGCTCTGCCGTTTCAGCTCTGCCAACAGAGGTCCGGGGAGAGCAGCAGCACAGGAAGCAGGTCATGACCTGTTATAGCAGAAATCACAATGTGATGCGCTGACTGAATATGTAATATTATCTTCAATCAGCCGTATCCATTTCCAGTGGCTGTTTTATAATGTAAATATAACCGTTGATTAAGTCGTCTTTTTGTATCTTAATAAGCTAAAGCATATCCATTAAAGTAAATGTTCACAGTTTTTACCCTGACGCCATTGTGCATGCACAATAGGACTCTACAAAAGACAAATAGCAAAAAATATGTGTGTCTTTCCAAGACATGACCACAGAAATTTTTTAAAAAAGGAAGCAAAATGTTAATTAAAGAAGTACTCAGAGATTTAGGGATGTATGCTCCAGATATGCTTGCTGGATCAGATCTGTGCTGCAGAATTCTTTACTTTTCTTTACTGAAATAAAACCATATAATGTAAATGTAAAGATTCTTAACAGATAAAAACTGTTAGGAAAATATATTATGTGATATCAAATTAGTTAGTCATCACTCTTTCATAAATAAAATGTTTTAGTATTATAGCAATTTAAGATGAAGCTAATTATAAATATATAATGCATACCGAATGTTTAGTCTGTAACAATCCCTCATATACAGTATATATACATAATCTGATTCTCTACTGCAACTATATTTGTCATAGTAGGGTAAAACAAACAATATCTTATGCGCTACTTTTCTACAATCAGTGTTTACTCTGACAGAGCCACTTGGTCTAAATATGTTGTTAAGGCCATCAAAAAGCAATTTTCTCACTGGAAACTGAAAATGTTTTTGTCTATTCATATTTCTTCTACATGGCCACAAGGCCAAAGTTTATTTTTATTTTGCATAAGACTGCCTATGAGAAATAAGCTTTGAGAAATTGTCTTGGTGAAAGCGGATGTTTACAATGAGCTGATCATGCAGGCATACACTGGATGATATATGATTATCCTGCGATTTTTCTGTTTGTGAAATGTCTTCCATTCTGTTTTTTTAAAAGAATAAATAGGAAATAAAAATGTGTCTCGAAGTCTCAATCTGTAGCTTATTGATCGAAACTGGTGTTATCAGTGCCCAAATGAGTTAACATATCACCTTATTTTACATTATTTTTTTTTAGTTCCATCTACCCACTTTCTTTCCACATTATCCAATTAAGGGTCACAGAGGGGATGGAGCCTATAGCTACTATAGGGCGAGAGGCGGGGTACATGCTGTACAGGTCGCCAGTCAGTCAGTTAGGGAGACAAAATCTTTTAGAATCACCAACTACCCTGACTGCATGTTTTTGGACTTTGGGAGGAAGTGAGAGAGAACCCAGTGAGAAACACGGGGAAAACATGAAAACTCCACAAGGAGACGCCCCATTGCTGCCCCATTTTTATTAGTTCATGTAACCAAAAGTCAGATTTTTTTTTAGAAGTTTTTAGACTTTAAATAAGAGAAATAATGCTACAGTCCCTTTTGATTTCAGTTAAAGTGGTATTAAAGTGGTAATAATTCTACTCACGCTGTATCAGTTAAACATTAATTCACCTCTAAAGAAAATTACATAAACATGCAATATGTTAACTGAACTCTGAATCAGCGTTAGTGTCTTCTTATTGCACATTATTTATTTTTTAAAATTACATTTATAAGTATAGTGTCCCGCTGCCATTTTAGGTTGTAACAAGCAACTAGTTAACTTCACAAATTCAGTAGTACAATTACTGATTTAAAAAAAAAAAAACTTTGTCTTTTACCTTGTGCTAAACCTCTAAAGTGAATAAATTAATGTTAGCTTGAATTTCCAACCAAAGTTTTCTCTCCATCTGTACGTCTATGTGAACATAGACTACACGCAACTCACTGCACTCATAGTGTCACAGGCTTGTCACAGGTTTGTTGCAGATTTACATAAACGTAAACGTAAATGAAACACAACCTGAACAACTGCACCAAGAACTCTCAGTCTGACAAAATACACATCATATTTCAGCTTATGTTCATATAGTTTTCTCCTAAAAACTTCAAATCTCACTGATACACCCACCAAGCTTGTTGCAATAGTAACAGACAACTGAACAAAATAGCAAAGAATCAGTTGTTGGCTATCATCCCCTTCCTCTTGTTTTCTGCGACCAACTTGTAACAGTCTCCTGAGCCTGATTGGGGATTTAGGGTCGAATCTTAGTGTCTGTTTGCTTAGCTATTTGCCTATGCAGAGAAGGGGATTGCACTGAACAACAACCAATGACAGAGATGCACTTGTGTGACCCAGCACAAAGCGCTGACACTGCTGATGCTACACGTAGATGGAATGCTGATTGGTTGGTCCCCACAAAGAGTAGGTAGCAATAAAAACTAAGATAAAAGTGGCAGACGAGAAGCACCAAAAATGCCTGCAACAGCAAACCAAACAGAATAGCCCGTGTTTGACAATACACACATCCAACATGCACAGGTGGGTCTACAATGCTCTGCGTAGCACCTACAGACAACTATTACACCATCGGGTGCTTGACTCTCCTCATATAAACTCTTTAATTTCAGGATCTTGAAAAGAAAGTGATTGGACTTCTTTAAGTTTCTTGGAAATGTTTCACCTCTCACCCGAGAAGCATCTTTAGCATTAAAACTGAAAAAGCTTCTCATTTGGAAGGAAAAACTCCCTTTTATCAGTTAGAAACCTCCGGCAGAACCCAGAACCAAAAAACAAACTGCAGGAGAGAGAGCTGGAGTTTAATAACTGCTAATGATTAAATACAGTAGTGGTGTTTAAACACAGAGAGCAAAAAGAGATGACTCCAGAAGAAAAAGTACATCATGGGAAGTTCCCTGCAGCCTAGGCCTATTGGAGTGTAACTAAGGGATGATTCAGGGTCACCTGATCCAGCCCAAACTATAAGCTTTATCAAAAAGGAAAGATTTAAGCCTAATCTTAAAAGTGAAGAGAGTCTCTGTCTCCCAAATTCAAAATGGGAACTGGTTCCATAGAAGAGAGGCCTTATAGCTGAAAGCTCTGCCTCCCATTTTACTTTAGAAACCCTATAAACCACAAATAAGCCAGCAGTCTATTGCATTTTATGGCATGGATGTCAGATGGAAACCAATCATAAAGCATAAGAAATTTATGCAGTGAAAACATATGTTAATATAACAATTAAAAAAAATCATCCAAAACAGGAAAGAGCCAGAATCTCAAAACGCTCTGGCTAGTACAATTTTTAACATTTACATAACTTAATCTACATAATAGTTTTAAAATGTTGGGCTTGTGTTGGGCCAAATCAAAATGATTGCAATAAAGTCCAAGTCAAAATATGTTTTACACTCTTCTTTGCTTTTCATAAAAAAGAAGCCAGGGCATCATTTTGGAGCAAATGTAATTGTATTAGAAAACATTTAGTGAGAACATTAATGAACGATAAATCCAAGAATTAGGGTTACACCCTATTTTTCACAAGAAACAAGTTGTGCTTTACTTGGAACATTCAAAACTTTATTGACTTAGGCAGACAAACACATTCCCCTCAATTTCAAAGAACACAGAACATCTTTTCTTTAATCTGTGGCTGTGAGAGTTGACAAATATTAGAAAAAAGAAACAGAAAATGAAAAGGTCTCTTTGTTAGTGAAGATATAAGCAATGCGTCCTTTTTGCATGCAATCACAATTAGTCTCAGCACAACCATCTGAAAGATCCTTCCAGAAAAAGGAGATCACTTGACCCCCCATCTGTGACCAAATCATGTCTTTCCATTAGGTGCTCTCTGCAACCATAACATCTATCTCCGCTCAAGAAGGACACAGATGCTTAAAAAAGCAGAGGAAATCACAAAGAGCTGACAGTCTAGAAGTCACACGGTGCTTGTGATTCAAAAGGTCCATTATTCTGACTAACCACACTGATGAATCTTATGAATATGAACGTAAATCTGCCAAGTTTAAAATATCATTCTTAATCTTAAGTTACATGCACATTTTCTTTAATGCTCATTAGGGTCAGCATAACATGCACACTATTAATTTGCTTTAACACGAGAAACTGCTGCATCTGTCTCCTTCAAAATACCTCCACCTCAAGATAATACTCCATACTTTAAATTATGACCTATGTCAAACACCAACTAGGGAACAAAGAGGGAACTAAGTGTCTTTGAATGTCCCTCCAGCACATTAGTAGTCTTAAAAAGAAACCTGACACAAAGTCAGGAAAATAAAGGACCTATGAGGTATCCTAGACGGTAGGATTAGGTCATGCTTATTGATTAAAACACGTCTATCCAGCTATATTTTGTTCTAAAAATGATTTTTCTTTCTATTAACATGCAATATTTGTTTACGTTAGGGATGTGAAGAAAATATGATGAAAATGTGCGTTACAGCTGTTGACTTTACTTCTCAACATTGTTCAACAGGCAAGAAATGAAAAATTCACCTCTGCAGTGTCTTTTCACCTCTTATTCTAACATAAAGATCTCTCCTGGCCTATCTTGTCATGTGGTTCATGACTGGTTCTGGACTGGCTCTGTGAGTTTTCTTATGCGAACCCAAATGACATTTAACTGAAAAGGGGAGTAAAACTGAAGAACCCCAAGATCAATCAAGATTACACACCTCTGTTGCTTGTGAAGCTCGCACACAAGAATTTCACTCGCATGTACTGTACCAGTGTACCTGCACATGTGATGTGACAATAAAAGTGATTTGATTTGATTTGAGATTTATTCTTCTCCTTTTATGCACATTTTTAATTTCACATTTTCAGGTTTAACAAAATATACAGGAAAAAAAACACTGCAGTGCTTTGACTATAAATATAGAAAAGACGGCCATCTTTCTAAGATGTATAACATGTCATTGATTTTATCTGACAGTTTCAAGGAGGGACCTGATTGCAACAGAAGGTAGTTAGTGTCTTTCAGCAAATAAGTCTACCTTTAAGCAGTTCTGGATTCAGTTGAATACTTGGGATTTCTGATATTTGTCCCTTAAAGTGAAGTCTAAAGCCATTTGACTTCAGTAGTACACACCCTAACCATCCATATCCCATATGGAATGCAACTACTGATACTTAGTTGACTCATTTTATATATATGTATCTCTCTCTGTCTCTGTCTCTCTCTCTCTCTCTCTATATATATATATATATATATATATTTGGTTCACACATCACCAGCATTTCTTACCTCATATAAGGTTGTACTCAAGGGTGTGTTTTTGCTTCAAGTTGTTAAGCCAGTTTGTTGTTTCTACCTTCAGCAGCAAGAGATATTTTTTTTTTTGCATATTTCACAAAGTACTGTGCCTTGTTGTTTTTGATGTAGCCCTTTTTACTAAATACCAGTTCTCACTCTGAGTCTTGCCTAGGCTTATCTTACTGTTGTGCACACTAGAGAATGTAAAAACAAGGTGTTGCTATAGCAATGATGTCATGATATGACTTTTTTTATATCACTATATCAAACAACCTTAATATTGAAATGATAACATCACACAGTTGCTCCATCATGTGAATCTCCCATTCTGCCACATCCCAAAGGTGCTCTATTAGATTGAGATCTGGTGACTGTGGAGGCCATTTGAGTGCAGTAAACTCAATGTCATGTTCAAGAAAACTCACCAGCCATCACTGGATAATTTCTCTTTTTAAGGACAATTCTCTGTAAACCCTAAAGATAGTTTGTGTGGGAAAATCCCAGCAGATCAGTAATTTATGGAATACTCAGACTAGCCCATCTGGCATTAAAAAATGCCATCATGTTCAAAGTCACTTAAATCACCTTTCTTCTAACTCAATTTGAATTTCAGCAGGTTTTTCTGTCATGTGATTGGCTATTTGCATTAACAAGCAATTGAACAAGTGTGTCTATTTCAGTGGTGGGTGAATGTCTATCCGGTCCAGTACTGGAAATTTGTCTTTGAGTGTGAGACATTTAGTGAATAAAGTGGTAATGTAAAAATCACCTAGTACTGTAGTGTTTCAAATAGTCAAAAACATTCTAGTCTGAGGTTATGAATTAAGATTGATTTTTCAAATTTTTCTACTCATGTAAACAATTATGCCAGAAGATGTATCCTGTTCTTGATGCAAATAATATGAATTTTAACTCAACTTATGGTTATACTGCATAGAGAGGAAAGCATGTTTTTTTTTTGCAACTCTAATGTAAATATTGCCTATATATTGCACTTAAAGGCAGGCGCTTTTATAAAGGACACAACGTGAAAGCTAAGTTTTGAGTACACTAGTAGGGTCTTCCCCATAATCAAATTAAATCCAGACATGTATGGCTTAAACAACTGGAGCAGCCTCTTTCATTTAAAGCAGACTCCTCTTGCTTTCTTCCTAGTAAAATATCTGGTCATCTGAGCGTCTCTAACTGAACTGTCACAGATGATTAGAGGACGAACAACTCGTCTTGGTATCCCAAAGAGCATGGGGTCCTCACGAGAGAGTGAGCCACAACTAGAATCAATGTCACCGTTCAGATAATCATGCATTGCCGATTCACCATGTAAGATGCATTTTGTTTGCTGCCTAACTGTGTAAAGCCTCTATTCATTTTCAGATTTTTACACAGAAGGAAAAAAACATGGTCACTCAGTAATGATCCAAATTCCAATGATGGGTGTTGACAAGAAAGGGTTTTAAGTGTTGAAATTATTTCTGTGACAAACCAAAATGACAAAATTTTCAAATCTTTTAAACTAATATGCTTGTAATCTTGTTATTCTGTCAAATTAAACAATTAGGGGTTATGATAATGATAAATTAGGTCAGTTAGATAGTTATATACGTTTTCAACACAGTATACCATTAAATGCTTTTCATTTTTGGAACTCTGGAGAGCATTGTCTTTATTTACTTGTAAAATATTTTGCAGCATACACAGATGTAATGCTTCATGCATGAATGATTCCTAGTTTTGATTCATTCTTGTACGTGTGATTTTTTGAGAGCAAAATGTGGCATATAAACAATTAAAAAAACAAGCAAATGAAAAACATATTCTTGAGTAACGTCTCTTTTAACCGATTGCGGGCTCTGAGTGATCCAGCGATAGTTGGACATTTGCAGAATTACAAACAAGGGCCCATCTCTTTTTGTGTGTCTTCGGTGACCTCTCCTCACATGTGCATCACACACACTCGCAGAAAAACAAGCCTTACACAACAGAAGTGTGAAATCACCATGTTCCGAGACCAGCAGTGGTGGGGGAGCAGTTGGGTGACGGGTAGCCAGAAAACTTGGGACATGTCAGGAAAAGCAATGACCCCCCCAAATTCATGATCACTCTCAGGAACTCTGCCATGAGGTCAGCAGTACAAAACTCATTTGAAACTCAAAGTGCTGCTCATGCAAGATGTGTTAAGTGGAAATTAAGGGCAGGATAAGAAGAATTACATGACCTACAATGCCGCTGCACCCAGAGAGCGTTACTTTGTGTGACAGATGATAATATTTACCAACTCATAATCATAAATGAAATGGCTGGTATTGTCAATATTCGTTCAGGTTCAATTGGCTATTCATTTAGGTGTATTCACAGTTGATGTCGGCCTATTCATCCCCTGAATAGAATGAATATAATTAATACAGAGCACGGAGCTCTAAAATCTGTGTTTTATTTATTGATAAAAGCAGCAAAAGCATTGAGAATTTGAGTACTCTCCCTGAGTACAATTTTGTGGCCATCTTTTGGTTCCATTGAATTACACTTTACATTTGTAGTCCCTATAATTTAGAATCAGAATCATAATATCTTTATTGTAGAAATTATGTGCCAGTCCTGCGGCATTGAAAAGAACAACAAAAATATATAGACAAAAATGAATATGACTATAAGGAAGAGGAAAAAAGAACACATAAAAAAGGGAAAAAAAATATATACATAAAATAATGAACACAATACCATCTTTTGCAATTAACGAGCAAGGTGGTATTTAATATCCTGATGGCTGTGAGAGTAATATTGCATACTGTTTGAAAGTTGTAAGATGCAAAATGGACAATGTTTAGAAAATAATTGTTAAAAAATAAATATATATTGGCTTGAATAAGCAATGTTATGTATGCATGTATGATGTTTTATGTCTTATGTCTTCTTTTACTGTCATAAAGATTATTACGACTTCTGCCTCTCCCTGAAGTGCCCCGGTCGTAAATGACCTGCATTATAAACTTTCATAGATGTGTAATTACTTACATTGCCGTTCTAGAGGCACTTTACAGGCTGTCGTTTCCCCAGAATGACTCAGGAAATACTGCAGTCTGATACATAAACTCCGCTACTAACTTTAGTTTTCTTGCACAGATTAATAACTGGTGCGGGCCTTCTGTAGACGGTGGTTCAGCAGACAGCAATGCCACTCCGCCATCTAGCGTCCCGGGGATGAAATTACGCCGCCGTACGTAACTTCCTTTTAAAACATGGCGGCGCCCTAAAGGAAAGTCACACTGTCTCTCCGGGGGAAAACATACGCTTCTTATCGTTTAATACATCGTCTGTGCAAGGAGTTAAAAAGCGGCGGCATCTGAAAAGATTTGTCTTTACGTCCTACACGCATCCTCTGAGGTAAGTTTTGCTTATTTTTATTTTTCAAACCCATCGCTCTTAAAACGGGAGAGCCTGTGCAGTCAGGTTACCTTCGGATGTGGTTTAATGATATTTTTCAGGATTATTAACAGCTAGGGTTGCCAACCGTCCCTTGAAAAAGGGAATCGTTCCGTATTTAGAAACAAAAGTATTGAGCTGAAAAGGGACGCACTTTGTCAAATGGTTAAAAAAATAATTTCACACACAAAAAAAGAGCTAAGAAATTCCCCACACTGGGAAGGGTGAAGACAATCGGGTCGCCCAGCCCTGGCCATGAGGCGTCCCTTATTTATTTTTCAGGGAGTTGGCAACCCTATTAACAGCTCATGTGTTATTTATAAAATATAGCTATTTACACTTTGTTTTAAATGTGACTCTTTGCCTATTGCAGGATATTTCCGCAGACACCATGGTACATTTATGTGAGTATCCAAGTCTTAACAGGCTTTTTTCCCCCATTGTTGTGGTCAGTAGGAACTCGACCCTATAATTCTCACCCTCATACCTTATTAATGCAAATCTCTAATATGCCAATCACATGGCAGAAACTCTATCCATGTGGGCATATACCCATATGGAAAAGATATATATAAATCTTATAAAGTTTGTATCTGTCTTGTATGAAACTTGTATGAAAAGCATACAAGAGTGAAAACAGATGTAAGATCCCTTGAAAAATTATATAAATGAAACTTGTATGTTTTGGATACGTACTTAAACAATATATGAAAGTAATGAGAAAGTGGCCACTTTCATGAGTAAATCATTTAAGCCTTATATGATTCACTATATGAAGTAGGTCACATCTTATGCAAGTCTTTTATAAGTTTTTACTATTTCTTTTCCATATGGGTAGACCTGTTCAAACCGAGCATCAGAATGTGGAAGAATGTGGCATGGGTGTTGGTGCCAGACGGGCTGGTCTGAGTATTTTGGGGGGATTTTCCTACACAGCCATCCACAGGGTTTACAGAGAAAGAGAAAATATCCAGTGAATGGCATTCAGAGGAGAATGGCCACACTTCTTTGAGCTGGTAGGAAGGCAACAGTAACTCAAACAACCACTCACGACAACCAAAATGTGTAGAAGAACGTGTGTAATGTAAAACACATTGAACCTTGAAGCAGATGGGCCAGAGCAGCAGCAGATCACACTGATTCCCATTTACTCTTAGCTAAGAACAGAAATCTGAAGCTACACTTCACACAGACTCACCAAAATTGGAAAATAGAAGATCTGGGGTCAGAATTTGTTGTAAACAACATGAAAACTGTTGGTGATGGTGGAATTGTATGGGAGACATTTTCTCAGCTCACTTTCAGGCCCCTTTGTACCAATTAAGCATCATTTAAATGCCAGTGTACCTGAATATTGTTGTTGATCGTGTCCATCCCTTTAAGACCAGAGTGTACCCATCTTCTGGTTGCTCAGACTTACTTTGGGGCAAAGCTCAGATCCTCTCAAACTAGTTTCACTGTAGTCAAATGGACTCCAGTCACTAGATCTCTATCCAATGGAGCACCTTTAGGAAATTTGCGCAATTTGTGATTTGCGTCATAGATTGCAGTTTTATCAGCTGCAATAAAGATAAAAAGTAATGAGAGAAAAAGTTACACAAAGTCTTAAAAAAACTATACAAACTACAACTGCAAAACTGAATAGTGCAATTAGTGTAACACAATTGCTTGTGTTCAAAATTATTTTGACAGCATACCAGTATGCGTCTTTTTTTGTTTATTTTTTTAAATATCACGCTTATTGTCAGAGTATATGAGAACATTACACTTTTTAGTTGGCAGCATGCTGTCGTGGTGGTTAGCACTGTTGTCTCACAGCAAGAATGTCCTAGGTTTGAACAGGGCCTTTCTGTGTTCTCCGCATGTTTGAGTGGGTTCTCTCTGGGTACGCCGACTTCCTCCCACAGTCCAAAGACATGCACTTAGTGGGGTTGATTAAATGCAAGCAAAGTCATGCAAAGCTTATTAATATGAATAATACTAAGAAAAAAATCATGGTTTACTGTTCAATTCTTCTTCTTTTTCCTTCGAACAATCAGAAATTATGCAATTAAAATGAACGTAAAATGCATAAAGAACTAAATCCTTTCACATGAGAGGCAGTACTGGGCTATATTTGCCTCTAAAACAGGTTAATCTTAGTTAGAACATTTAATATAAGTAGAGTTTATGTGCAGGGCAGGAGCAGAGATTGTTTCACGAAAAAGGGGAAAAGCAACGGATTCAACAAAACCTGAATACATAACAAAAATAAAATGCAAAAGAACTTTTCAAATTTAGTCTTCCCATTGCTTCAGATTGTTTAATAAAGTAATTTTGTTTAAGGCGTTAAGATGTTGACAACAGTGGGTGCTAAGTAAGATTTTAATGTGTTTCTGTATTTGGTGGTTGAATGCCTATAATAGTATATCATATACTTACATATATGGGTATGTAACAATTAAAGAAAGTCATGTTTTCCTGTCTTTGACAATGCTTTTGATGCTTATTTTCTTCTTTAGCATCACTCCTACTAAAGAAGTACCACGGAGGTCATGTTGTGATTCGATTGGCTCTTGCGGGCCACAAACAGGCTAACAGACCCTTTTATCGCATTGTGGCAGCTTACAACAAAAGGGCAAGAGATGGTAAATATATCGAGCAGCTGGGTTCCTACGACCCGCTTCCGAACCTCTACAACGAGAAACTCGTCAGTTTCAATTTCGACCGAATCAAGTATTGGATTGGATGTGGAGCACACCCTACAAAGCCGGTTGCCAAACTCCTGGGTGTGTATTTGCTGCATAAACGTGTTCTTTTGAAAATCACTGGGAAATTTTATTGTCATTCTGTTCCTGAGAACTGGTTTACTCCTGATTTTTTTTGCAGGCATCTACACCTATTAGGCAATATTTATTTAGCGTTTTATTTCTTTTTCTTCAAAAGGTTTTGTAATCTTTAATTGCTTTGCACACACTGTAAATTACAACTTTTGCACTGTGATGTATTTGCTGTGCCCTCAGATGACATTCGCATCAATAGACTGTAGAAACACAGATTGTATACATCAAGGCTATATTGTGGTTATAAGAAACATCAAACGTCGACTCGACTAAAGTAAATTCCTACTGAAAACACCAAGTGAAAATTGTCAGTATTTAGATAATACTATCTCTTTTTTATCCTTTTTTTAATCATTATCCTTAAGTTAAAAAAGATGTTAGGACATTTACCTGTCTGCTCTGTATTGTTTGAAATGCTTATTGTGAATGTTGTCGTCTTCACTTATCTTCTGTAGGGTTGGCTGGATTTTTCCCTCTTCACCCCATGACAATAACAGAGGCAGAGCGTCGAAGAGCCCAAATGGCGACAGAAACAGAAACAGAGGAATCTCCGAAAGAGGGACAGAAGCAGGCTGAAGCTGAGAGTTAAAGCTGTGGACTTTGCGTGACCATCCAGTTCCAATTGTTGCCACAATTATTTTGAAAAATAACTCACTAATTTGACTTGCTGTGTGAACTGTTCATGAAAACTCAAAATATGTCATATTGTAGCTTTGGCTCTGTCAGTAGCTTCTTCATGTAATTTTTGATCAGATGCTTCATAAAATTGCATCTTTTTCTTTAGTACAGTCATATTATTTTAGACAGCAGCAGTTTGCATATGGTGTTTTATGAGACCTAATTAAAGTATTTCAATATAACTGCATCTGTTTGGGGTTTAGTTGCAGATTGTATTTATTATCCTGTGTCTTAACGAAGACCTTTATTGCTTATTCACGCTAACAAAGCATTTTTAACCCTTTATTGACCGGCCCTTCAAATTTACCTGTAAAATGGGCCCGCCTGTGGGCCCATGGTCAATAAAGGGTTAATGAAAATCAGTTTGTTTTGTTTACTTTGAAATGGATTCATAAATATTGAAATCATTCCTTCCTTCTTTGGTCAGTGTTCATTCTTCTTTTCTCATCCTTTGTGTGTTTGAATCTGCACACAATCAGTTGTGTCAAATAGAAAGTAATAAAAAAATGGGTGCGTTTGTTAGCATGATTGCTGCCAGAGTTTAATTGATAATTCTCCACCCCTGTGTTTACTGACTGTGTCATGACACTTTATGGCTTGGGACACGTCACGTAAAGCCAGGCTCTGTTTTTGGAACCACTTTGTAGCAGTCCTTTTTCTGTTTTAAAGTAAACAGCATAGCAACAGTTTCTTACTCAGTAGTTACAGATCTAATTCAGATATCATTGGATTTATACGTGCAACATTGACTTGTATTATTACTTACAGAGCACAGCAAAGCCCACGTTCATCATCTTTTGCGACATAAACACTACAATTTGTAGATATAGTCGCTATTCTTTGTTTTAAAAAAAAAAAAAATCAAAGGACCGCCATTAATGATGTAACCGGACCAAATTTAAATACAGTTCATAATAAGCCAGTTACTTTTTTTACCAGGATGTTTAAACAGCTGCTTATTCTGCATGTCACATGCTAAGACTTTAATGTTTTTCTTATCTTGGATAGGTCAATACTGCACCACCACTATGGCATGCGTCAGTCAGGCAGTGATAAGAATACTGATGTGAGTTAATACCCACTTGACAACGCCTAGGTGAGCATTTGAAAACACAGCATAAACAATTCCACAACTTAAAGTACTGCGGCTTTTGATATTGCTTGACTTCCTTCGGGACTGTGGAATAAAAGTGACTTGGTTGAGCCACAGGGCAACCTGTGTAACTATGAATTATTGTTCTTAATTAAAACAGTTGAAACAAAAAGTGCAGTCTTCCATGACATATCAAACAAAAATATTTGTTGTTGAGTAGTGTTTCAGAAATTATTTTCTAAAAGCAAACAGAGGTGTGGACTAAATGTCTTATGGCGTTAAACTCAGAAACTATTGTGTTTAATCTCATCACAGCTCTTTTATTCTTGCTGCTATTGAGATCCATTTTTAATCATGTGGGATCATGTTTACCTTTCTATTTTTAAAAAGGCTTTATTCCTTCATTTAAACATCCTATCTATAAGTCTCATTTATCACATTTCTAAAGAATAAAGAGTTAGTCATGCTCACCATCATGTGCTGAGTGTCAAAAGAGAGTTAAAGTAAACATTAAAAACAAGGAATTTAAAAGACTAGTTGCCAAATGCAGTAAAAAAAACAAAACAGCTAATTTTAATAGCTGTTCTAATACAACAGTGCATTTCTCTTAATAATCACTTCATAACTTAAATTTACATGATGTAACTACCACCAGTTGATTTTCTGTAAAATCCTTAAGAAAGTTAAAAAAGTCACATGATGGATAAACAGCGGGAATATAAACTTGCTATTCTAGAAGACACTAAACATACAGAAGTCTAAAGCTTTTAGTGATCGGTGAGTCTATAAAGGTGCTAAATAAATGTGAACACATACAGTATATGCACTGATATAGTGTTACGTAAATAACACATAACTCGAAACAAGTGGGTTTTTAAAGCAAATTTTAAAGAATTTATCTTGTTAAATATTTTTCTGTCCTTTGACAGTACATAGGAACATTCATTTGAAAACAATAAATGTATATTCAATGACACTAAACACTGGTTAGCAGTGTAGCATTGGCTACATACCCAATGCTGGTTTAAAAAAAAAAAGAAAATCACATCTATCCAAACCCAGCCTCACCCACCTACACCTTGTTGACCTCACTTGAGTCACTTTTCTGGACTTTCGAAAGTATCATATAAAGGGTGTGAGTTCCAAGGAACTTCATAAATGATTGTAATGCCATTCCACAGTACATAAAAAAGTTTGCTTAGGGAGGGGACAATCAGTAACAGCCTAAGCTGACCAGTTGATCACTGATGAGACATACAGTGGATCCGGTACTAATAGGTAAGTGTTTATAGGGCTTGCAAGTTCTGACAGGAACATAGCTATAAAATAACAGACAATTTAGACAGGATATTGTAAGCAGTATACTGCCAGTCTGAAAATTACACAGCATGTAAAAACAGTCTGCCTACATGTATTTATGGAGTAAAAGACATTATAGAGCTTGAAATATCTCATATTTTCATTTTTGGAATTATCATCTGAATGCACAGGAAAATGACAAGGTGGACTCAGCTGCAATTCTATGACCGGAGGAGGGATTTCACCTTTCTTATAGTACTTATTTTGGTGGTCATAGTGCTCATTGCATTATGTGTGTTTTTTGCACAAAACAAAGGTAAGTGTGAGTTTAAAAAAAAAAAAAAAAAAAAAAAAAAATATATATATATATATATATATATATATATATATATATATATATATATATATATGTATGTATATTACTCCAAATCCTGGTTCTTTACTACTATTATTTACTACTTGTTAGGCATGCTTATGTGAAATACATCTTTGCCACTGAAATTTTGTGACAATTAATCTTAGTAGTGGTAGTTCCTCGGGAATAACTGTAAATATAATTTAAAACAGCTGCAAATAGAATGACTGCTTCTTGGTGTGAGCATATATTTTACTCCTTTCACAGTGGTTAAAGCTAATATGAGATAAATGGATTTCTTATTTTTAAAGAAAGAAATACAGCCAAAATATAATTTCTGTGTTTTTCTTTAAATTTCAAGTCATTTGAATGAATATTTTATTAAATACGTTTGATGAAGCTATTATTTAAAAAAAATCCATACTACACTTGCAGATTTACAGATGCATAACTATATAGCAATCAGACTGGAATGTATGGTTTCATGGGTTAAACTTAAATTTTATATAATAAAGAAAAGGTAGCAAGTGAAACAGACCAGAGAGTGATTGGCATATTCAGTTAAATACTGAAGAAATTGTCTGATAAGAATATAAGCATTTTATGGACATTATGTACCAGAGATAAGTAATTTCTGTGCAAATCAGTGTTGGAAGAATAGTTATTCATTTGTACCACAATAAACAGTTATAATCATGATGGAAAAAACAAATTAAATCATGGAATTCACCAGTTGGTTGAACTTCCTTCAAGAAAATTTCAAGCTACTTTTTAATAGACCTGCAGAATGTTGGAGTGGATTTCTGTACACATAATTCTTAAAAAAAAATGCTTTACCTGCTTTGCACTGTTTTGCGTGAATGGCCTTACTTAAGTCGTTCCACATTACGGCTGACTCAGCCACTGTAAACAGCACATTTCCCCTGTTTGCCTCTCTTCTTTAGTAGATTTACTTTATTTTTTGTGTTGCTGCATTGCTAGCTGATGATCAGTTGATGGGCAACTACCGTGAGGTTACATATAATTGGGTGTAGCCATGAATTTGCCCCTATTTAAAATTTGTCTAATGGTGGAATGACCTTATCCATCCACTTAACCAAATGAAAGGTTGCAATGGGGGAACCAATTTCAGTGGTCATAGGACAAGAAGCAGGAAAGGTTATAGTCTATTGCAGGGTACACATGTATGACAAAACAATATCTATATTCTTTAGAATTCTAAATGGTCTGTCTTCAAGAATCACATTTTTAACATCAGCTAGAATCTGAAAAGCGCTTCAGAAGTTGTTTCAAATTCACACATCCAGACACCAATGATAAAGAAAACAGAGTTGATATGTTGGATGTGACTCTACCATCAGAACTAACTGGAATTTAAACTTTATGGCTACATTGTGGGGCAGAGGATTAAATTCTCAAGTATACAATCAAAGGACAATTTTCTCACAATTTGAGCAATGGCTGTATCAGTTGTGATAAATGTTGACATGAATTTCCAAATGTGATGGGATTTCTTTTAAAGTGCAATGACAAATATTTTTTTAAACACTGTCTCCTTCAACAGGATATCAAACTAAAAATGATCACGAAAATAAAACATTGCCACATCCACAAATTCTGGACATTTATAAGGAGAAGAGTCTCTTAAATATTACGTTTGCAAGGAATAAAAGCATTGTTCCAGATATTCAACTTAATAGCATAGATGTGAATCAACAAAACTCAAGCTCAGTGTCTTCAGTGCCATTGACAATGGAAACCACTAGTTTTGCTCAAACATCCCCTGAACAAATTACTCAACCAGCTGTAACAGGCAGTAGTACAACAGAGAACAAAGCAACAACTCTTGAGACTTCTGAGACAATGACATCCGCACACCCTGAATCACCAACTACTTCTATTACAACAATGGCACAAACAGGAACAACACAATCTACAGAGTCTGTCCCACCAGTCACCACCAATGAAATTACTCTAACTACCAACATGGACCATTCCACAACAACTTCAGAGACTTCCTCCAGTTCGCCTTCCACAGTCACTTCAGAAAGCACTAGTTTTACTGCAACATCCCCAGAACAAAGTACTCAACCAGCTGTAACAGGCACTAGTACAACAGAGAACAAAGCAACAACTCTTGAGACTTCTGAGACAATGACATCTGAACGCCCTGAATCACCAACTGTTTCTATTACAACAATGGCACAAACAGGAACAACACAATCTACAGAGTCTGTCCCACCAGTCACCACCAATGAAATTACTCTAACTACCAACATGGACCATTCCACAACAACTTCAGAGACTTCCTCCAGTTCGCCTTCCACAGTCATTTCAGAAAGCACTAGTTTTACTGCAACATCCCCAGAACAAAGTACTCAACCAGCTGTAACAGGCAGTAGTACAACAGAGAACAAAGCAACAACTCTTGAGACTTCTGAGACAATGACATCCGCACACCCTGAATCACCAACTACTTCTATTACAACAATGGCACAAACAGGAACAACACAATCTACAGAGTCTGTCCCACCAGTCACCACCAATGAAATTACTCTAACTACCAACATGGACCATTCCACAACAACTTCAGAGACTTCCTCCAGTTCGCCTTCTACAGTCACTTCAGAAAGCACTAGTTTTACTGCAGCATCCCCAGAACAAAGTACTCAACCAGCTGTAACAGGCAGTAGTACAAAAGAGAACAAAGCAACAACTCTTGAGACTTCTGAGACAATGACATCTGAACGCCCTGAATCACCAACTGTTTCTATTACAACAATGGCACAAACAGGAACAACACAATCTACAGAGTCTGCCCCACCAGTCACCACCAATGAAATTACTCTAACTACCAACATGGACCATTCCACAACAACTTCAGAGACTTCCTCCAGTTCGCCTTCCACAGTCATTTCAGAAAGCACTAGTTTTACTGCAACATCCCCAGAACAAAGTACTCAACCAGCTGTAACAGGCAGTAGTACAACAGAGAACAAAGCAACAACTCTTGAGACTTCTGAGACAATGACATCTGAACGCCCTGAATCACCAACTGTTTCTATTACAACAATGGCACAATCAGGAACAACACAATCTACAGAGTCTGCCCCACCAGTCACCACCAATGAAATTACTCTAACTACCAACATGGACCATTCCACAACAACTTCAGAGACTTCCTCCAGTTCGCCTTCCACAGTCACTTCAGAAAGCACTAGTTTTACTGCAACATCCCCAGAACAAAGTACTCAACCAGCTATAACAGGCAGTAGTACAACAGAGAACAAAGCAACAACTCTTGAGACTTCTGAGACAATGACATCCGCACACCCTGAATCACCAACTACTTCTATTACAACAATGGCACAAACAGGAACAACACAATCTACAGAGTCTGTCCCACCAGTCACCACCAATGAAATTACTCTAACTACCAACATGGACCATTCCACAACAACTTCAGAGACTTCCTCCAGTTCGCCTTCCACAGTCACTTCAGAAAGCACTAGTTTTACTGCAACATCCCCAGAACAAAGTACTCAACCAGCTGTAACAGGCAGTAGTACAACAGAGAACAAAGCAACAACTCTTGAGACTTCTGAGACAATGACATCTGAACGCCCTGAATCACCAACTGTTTCTATTACAACAATGGCACAATCAGGAACAACACAATCTACAGAGTCTGCCCCACCAGTCACCACCAATGAAATTACTCTAACTACCAACATGGACCATTCCACAACAACTTCAGAGACTTCCTCCAGTTCGCCTTCCACAGTCACTTCAGAAAGCACTAGTTTTACTGCAACATCCCCAGAACAAAGTACTCAACCAGCTGTAACAGGCAGTAGTACAACAGAGAACAAAGCAACAACTCTTGAGACTTCTGAGACAATGACATCCGCACACCCTGAATCACCAACTTCTTCTATTACAACAATGGCACAAACAGGAACAACACAATCTACAGAGTCTGTCCCACCAGTCACCACCAATGAAATTACTCTAACTACCAACATGGACCATTCCACAACAACTTCAGAGACTTCCTCCAGTTCGCCTTCCACAGTCACTTCAGAAAGCACTAGTTTTACTGCAACATCCCCAGAACAAAGTACTCAACCAGCTGTAACAGGCAGTAGTACAACAGAGAACAAAGCAACAACTCTTGAGACTTCTGAGACAATGACATCTGAACGCCCTGAATCACCAACTGTTTCTATTACAACAATGGCACAAACAGGAACAACACAATCTACAGAGTCTGCCCCACCAGTCACCACCAATGAAATTACTCTAACTACCAACATGGACCATTCCACAACAACTTCAGAGACTTCCTCCAGTTCGCCTTCCACAGTCATTTCAGAAAGCACTAGTTTTACTGCAACATCCCCAGAACAAAGTACTCAACCAGCTGTAACAGGCAGTAGTACAACAGAGAACAAAGCAACAACTCTTGAGACTTCTGAGACAATGACATCCGCACACCCTGAATCACCAACTACTTCTATTACAACAATGGCACAAACAGGAACAACACAATCTACAGAGTCTGTCCCACCAGTCACCACCAATGAAATTACTCTAACTACCAACATGGACCATTCCACAACAACTTCAGAGACTTCCTCCAGTTCGCCTTCCACAGTCACTTCAGAAAGCATTAGTTTTACTGCAACATCCCCAGAACAAAGTACTCAAACAGCTGTAACAGGCAGTAGTACAACAGAGAACAAAGCAACAACTCTTGAGACTTCTGAGACAATGACATCCGCACACCCTGAATCACCAACTACTTCTATTACAACAATGGCACAAACAGGAACAACACAATCTACAGAGTCCGTCCCACCAGTCACCACCAATGAAATTACTCTAACTACCAACATGGACCATTCCACAACAACTTCAGAGACTTCCTCCAGTTCGCCTTCCACAGTCACTTCAGAAAGCACTAGTTTTACTGCAACATCCCCAGAACAAAGTACTCAAACAGCTGTAACAGGCACTAGTACAACAGAGAACAAAGCAACAACTCTTGAGACTTCTGAGACAATGACATCTGAACGCCCAGAATCACCAACTACTTCTATTACAACAATGGCACAAACAGGAACAACACAATCTACAGAGTCTGTCCCACCAGTCACCACCAATGAAATTACTCTAACTACCAACATGGACCATTCCACAACAACTTCAGAGACTTCCTCCAGTTCGCCTTCCACAGTCACTTCAGAAAGCACTAGTTTTACTCCAACATCCCCAGAACAAAGTACTCAACCAGCTGTAACAGGCACTAGTACAACAGAGAACAAAGCAACAACTCTTGAGACTTCTGAGACAATGACATCTGAACGCCCTGAATCACCAACTGTTTCTATTATAACAATGGCACAAACAGGAACAACACAATCTACAGAGTCTGCCCCACCAGTCACCACCAATGAAATTACTCTAACTACCAACATGGACCATTCCACAACAACTTCAGAGACTTCCTCCAGTTCGCCTTCCACAGTCATTTCAGAAAGCACTAGTTTTACTGCAACATCCCCAGAACAAAGTACTCAACCAGCTGTAACAGGCAGTAGTACAACAGAGAACAAAGCAACAACTCTTGAGACTTCTGAGACAATGACATCCGCACACCCTGAATCACCAACTACTTCTATTACAACAATGGCACAAACAGGAACAACACAATCTACAGAGTCTGTCCCACCAGTCACCACCAATGAAATTACTCTAACTACCAACATGGACCATTCCACAACAACTTCTGAGACTTCCTCCAGTTCGCCTTCCACAGTCACTTCAGAAAGCACTAGTTTTACTACAACATCCCCAGAACAAAGTACTCAAACAGCTGTAACAGGCAGTAGTACAACAGAGAACAAAGCAACAACTCTTGAGACTTCTGAGACAATGATATCCGCACACCCTGAATCACCAACTACTTCTATTACAACAATGGCACAAACAGGAACAACACAATCTACAGAGTCTGTCCCACCAGTCACCACCAATGAAATTACTCTAACTACCAACATGGACCATTCCACAACAACTTCAGAGACTTCCTCCAGTTCGCCTTCCACAGTCATTTCAGAAAGCACTAGTTTTACTGCAACATCCCCAGAACAAAGTACTCAACCAGCTGTAACAGGCAGTAGTACAACAGAGAACAAAGCAACAACTCTTGAGACTTCTGAGACAATGACATCTGAACGCCCTGAATCACCAACTGTTTCTATTACAACAATGGCACAAACAGGAACAACACAATCTACAGAATCTGCCCCACCCGTCACCACCAATGAAATTACTCTAACTACCAACATGGACCATTCCACAACAACTTCAGAGACTTCCTCCAGTTCGCCTTCCACAGTCATTTCAGAAAGCACTAGTTTTACTGCAACATCCCCAGAACAAAGTACTCAACCAGCTGTAACAGGCAGTAGTACAACAGAGAACAAAGCAACAACTCTTGAGACTTCTGAGACAATGACATCTGAACGCCCTGAATCACCAACTGTTTCTATTACAACAATGGCACAATCAGGAACAACACAATCTACAGAGTCTGCCCCACCAGTCACCACCAATGAAATTACTCTAACTACCAACATGGACCATTCCACAACAACTTCAGAGACTTCCTCCAGTTCGCCTTCCACAGTCACTTCAGAAAGCACTAGTTTTACTGCAACATCCCCAGAACAAAGTACTCAACCAGCTGTAACAGGCAGTAGTACAACAGAGAACAAAGCAACAACTCTTGAGACTTCTGAGACAATGACATCCGCACACCCTGAATCACCAACTTCTTCTATTACAACAATGGCACAAACAGGAACAACACAATCTACAGAGTCTGTCCCACCAGTCACCACCAATGAAATTACTCTAACTACCAACATGGACCATTCCACAACAACTTCAGAGACTTCCTCCAGTTCGCCTTCCACAGTCACTTCAGAAAGCACTAGTTTTACTGCAACATCCCCAGAACAAAGTACTCAACCAGCTGTAACAGGCAGTAGTACAACAGAGAACAAAGCAACAACTCTTGAGACTTCTGAGACAATGACATCTGAACGCCCTGAATCACCAACTGTTTCTATTACAACAATGGCACAAACAGGAACAACACAATCTACAGAGTCTGCCCCACCAGTCACCACCAATGAAATTACTCTAACTACCAACATGGACCATTCCACAACAACTTCAGAGACTTCCTCCAGTTCGCCTTCCACAGTCATTTCAGAAAGCACTAGTTTTACTGCAACATCCCCAGAACAAAGTACTCAACCAGCTGTAACAGGCAGTAGTACAACAGAGAACAAAGCAACAACTCTTGAGACTTCTGAGACAATGACATCCGCACACCCTGAATCACCAACTACTTCTATTACAACAATGGCACAAACAGGAACAACACAATCTACAGAGTCTGTCCCACCAGTCACCACCAATGAAATTACTCTAACTACCAACATGGACCATTCCACAACAACTTCAGAGACTTCCTCCAGTTCGCCTTCCACAGTCACTTCAGAAAGCATTAGTTTTACTGCAACATCCCCAGAACAAAGTACTCAAACAGCTGTAACAGGCAGTAGTACAACAGAGAACAAAGCAACAACTCTTGAGACTTCTGAGACAATGACATCCGCACACCCTCAATCACCAACTACTTCTATTACAACAATGGCACAAACAGGAACAACACAATCTACAGAGTCTGTCCCACCAGTCACCACCAATGAAATTACTCTAACTACCAACATGGACCATTCCACAACAACTTCAGAGACTTCCTCCAGTTCGCCTTCCACAGTCACTTCAGAAAGCACTAGTTTTACTCCAACATCCCCAGAACAAAGTACTCAAACAGCTGTAACAGGCACTAGTACAACAGAGAACAAAGCAACAACTCTTGAGACTTCTGAGACAATGACATCTGAACGCCCAGAATCACCAACTACTTCTATTACAACAATGGCACAAACAGGAACAACACAATCTACAGAGTCTGTCCCACCAGTCACCACCAATGAAATTAGTGTAACTACCAACATGGACCATTCCACAACAACTTCAGAGACTTCCTCCAGTTCGCCTTCCACGGTCACTTCAGAAAGCACTAGTTTTACTGCAACATCCCCAGAACAAAGTACTCAACCAGCTGTAACAGGCACTAGTACAACAGAGAACAAAGCAACAACTCTTGAGACTTCTGAGACAATGACATCTGAACGCCCTGAATCACCAACTGTTTCTATTACAACAATGGCACAAACAGGAACAACACAATCTACAGAGTCTGCCCCACCAGTCACCACCAATGAAATTACTCTAACTACCAACATGGACCATTCCACAACAACTTCAGAGACTTCCTCCAGTTCGCCTTCCACAGTCATTTCAGAAAGCACTAGTTTTACTGCAACATCCCCAGAACAAAGTACTCAACCAGCTGTAACAGGCAGTAGTACAACAGAGAACAAAGCAACAACTCTTGAGACTTCTGAGACAATGACATCCGCACACCCTGAATCACCAACTACTTCTATTACAACAATGGCACAAACAGGAACAACACAATCTACAGAGTCTGTCCCACCAGTCACCACCAATGAAATTACTCTAACTACCAACATGGACCATTCCACAACAACTTCAGAGACTTCCTCCAGTTCGCCTTCCACAGTCACTTCAGAAAGCACTAGTTTTACTACAACATCCCCAGAACAAAGTACTCAAACAGCTGTAACAGGCACTAGTACAACAGAGAACAAAGCAACAACTCTTGAGACTTCTGAGACAATGATATCCGCACACCCTGAATCACCAACTACTTCTATTACAACAATGGCACAAACAGGAACAACACAATCTACAGAGTCTGTCCCACCAGTCACCACCAATGAAATTACTGTAACTACTTCTATTACAACAATGGCACAAACAGGAACAACACAATCTACAGAGTCTGTCCCACCAGTCACCACCAATGAAATTACTGTAACTACCAACATGGACCATTCCACAACAACTTCAGAGACTTCCTCCAGTTCGCCTTCCACAGTCACTTCAGAAAGCACTAGTTTTACTGCAACATCCCCAGAACAAAGTACTCAACCAGCTGTAACAGGCACTAGTACAACAGAGAACAAAGCAACAACTCTTGAGACTTCTGAGACAATGACATCCGCACACCCTGAATCACCAACTACTTCTATTACAACAATGGCACAAACAGGAACAACACAATCTACAGAGTCTGTCCCACCAGTCACCACCAATGAAATTACTGTAACTACCAACATGGACCATTCCACAACAACTTCAGAGACTTCCTCCAGTTCGCCTTCCACAGTCATTTCAGAAAGCACTAGTTTTACTGCAACATCCCCAGAACAAATTACTCAAACAGCTGTAACAGGCAGTAGTACAACAGAGAACAAAGCAACAACTCTTGAGACTTCTGAGACAATGACATCCGCACACCCTGAATCACCAACTACTTCTATTACAACAATGGCACAAACAGGAACAACACAATCTACAGAGTCTGTCCCACCAGTCACCACCAATGAAATTACTGTAACTACCAACATGGACCATTCCACAACAACTTCAGAGACTTCCTCCAGTTCGCCTTCCACAGTCATTTCAGAAAGCACTAGTTTTACTGCAACATCCCCAGAACAAATTACTCAACCAGCTGTAACAGGCAGTAGTACAACAGAGAACAAAGCAACAACTCTTGAGACTTCTGAGACAATGACATCCGCACACCCTGAATCACCAACTACTTCTGTTACAACAATGGCACAAACAGGAACAACACAATCTACAGAGTCTGTCCCACCAGTCACCACCAATGAAATTACTGTAACTACCAACATGGACCATTCCACAACAACTTCAGAGACTTCCTCCAGTTCGCCTTCCACAGTCACTTCAGAAAGCACTAGTTTTACTGCAACATCCCCAGAACAAAGTACTCAAACAGCTGTAACAGGCACTAGTACAACAGAGAACAAAGCAACAACTCTTGAGACTTCTGAGACAATGACATCTGAACGCCCAGAATCACCAACTACTTCTATTACAACAATGGCACAAACAGGAACAACACAATCTACAGAGTCTGTCCCACCAGTCACCACCAATGAAATTACTGTAACTACCAACATGGACCATTCCACAACAACTTCAGAGACTTCCTCCAGTTCGCCTTCCACAGTCACTTCAGAAAGCACTAGTTTTACTGCAACATCCCCAGAACAAAGTACTCAAACAGCTGTAACAGGCAGTAGTACAACAGAGAACAAAGCAACAACTCTTGAGACTTCTGAGACAATGACATCCGCACACCCTGAATCACCAACTACTTCTATTACAACAATGGCACAAACAGGAACAACACAATCTACAGAGTCTGTCCCACCAGTCACCACCAATGAAATTACTCTAACTACCAACATGGACCATTCCACAACAACTTCAGAGACTTCCTCCAGTTCGCCTTCCACAGTCATTTCAGAAAGCACTAGTTTTACTGCAACATCCCCAGAACAAAGTACTCAACCAGCTGTAACAGGCAGTAGTACAACAGAGAACAAAACAACAACTCTTGAGACTTCTGAGACAATGACATCCGCACACCCTGAATCACCAACTACTTCTATTACAACAATGGCACAAACAGGAACAACACAATCTACAGAGTCTGTCCCACCAGTCACCACCAATGAAATTACTGTAACTACCAACATGGACCATTCCACAACAACTTCAGAGACTTCCTCCAGTTCGCCTTCCACAGTCACTTCAGAAAGCACTAGTTTTACTCCAACATCCCCAGAACAAAGTACTCAACCAGCTGTAACAGGCAGTAGTACAACAGAGAACAAAGCAACAACTCTTGAGACTTCTGAGACAATGACATCTGAACGCCCAGAATCACCAACTACTTCTATTACAACAATGGCACAAACAGGAACAACACAATCTACAGAGTCTGTCCCACCAGTCACCACCAATGAAATTACTGTAACTACCAACATGGACCATTCCACAACAACTTCAGAGACTTCCTCCAGTTCGCCTTCCACAGTCACTTCAGAAAGCACTAGTTTTACTGCAACATCCCCAGAACAAAGTACTCAAACAGCTGTAACAGGCACTAGTACAACAGAGAACAAAGCAACAACTCTTGAGACTTCTGAGACAATGACATCTGAACGCCCAGAATCACCAACTACTTCTATTACAACAATGGCACAAACAGGAACAACACAATCTACAGAGTCTGTCCCACCAGTCACCACCAATGAAATTACTGTAACTACCAACATGGACCATTCCACAACAACTTCAGAGACTTCCTCCAGTTCGCCTTCCACAGTCACTTCAGAAAGCACTAGTTTTACTGCAACATCCCCAGAACAAAGTACTCAACCAGCTGTAACAGGCAGTAGTACAACAGAGAACAAAGCAACAACTCTTGAGACTTCTGAGACAATGACATCTGAACGCCCAGAATCACCAACTACTTCTATTACAACAATGGCACAAACAGGAACAACACAATCTACAGAGTCTGTCCCACCAGTCACCACCAATGAAATTACTCTAACTACCAACATGGACCATTCCACAACAACTTCAGAGACTTCCTCCAGTTCGCCTTCCACAGTCATTTCAGAAAGCACTAGTTTTACTGCAACATCCCCAGAACAAAGTACTCAACCAGCTGTAACAGGCAGTAGTACAACAGAGAACAAAGCAACAACTCTTGAGACTTCTGAGACAATGACATCCGCACACCCTGAATCACCAACTACTTCTATTACAACAATGGCACAAACAGGAACAACACAATCTACAGAGTCTGTCCCACCAGTCACCACCAATGAAATTACTGTAACTACCAACATGGACCATTCCACAACAACTTCAGAGACTTCCTCCAGTTCGCCTTCCACAGTCACTTCAGAAAGCACTAGTTTTACTGCAACATCCCCAGAACAAAGTACTCAAACAGCTGTAACAGGCAGTAGTACAACAGAGAACAAAGCAACAACTCTTGAGACCTCTGAGACAATGACATCCGCACACCCTGAATCACCAACTACTTCTATTACAACAATGGCACAAACAGGATCAACACAATCAACAGAGTCTGTCCCACCAGTCACTACCAATGAAATTACTCTAACTACCAACATGGACCATTCCACAACAACTTCAGAGACTTCCTCCAGTTCGCCTTCCACAGTCACTTCAGAAAGCACTAGTTTTACTCCAACATCCCCAGAACAAAGTACTCAAACAGCTGTAACAGCCACTAGTACAACAGAGAACAAAGCAACAACTCTTGAGACTTCTGAGACAATGACATCTGAACGCCCAGAATCACCAACTACTTCTATTACAACAATGGCACAAACAGGAACAACACAATCTACAGAGTCTGTCCCACCAGTCACCACCAATGAAATTACTGTAACTACCAACATGGACCATTCCACAACAACTTCAGAGACTTCCTCCAGTTCGCCTTCCACAGTCACTTCAGAAAGCACTAGTTTTACTACAACATCCCCAGAACAAAGTACTCAAACAGCTGTAACAGGCACTAGTACAACAGAGAACAAAGCAACAACTCTTGAGACTTCTGAGACAATGATATCCGCACACCCTGAATCACCAACTACTTCTATTACAACAATGGCACAAACAGGAACAACACAATCTACAGAGTCTGTCCCACCAGTCACCACCAATGAAATTACTCTAACTACCAACATGGACCATTCCACAACAACTTCAGAGACTTCCTCTAGTTCGCCTTCCACAGTCATTTCAGAAAGCACTAGTTTTACTGCAACATCCCCAGAACAAATTACTCAAACAGCTGTAACAGGCAGTAGTACAACAGAGAACAAAGCAACAACTCTTGAGACTTCTGAGACAATGACATCCGCACACCCTGAATCACCAACTACTTCTGTTACAACAATGGCACAAACAGGAACAACACAATCTACAGAGTCTGTCCCACCAGTCACCACCAATGAAATTACTCTAACTACCAACATGGACCATTCCACAACAACTTCAGAGACTTCCTCCAGTTCGCCTTCCACAGTCACTTCAGAAAGCACTACTTTTACTGCAACATCCCCAGAACAAAGTACTCAACCAGCTGTAACAGGCAGTAGTACAACAGAGAACAAAGCAACAACTCTTGAGACTTCTGAGACAATGACATCCGCACACCCTGAATCACCAACTGTTTCTATTACAACAATGGCACAAACAGGAACAACACAATCTACAGAGTCTGTCCCACCAGTCACCACCAATGAAATTACTGTAACTACCAACATGGACCATTCCACAACAACTTCAGAGACTTCCTCTAGGTCGCCTTCCACAGTCATTTCAGAAAGCACTAGTTTTACTGCAACATCCCCAGAACAAATTACTCAAACAGCTGTAACAGGCAGTAGTACAACAGAGAACAAAGCAACAACTCTTGAGACTTCTGAGACAATTACATCCGCACACCCTGAATCACCAACTACTTCTATTACAACAATGGCACAAACAGTAGCAACACAATCTACAGAGTCTGTCCCACCAGTCACCACCAATGAAATTACTGTAACTACCAACATGGACCATTCCACAACAACTTCAGAGACTTCCTCTAGTTCGCCTTCCACAGTCATTTCAGAAAGCACTAGTTTTACTGCAACATCCCCAGAACAAAGTACTCAACCAGCTGTAACAGGCAGTAGTACAACAGAGAACAAAACAACAACTCTTGAGACTTCTGAGACAATGACATCTGAACGCCCTGAATCACCAACTGTTTCTATTACAACAATGGCACAAACAGGAACAACACAATCTACAGAGTCTGCCCCACCAGTCACCACCAATGAAATTACTCTAACTACCAACATGGACCATTCCACAACAACTTCAGAGACTTCCTCCAGTTCGCCTTCCACAGTCATTTCAGAAAGCACTAGTTTTACTGCAACATCCCCAGAACAAAGTACTCAACCAGCTGTAACAGGCAGTAGTACAACAGAGAACAAAGCAACAACTCTTGAGACTTCTGAGACAATGACATCCGCACACCCTGAATCACCAACTACTTCTATTACAACAATGGCACAAACAGGAACAACACAATCAACAGAGTCTGTCCCACCAGTCACCACCAATGAAATTACTCTAACTACCAACATGGACCATTCCACAACAACTTCAGAGACTTCCTCCAGTTCGCCTTCCACAGTCATTTCAGAAAGCACTAGTTTTACTGCAACATCCCCAGAACAAAGTACTCAAACAGCTGTAACAGGCAGTAGTACAACAGAGAACAAAGCAACAACTCTTGAGACTTCTGAGACAATGACATCTGAACGCCCAGAATCACCAACTGTTTCTATTACAACAATGGCACAAACAGGAACAACACAATCTACAGAGTCTGCCCCACCAGTCACCACCAATGAAATTACTCTAACTACCAACATGGACCATTCCACAACAACTTCAGAGACTTCCTCCAGTTCGCCTTCCACAGTCATTTCAGAAAGCACTAGTTTTACTGCAACATCCCCAGAACAAAGTACTCAAACAGCTGTAACAGGCAGTAGTACAACAGAGAACAAAGCAACAACTCTTGAGACTTCTGAGACAATGACATCTGAACGCCCAGAATCACCAACTACTTCTATTACAACAATGGCACAAACAGGAACAACACAATCTACAGAGTCTGTCCCACCAGTCACCACCAATGAAATTACTCTAACTACCAACATGGACCATTCCACAACAACTTCAGAGACTTCCTCCAGTTCGCCTTCCACAGTCATTTCAGAAAGCACTAGTTTTACTGCAACATCCCCAGAACAAAGTACTCAAACAGCTGTAACAGGCAGTAGTACAACAGAGAACAAAGCAACAACTCTTGAGACCTCTGAGACAATGACATCCGCACACCCTGAATCACCAACTACTTCTATTACAACAATGGCACAAACAGGATCAACACAATCAACAGAGTCTGTCCCACCAGTCACTACCAATGAAATTACTCTAACTACCAACATGGACCATTCCACAACAACTTCAGAGACTTCCTCCAGTTCGCCTTCCACAGTCACTTCAGAAAGCACTAGTTTTACTCCAACATCCCCAGAACAAAGTACTCAAACAGCTGTAACAGGCACTAGTACAACAGAGAACAAAGCAACAACTCTTGAGACTTCTGAGACAATGACATCTGAACGCCCAGAATCACCAACTACTTCTATTACAACAATGGCACAAACAGGAACAACACAATCTACAGAGTCTGTCCCACCAGTCACCACCAATGAAATTACTCTAACTACCAACATGGACCATTCCACAACAACTTCAGAGACTTCCTCCAGTTCGCCTTCCACAGTCACTTCAGAAAGCACTACTTTTACTGCAACATCCCCAGAACAAAGTACTCAACCAGCTGTAACAGGCAGTAGTACAACAGAGAACAAAGCAACAACTCTTGAGACTTCTGAGACAATGACATCCGCACACCCTGAATCACCAACTGTTTCTATTACAACAATGGCACAAACAGGAACAACACAATCTACAGAGTCTGTCCCACCAGTCACCACCAATGAAATTACTGTAACTACCAACATGGACCATTCCACAACAACTTCAGAGACTTCCTCTAGGTCGCCTTCCACAGTCATTTCAGAAAGCACTAGTTTTACTGCAACATCCCCAGAACAAATTACTCAAACAGCTGTAACAGGCAGTAGTACAACAGAGAACAAAGCAACAACTCTTGAGACTTCTGAGACAATTACATCCGCACACCCTGAATCACCAACTACTTCTATTACAACAATGGCACAAACAGTAGCAACACAATCTACAGAGTCTGTCCCACCAGTCACCACCAATGAAATTACTGTAACTACCAACATGGACCATTCCACAACAACTTCAGAGACTTCCTCTAGTTCGCCTTCCACAGTCATTTCAGAAAGCACTAGTTTTACTGCAACATCCCCAGAACAAAGTACTCAACCAGCTGTAACAGGCAGTAGTACAACAGAGAACAAAACAACAACTCTTGAGACTTCTGAGACAATGACATCTGAACGCCCTGAATCACCAACTGTTTCTATTACAACAATGGCACAAACAGGAACAACACAATCTACAGAGTCTGCCCCACCAGTCACCACCAATGAAATTACTCTAACTACCAACATGGACCATTCCACAACAACTTCAGAGACTTCCTCCAGTTCGCCTTCCACAGTCATTTCAGAAAGCACTAGTTTTACTGCAACATCCCCAGAACAAAGTACTCAACCAGCTGTAACAGGCAGTAGTACAACAGAGAACAAAGCAACAACTCTTGAGACTTCTGAGACAATGACATCCGCACACCCTGAATCACCAACTACTTCTATTACAACAATGGCACAAACAGGAACAACACAATCAACAGAGTCTGTCCCACCAGTCACCACCAATGAAATTACTCTAACTACCAACATGGACCATTCCACAACAACTTCAGAGACTTCCTCCAGTTCGCCTTCCACAGTCATTTCAGAAAGCACTAGTTTTACTGCAACATCCCCAGAACAAAGTACTCAAACAGCTGTAACAGGCAGTAGTACAACAGAGAACAAAGCAACAACTCTTGAGACTTCTGAGACAATGACATCTGAACGCCCAGAATCACCAACTACTTCTATTACAACAATGGCACAAACAGGAACAACACAATCTACAGAGTCTGTCCCACCAGTCACCACCAATGAAATTACTCTAACTACCAACATGGACCATTCCACAACAACTTCAGAGACTTCCTCCAGTTCGCCTTCCACAGTCATTTCAGAAAGCACTAGTTTTACTGCAACATCCCCAGAACAAAGTACTCAACCAGCTGTAACAGGCAGTAGTACAACAGAGAACAAAGCAACAACTCTTGAGACTTCTGAGACAATGACATCCGCACACCCTGAATCACCAACTACTTCTATTACAACAATGGCACAAACAGGAACAACACAATCTACAGAGTCTGTCCCACCAGTCACCACCAATGAAATTACTGTAACTACCAACATGGACCATTCCACAACAACTTCAGAGACTTCCTCCAGTTCGCCTTCCACAGTCACTTCAGAAAGCACTAGTTTTACTGCAACATCCCCAGAACAAAGTACTCAAACAGCTGTAACAGGCAGTAGTACAACAGAGAACAAAGCAACAACTCTTGAGACCTCTGAGACAATGACATCCGCACACCCTGAATCACCAACTACTTCTATTACAACAATGGCACAAACAGGATCAACACAATCAACAGAGTCTGTCCCACCAGTCACTACCAATGAAATTACTCTAACTACCAACATGGACCATTCCACAACAACTTCAGAGACTTCCTCCAGTTCGCCTTCCACAGTCACTTCAGAAAGCACTAGTTTTACTCCAACATCCCCAGAACAAAGTACTCAAACAGCTGTAACAGGCACTAGTACAACAGAGAACAAAGCAACAACTCTTGAGACTTCTGAGACAATGACATCTGAACGCCCAGAATCACCAACTACTTCTATTACAACAATGGCACAAACAGGAACAACACAATCTACAGAGTCTGTCCCACCAGTCACCACCAATGAAATTACTCTAACTACCAACATGGACCATTCCACAACAACTTCAGAGACTTCCTCCAGTTTGCCTTCCACAGTCACTTCAGAAAGCACTAGTTTTACTGCAACATCCCCAGAACAAAGTACTCAACCAGCTGTAACAGGCAGTAGTACAACAGAGAACAAAGCAACAACTCTTGAGACTTCTGAGACAATGACATCCGCACACCCTGAATCACCAACTACTTCTATTACAACAATGGCACAAACAGGAACAACACAATCTACAGAGTCTGTCCCACCAGTCACCACCAATGAAATTACTCTAACTACCAACATGGACCATTCCACAACAACTTCAGAGACTTCCTCTAGTTCGCCTTCCACAGTCATTTCAGAAAGCACTAGTTTTACTGCAACATCCCCAGAACAAAGTACTCCAACAGCTGTAACAGGCAGTAGTACAACAGAGAACAAAGCAACAACTCTTGAGACCTCTGAGACAATGACATCCGCACACCCTGAATCACCAACTACTTCTATTACAACAATGGCACAAACAGGATCAACACAATCAACAGAGTCTGTCCCACCAGTCACTACCAATGAAATTACTCTAACTACCAACATGGACCATTCCACAACAACTTCAGAGACTTCCTCCAGTTCGCCTTCCACAGTCACTTCAGAAAGCACTAGTTTTACTCCAACATCCCCAGAACAAAGTACTCAAACAGCTGTAACAGGCACTAGTACAACAGAGAACAAAGCAACAACTCTTGAGACTTCTGAGACAATGACATCTGAACGCCCAGAATCACCAACTACTTCTATTACAACAATGGCACAAACAGGAACAACACAATCTACAGAGTCTGTCCCACCAGTCACCACCAATGAAATTACTCTAACTACCAACATGGACCATTCCACAACAACTTCAGAGACTTCCTCCAGTTCGCCTTCCACAGTCACTTCAGAAAGCACTAGTTTTACTGCAACATCCCCAGAACAAAGTACTCAACCAGCTGTAACAGGCAGTAGTACAACAGAGAACAAAGCAACAACTCTTGAGACTTCTGAGACAATGACATCCGCACACCCTGAATCACCAACTACTTCTATTACAACAATGGCACAAACAGGAACAACACAATCTACAGAGTCTGTCCCACCAGTCACCACCAATGAAATTACTCTAACTACCAACATGGACCATTCCACAACAACTTCAGAGACTTCCTCTAGTTCGCCTTCCACAGTCATTTCAGAAAGCACTAGTTTTACTGCAACATCCCCAGAACAAATTACTCAAACAGCTGTAACAGGCACTAGTACAACAGAGAACAAAGCAACAACTCTTCAGACTTCTGAGACAATGACATCCGCACACCCTGAATTACCAACTACTTCTATTACAACAATGGCACAAACAGGAACAACACAATCAACAGAGTCTGTCCCACCAGTCACCACCAATGAAATTACTCTAACTACCAACATGGACCATTCCACAACAACTTCAGAGACTTCCTCCAGTTCGCCTTCCACAGTCACTTCAGAAAGCACTAGTTTTACTGCAACATCCCCAGAACAAAGTACTCAACCAGCTGTAACAGGCACTAGTACAACAGAGAACAAAGCAACAACTCTTGAGACTTCTGAGACAATGACATCTGAACGCCCAGAATCACCAACTGTTTCTATTACAACAATGGCACAAACAGGAACAACACAATCTACAGAGTCTGCCCCACCAGTCACCACCAATGAAATTACTCTAACTACCAACATGGACCATTCCACAACAACTTCAGAGACTTCCTCCAGTTCGCCTTCCACAGTCATTTCAGAAAGCACTAGTTTTACTGCAACATCCCCAGAACAAAGTACTCAACCAGCTGTAACAGGCAGTAGTACAACAGAGAACAAAGCAACAACTCTTGAGACTTCTGAGACAATGACATCCGCACACCCTGAATCACCAACTACTTCTATTACAACAATGGCACAAACAGGAACAACACAATCTACAGAGTCTGTCCCACCAGTCACCACCAATGAAATTACTCTAACTACCAACATGGACCATTCCACAACAACTTCAGAGACTTCCTCCAGTTCGCCTTCCACAGTCACTTCAGAAAGCACTAGTTTTACTGCAACATCCCCAGAACAAAGTACTCAAACAGCTGTAACAGGCAGTAGTACAACAGAGAACAAAGCAACAACTCTTGAGACTTCTGAGACAATGACATCCGCACACCCTGAATCACCAACTACTTCTATTACAACAATGGCACAAACAGGAACAACACAATCAACAGAGTCTGTCCCACCAGTCACCACCAATGAAATTACTGTAACTACCAACATGGACCATTCCACAACAACTTCAGAGACTTCCTCCAGTTCGCCTTCCACAGTCACTTCAGAAAGCACTAGTTTTACTGCAACATCCCCAGAACAAAGTACTCAACCAGCTGTAACAGGCAGTAGTACAACAGAGAACAAAGCAACAACTCTTGAGACTTCTGAGACAATGACATCCGCACACCCTGAATCACCAACTACTTCTATTACAACAATGGCACAAACAGGAACAACACAATCTACAGAGTCTGTCCCACCAGTCACCACCAATGAAATTACTCTAACTACCAACATGGACCATTCCACAACAACTTCAGAGACTTCCTCTAGTTCGCCTTCCACAGTCATTTCAGAAAGCACTAGTTTTACTGCAACATCCCCAGAACAAATTACTCAAACAGCTGTAACAGGCACTAGTACAACAGAGAACAAAGCAACAACTCTTCAGACTTCTGAGACAATGACATCCGCACACCCTGAATTACCAACTACTTCTATTACAACAATGGCACAAACAGGAACAACACAATCAACAGAGTCTGTCCCACCAGTCACCACCAATGAAATTACTCTAACTACCAACATGGACCATTCCACAACAACTTCAGAGACTTCCTCCAGTTCGCCTTCCACAGTCACTTCAGAAAGCACTAGTTTTACTGCAACATCCCCAGAACAAAGTACTCAAACAGCTGTAACAGGCACTAGTACAACAGAGAACAAAGCAACAACTCTTGAGACTTCTGAGACAATGACATCTGAATGCCCAGAATCACCAACTGTTTCTATTACAACAATGGCACAAACAGGAACAACACAATCTACAGAGTCTGCCCCACCAGTCACCACCAATGAAATTACTCTAACTACCAACATGGACCATTCCACAACAACTTCAGAGACTTCCTCCAGTTCGCCTTCCACAGTCATTTCAGAAAGCACTAGTTTTACTGCAACATCCCCAGAACAAAGTACTCAACCAGCTGTAACAGGCAGTAGTACAACAGAGAACAAAGCAACAACTCTTGAGACTTCTGAGACAATGACATCCGCACACCCTGAATCACCAACTACTTCTATTACAACAATGGCACAAACAGGAACAACACAATCTACAGAGTCTGTCCCACCAGTCACCACCAATGAAATTACTGTAACTACCAACATGGACCATTCCACAACAACTTCAGAGACTTCCTCCAGTTCGCCTTCCACAGTCACTTCAGAAAGCACTAGTTTTACTGCAACATCCCCAGAACAAAGTACTCAACCAGCTGTAACAGGCAGTAGTACAACAGAGAACAAAGCAACAACTCTTGAGACTTCTGAGACAATGACATCCGCACACCCTGAATCACCAACTACTTCTATTACAACAATGGCACAAACAGGAACAACACAATCAACAGAGTCTGTCCCACCAGTCACCACCAATGAAATTACTGTAACTACCAACATGGACCATTCCACAACAACTTCAGAGACTTCCTCCAGTTCGCCTTCCACAGTCACTTCAGAAAGCACTAGTTTTACTGCAACATCCCCAGAACAAAGTACTCAACCAGCTGTAACAGGCACTAGTACAACAGAGAACAAAGCAACAACTCTTGAGACTTCTGAGACAATGACATCCGCACACCCTGAATCACCAACTACTTCTATTACAACAATGGCACAAACAGGAACAACACAATCTACAGAGTCTGTCCCACCAGTCACCACCAATGAAATTACTCTAACTACCAACATGGACCATTCCACAACAACTTCAGAGACTTCCTCTAGTTCGCCTTCCACAGTCATTTCAGAAAGCACTAGTTTTACTGCAACATCCCCAGAACAAATTACTCAACCAGCTGTAACAGGCAGTAGTACAACAGAGAACAAAGCAACAACTCTTGAGACTTCTGAGACAATGACATCCGCACACCCTGAATCACCAACTACTTCTATTACAACAATGGCACAAACAGGAACAACACAATCTACAGAGTCTGTCCCACCAGTCACCACCAATGAAATTACTCTAACTACCAACATGGACCATTCCACAACAACTTCAGAGACTTCCTCCAGTTCGCCTTCCACAGTCATTTCAGAAAGCACTAGTTTTACTGCAACATCCCCAGAACAAAGTACTCAACCAGCTGTAACAGGCAGTAGTACAACAGAGAACAAAGCAACAACTCTTGAGACTTCTGAGACAATGACATCCGCACACCCTGAATCACCAACTACTTCTATTACAACAATGGCACAAACAGGAACAACACAATCAACAGAGTCTGTCCCACCAGTCACCACCAATGAAATTACTCTAACTACCAACATGGACCATTCCACAACAACTTCAGAGACTTCCTCCAGTTCGCCTTCCACAGTCACTTCAGAAAGCACTAGTTTTACTGCAACATCCCCAGAACAAAGTACTCAAACAGCTGTAACAGGCACTAGTACAACAGAGAACAAAGCAACAACTCTTGAGACTTCTGAGACAATGACATCTGAACGCCCAGAATCACCAACTACTTCTATTACAACAATGGCACAAACAGGAACAACACAATCTACAGAGTCTGTCCCACCAGTCACCACCAATGAAATTACTCTAACTACCAACATGGACCATTCCACAACAACTTCAGAGACTTCCTCCAGTTCGCCTTCCACAGTCACTTCAGAAAGCACTAGTTTTACTGCAACATCCCCAGAACAAAGTACTCAACCAGCTGTAACAGGCAGTAGTACAACAGAGAACAAAGCAACAACTCTTGAGACTTCTGAGACAATGACATCCGCACACCCTGAATCACCAACTACTTCTATTACAACAATGGCACAAACAGGAACAACACAATCTACAGAGTCTGTCCCACCAGTCACCACCAATGAAATTACTGTAACTACCAACATGGACCATTCCACAACAACTTCAGAGACTTCCTCTAGTTCGCCTTCCACAGTCATTTCAGAAAGCACTAGTTTTACTGCAACATCCCCAGAACAAATTACTCAACCAGCTGTAACAGGCAGTAGTACAACAGAGAACAAAGCAACAACTCTTGAGACTTCTGAGACAATGACATCCGCACACCCTGAATCACCAACTACTTCTATTACAACAATGGCACAAACAGGAACAACACAATCTACAGAGTCTGTCCCACCAGTCACCACCAATGAAATTACTCTAACTACCAACATGGACCATTCCACAACAACTTCAGAGACTTCCTCCAGTTCGCCTTCCACAGTCATTTCAGAAAGCACTAGTTTTACAGCAACATCCCCAGAACAAAGTACTCAACCAGCTGTAACAGGCAGTAGTACAACAGAGAACAAAGCAACAACTCTTGAGACTTCTGAGACAATGACATCCGCACACCCTGAATCACCAACTACTTCTATTACAACAATGGCACAAACAGGAACAACACAATCAACAGAGTCTGTCCCACCAGTCACCACCAATGAAATTACTCTAACTACCAACATGGACCATTCCACAACAACTTCAGAGACTTCCTCCAGTTCGCCTTCCACAGTCACTTCAGAAAGCACTAGTTTTACTGCAACATCCCCAAAACAAAGTACTCAAACAGCTGTAACAGGCACTAGTACAACAGAGAACAAAGCAACAACTCTTGAGACTTCTGAGACAATGACATCTGAACGCCCAGAATCACCAACTACTTCTATTACAACAATGGCACAAACAGGAACAACACAATCAACAGAGTCTGTCCCACCAGTCACCACCAATGAAATTACTCTAACTACCAACATGGACCATTCCACAACAACTTCAGAGACTTCCTCCAGTTCGCCTTCCACAGTCACTTCAGAAAGCACTAGTTTTACTGCAACATCCCCAGAACAAAGTACTCAAACAGCTGTAACAGGCACTAGTACAACAGAGAACAAAGCAACAACTCTTGAGACTTCTGAGACAATGACATCTGAACGCCCAGAATCACCAACTACTTCTATTACAACAATGGCACAAACAGGAACAACACAATCTACAGAGTCTGTCCCACCAGTCACCACCAATGAAATTACTCTAACTACCAACATGGACCATTCCACAACAACTTCAGAGACTTCCTCCAGTTCGCCTTCCACAGTCACTTCAGAAAGCACTAGTTTTACTGCAACATCCCCAGAACAAAGTACTCAACCAGCTGTAACAGGCAGTAGTACAACAGAGAACAAAGCAACAACTCTTGAGACTTCTGAGACAATGACATCCGCACACCCTGAATCACCAACTACTTCTATTACAACAATGGCACAAACAGGAACAACACAATCTACAGAGTCTGTCCCACCAGTCACCACCAATGAAATTACTGTAACTACCAACATGGACCATTCCACAACAACTTCAGAGACTTCCTCCAGTTCGCCTTCCACAGTCACTTCAGAAAGCACTAGTTTTACTGCAACATCCCCAGAACAAAGTACTCAACCAGCTGTAACAGGCACTAGTACAACAGAGAACAAAGCAACAACTCTTGAGACTTCTGAGACAATGACATCCGCACACCCTGAATCACCAACTACTTCTATTACAACAATGGCACAAACAGGAACAACACAATCTACAGAGTCTGTCCCACCAGTCACCACCAATGAAATTACTCTAACTACCAACATGGACCATTCCACAACAACTTCAGAGACTTCCTCTAGTTCGCCTTCCACAGTCATTTCAGAAAGCACTAGTTTTACTGCAACATCCCCAGAACAAATTACTCAACCAGCTGTAACAGGCAGTAGTACAACAGAGAACAAAGCAACAACTCTTGAGACTTCTGAGACAATGACATCCGCACACCCTGAATCACCAACTACTTCTATTACAACAATGGCACAAACAGGAACAACACAATCTACAGAGTCTGTCCCACCAGTCACCACCAATGAAATTACTCTAACTACCAACATGGACCATTCCACAACAACTTCAGAGACTTCCTCCAGTTCGCCTTCCACAGTCATTTCAGAAAGCACTAGTTTTACTGCAACATCCCCAGAACAAAGTACTCAACCAGCTGTAACAGGCAGTAGTACAACAGAGAACAAAGCAACAACTCTTGAGACTTCTGAGACAATGACATCCGCACACCCTGAATCACCAACTACTTCTATTACAACAATGGCACAAACAGGAACAACACAATCAACAGAGTCTGTCCCACCAGTCACCACCAATGAAATTACTCTAACTACCAACATGGACCATTCCACAACAACTTCAGAGACTTCCTCCAGTTCGCCTTCCACAGTCACTTCAGAAAGCACTAGTTTTACTGCAACATCCCCAGAACAAAGTACTCAAACAGCTGTAACAGGCACTAGTACAACAGAGAACAAAGCAACAACTCTTGAGACTTCTGAGACAATGACATCTGAACGCCCAGAATCACCAACTACTTCTATTACAACAATGGCACAAACAGGAACAACACAATCTACAGAGTCTGTCCCACCAGTCACCACCAATGAAATTACTCTAACTACCAACATGGACCATTCCACAACAACTTCAGAGACTTCCTCCAGTTCGCCTTCCACAGTCACTTCAGAAAGCACTAGTTTTACTGCAACATCCCCAGAACAAAGTACTCAACCAGCTGTAACAGGCAGTAGTACAACAGAGAACAAAGCAACAACTCTTGAGACTTCTGAGACAATGACATCCGCACACCCTGAATCACCAACTACTTCTATTACAACAATGGCACAAACAGGAACAACACAATCTACAGAGTCTGTCCCACCAGTCACCACCAATGAAATTACTCTAACTACCAACATGGACCATTCCACAACAACTTCAGAGACTTCCTCTAGTTCGCCTTCCACAGTCATTTCAGAAAGCACTAGTTTTACTGCAACATCCCCAGAACAAATTACTCAAACAGCTGTAACAGGCACTAGTACAACAGAGAACAAAGCAACAACTCTTGAGACTTCTGAGACAATGACATCCGCACACCCTGAATCACCAACTACTTCTATTACAACAATGGCACAAACAGGAACAACACAATCTACAGAGTCTGTCCCACCAGTCACCACCAATGAAATTACTCTAACTACCAACATGGACCATTCCACAACAACTTCAGAGACTTCCTCCAGTTCGCCTTCCACAGTCACTTCAGAAAGCACTAGTTTTACTGCAACATCCCCAGAACAAAGTACTCAAACAGCTGTAACAGGCACTAGTACAACAGAGAACAAAGCAACAACTCTTGAGACTTCTGAGACAATGACATCCGCACACCCTGAATCACCAACTACTTCTATTACAACAATGGCACAAACAGGAACAACACAATCAACAGAGTCTGTCCCACCAGTCACCACCAATGAAATTACTGTAACTACCAACATGGACCATTCCACAACAACTTCAGAGACTTCCTCCAGTTCGCCTTCCACAGTCACTTCAGAAAGCACTAGTTTTACTGCAACATCCCCAGAACAAAGTACTCAACCAGCTGTAACAGGCACTAGTACAACAGAGAACAAAGCAACAACTCTTGAGACTTCTGAGACAATGACATCCGCACACCCTGAATCACCAACTACTTCTATTACAACAATGGCACAAACAGGAACAACACAATCTACAGAGTCTGTCCCACCAGTCACCACCAATGAAATTACTCTAACTACCAACATGGACCATTCCACAACAACTTCAGAGACTTCCTCTAGTTCGCCTTCCACAGTCATTTCAGAAAGCACTAGTTTTACTGCAACATCCCCAGAACAAATTACTCAACCAGCTGTAACAGGCAGTAGTACAACAGAGAACAAAGCAACAACTCTTGAGACTTCTGAGACAATGACATCCGCACACCCTGAATCACCAACTACTTCTATTACAACAATGGCACAAACAGGAACAACACAATCTACAGAGTCTGTCCCACCAGTCACCACCAATGAAATTACTCTAACTACCAACATGGACCATTCCACAACAACTTCAGAGACTTCCTCCAGTTCGCCTTCCACAGTCATTTCAGAAAGCACTAGTTTTACTGCAACATCCCCAGAACAAAGTACTCAACCAGCTGTAACAGGCAGTAGTACAACAGAGAACAAAGCAACAACTCTTGAGACTTCTGAGACAATGACATCCGCACACCCTGAATCACCAACTACTTCTATTACAACAATGGCACAAACAGGAACAACACAATCAACAGAGTCTGTCCCACCAGTCACCACCAATGAAATTACTCTAACTACCAACATGGACCATTCCACAACAACTTCAGAGACTTCCTCCAGTTCGCCTTCCACAGTCACTTCAGAAAGCACTAGTTTTACTGCAACATCCCCAGAACAAAGTACTCAAACAGCTGTAACAGACACTAGTACAACAGAGAACAAAGCAACAACTCCTGACACTTCTGAGACAATTACATCCGCACACCCTGAATCACCAACTACTTCTATTACACCAATGGCACAAACAGTAGCAACACAATCTACAGAGTCTGTTCCACCAGTCACCACCAATGAAATTACTCTAACTACCAACATGGACCATTCCACAACAAGTGTTTTTGTGACAACTTCAGAGACCTCCTCCAGGTCGCCTCCCACATTCACTTCAGAAACCACGAGTTTTACACCAACATCCATTGAACAAAGTACTCAACCAGGTGTAACAGGCACTGGTACAACAGAGAACAAAGCAATAACTCGTGAGACTTCTTACACAGCGGCAACCATATATACTGAATCACCAACTGCTTCGATTACACCAATAGCACAAACAGGAACAACACAATCTACAGATTCTGTCCCACCAGTCACCACCAATGAAATTTCTCTAAATACCAACATGGACCATTCCACAACAAGTGTTTTTGTGACATCTTCAGAGACTTCCTCCAGTTCGCCTTCCACACTCACGTCAGAAAATACTAGTTTTACTCCAACATCCCCTGAACAAAGTACTCAAACAGCTATAACAGGCACTAGTACAACAGAGAACAAAACAACAACTCCTGAGACTTCTGAGACAATGACAACCATATATACTGAATCACCAACTCCTTCGATTACAACAATGGCACAAACAGGAACAACACAATCTACAGAGCCTGTCCCACCAGTCACCACTAATGAAATTACTCTAACTACCAGCATGGTCCATTCCACAACAACTGTTTTTCTGACCAGCTCCGAAAGTTCTCCCAGTTCGCCTTCCACATTCACTTCTGAAGCCAGTAGTTTTACTCCAACATCCACTGAACAAAGTACTCAAACATTTGTTACTGGCTCTAGCACAACAGAGAACAAAGGAACAACTACTCAGGCTTCTGAGATAATGACACCCTCACTTCCTGACTCACAAGCTACAGTTGTACAGCCCAACTCAAGCCCTACAGTTCCCAGCCATACATCTTCTTCTTTCTCCTCCTCAACCACATCTGTGACCTATTTAACTGATACATCCACCAGTGAAACAACAACAATTGTAGGCCCAGTCACCAGTCCTCCAACATCGTCAGCAACAGTTAGTTTTTCTTCATCAACTACTCTCTCCACTTCAAATTTGACATCCTCTTTGACAACAATAGTGTGCCAAGATTATTCCTATGGAGACTCATGTTCTTATGGAGAAAACAACACTGTCCCAATCATTGGTGAGGTTTTTCATTTCCTTATAGTTTTTCTTAAAAATAATATATTTTCATTACCTGAAAATGTTTTTTGAATACTTTTTACATACATTGATATTTTGACTTCTTGCGTTATATCTCTGTTTTCTCCCCCACTTTTGCACGTCCAAGGTAAAATGTTTTCATAAATGGCTTTTAAAATTTTTCAATTTTTTGCAGATACTGCACCCGTCCGCAAAGTAAACATTACTTTCAAATTCAACGTCACTTTTATCCAGGCTTTTCTTAATTTAAATTCACCTGAATCACAGATATTCATCAACAAATTAGAAGCACAGGTACAGATAATTTTCTTCATATTTAATATTATGAGTTATTATTTTTAAGTAGTATTACAAAGTATTTTGTAATACAAAAAATATAAAATTATTTAAATCTTTTATCTGACATGTTGCATAATCCCTTCTGTCCTTTTTTTTTTTTTTTTTTTTTTTTACAGCTCAGAAGCCTGTGTAGAGAAGCAGACCCCCAGGCCTATAAAACAGTTAAAGTCATCAATTTAAGGTACATTTTCCCTCAGCATTTATTAAACTATTTTTTACATTAATTATTACCTTTTAAGAAAGAGATAGCTGTTTTCTTATAACATTTCTACCTTTTTTTGTAGTAAAGGAAGTGTTGTTGCAAAGAGCGTGGCGGAGTATCAGTATCAAAACAATGAAACTCAAATCGAGTTTATTAACACTAATCTTAGTGTGGTTTTGAGGAATATCCTACAAAATAAAAATAACCTCAACAAAATTTCTTTGGCCTTTGGTAATCAAAGTGTGGAGTTAAATGATCTCACCTTTGAGGCACCTGCAATTACTAGTAAGTGTGTTGTATGTTGTTCTAAATGTAAAGCACAATCAGCCATTCTTTATCCATTTTCTTTTTCGAATTTCTCCTGTTTATTTTACATTATAATATGTTGAATATATATATTTTTTTGAAATCTTGTAGATATCACAGAGTTGGAGCCTTTTATTAACTGCACTCGGTTTGCTAATTACACTGCTGAGATTAGTAATGGTCAATGGCAGTGTGTTGGACCATGCAAAAAAAACCCTGATTACTGCAATGGACACGGACAATGTTTAAATGACATTTACACAGGCTCAGTCTGCAGGTAATAAAATATCTATCTATCTATCTATCTATCTATCTATCTATCTATCTATCTATCTATCTATCTATCTATCTATCTAGTTTTCTGACTCAAGTTTTTTTTTTTTGTCAAAACTATTTTTATTAAACCTCTTTTGAATTTTACCCAGGTGCTACGAAACCAGCCTGGAGCAGTTTTATGGTCCACAATGTGACCTTTTCCGCCGAGGTCCAGGTTTCTATGGAGCACTGTTTGGCTCACTCGCAGTAGCGCTCCTGCTCTTGATTATAATCGTCATCGCTGTCATTGTCAAAAGGAGACATGCGTATACTTGGTGGGTTATGATCCCTTCTGCGCGTTTTCCTATAATGTACTCTGGAAAAAAATTGCTTTTTGTGTTCAGTCATTGAGTAAAAACACAAACAAGCATCCTTCTTTTCTTTTTTAGGAAAAGGAGCACCTCTCAGAGGAGAAGATTGTCTTTTCTTGAGGAAGATTTCTTTGACTTCACTGATACGGGTATGTCTTACTCTAATTACTATCAAATTCAGAGATTTATTATAAAAATTATTTATGATTAGTTATTAATAATGCAATAATTATTTTAAACTATTTTTCAGCAATGATTAAAAATATGATTTTTGACTTTGTCTTTCAGGAATTCCCAACTTGGGACTGGCAGGCACTTATAGATCAGAAAACATTTAGAAACTGATATATTCATTATATTATATAAAATTAAGCAATTAGTTACTGTTTTAATCGCTAATAATCTTACTTAAAGATCAGTAAGAACTATCATCTTTTAATTTTAAAACATTTTGAAGTTGTTGTGCTATTTATCATTTATTTATAAGAACTTAAATTTAATGTATATGTTTTTGCACGTATATTATTTTCCACACCAACATATCATGGAGCACCATTTCTCTTTTTATCCTCTCTTGACATATCTTTCTCAGCACTGTTCAAATAGTAAAAATAATAATAAATCTCTTTTAACCTGAAGTTTTTGCCTGGAAAATCTACATTTTCTGAATGCACAAACTGAGAAACCCACTGTATTATCTATAGATAATTTTGTTAAATAACAAGTTAATTTTGTCTTTAGTGTTATGAAACAATATGCAATATAGGCTAGCTACTGCTTATACTCTATGATATATCTCTATTGAGCTTGTTACAATTAACATCTAACCGTAGTGAAACACAAAAATGTTTACTGTAGCGTTCAAATACACACATTTGTACATTTGTAAACATCTGTCCAGTTAAAATGTTACACGGTATCTATGCAATGGTTTTACTGTATCAGATAGGTGTTTCTGATTTTTGTTCGTTTTTGTTTTTTTAAACAGCATCTCTATTTTTATCCACTTAAAAAAAAAAAAACTTTGACACCCCAACAAGAAAATAATCCAGTATAGGGCTCTGCAGGTGACTGTGGACTGCTGCCCACAGTCACCTGCCACTAGATGGCATAGATGTGCTAATTTTAAGTGTTTCGCTTTTGAAGAATATAAGACACACAGACCATGGCCTTTAATGGAATTTTAAGATGTTTTTTTTTTTTTCATAGAAGGGAAATCAAACTACTTTTGCATGTATTTGCAGCTGATTCATAATAGAAAAACAAACTTAACTTTGGTTCTTTTGACATAAGCCTTTGATTTGGTTTTGTCTCCACCTAGTGCCTCAATAGAGGTGGTACACTGAGCAAGTCCTTTACCTTTGCTTGATGTTCTATATTTCCTACACAGGTACTGTGACCTGAATAAAATTTAACCAGCAGCACTGCAGCCTGAGTTAAATATTTACAAATCACCTCACAGCAAACGATAAGAAAAGTTAGGCCTAAACATGAAGTTAATGCAAACAATGGAACTTATTTTTTAGTCTAGCTTCATGGTTTTTGTTTTGTGTGTGTATGTGCGTTCCTCTGTGTGATGGAGTAGAATATGACACACAATCCATACTTCTCCATCCTCTCTTGAAAATACATGAGATTGTGGATAGTCTAGCTATAGATATACTGCATCATCAGAACTTCTCCAATATGACCATTGCTACTTTTTATTTCTATAGTATACCAGCAAAGTAGAATTTGTATAGCAATTAAGGGAATAATTACAAAAGTCATAATATTTTTATCACAGAAATTAGTTTATTTCACTCATTAATGCCTCCGGAGTGCCAGAGTTCAATCAATTGAGGCAGGAAATGTATTTGATGAGAAACTGAAAGGTAAGCCCTGCATATTGTATGTTTGAGGGGGAGAAAGGGGTCAAAATTTAATGGAGAGAAAAAAAATAGAACTTTCAGGATCTCTTTTGTTCCAGTTTCTATGAAATTGTGGCTATAGAGAGAAACATAAGTCTTGTGTCCATTATGACTTAATACATTTGTGACTTGTAGTGCCACTAAAGGGAAAGGATCTTAGAAAATTGATTAATAAACTATGTTCAATCTGAGTGCAAACCGGTCTTCCTGTTAATTTACCCATTTTTTTTTTTGTCTTTCTTGCCTCCAGCAATTATTTTAAAAGCGCAGTGTGTCTTTCTTTGGTAGCTATAGTCAACACGCATGCTGTTGCTTAGTAACTCACCTAAGAACAAAGTGAAAAGGTTTTCAGGTGGCCTAGACAACTTAACTTAAACTGTCACCTTTTGTTTCATTGAGAGAAGTCACTGTCTTAAGCAAATCAGCAGAAATACAAATCACTAAGGTCTCCGCCAGTATTGTAATTGGAGCTGAACTGCGGCTTATTTAGTAATTATTTGACCTCTAATGGGGTTCACTGTGGTTTTGGCTCCACGCCTTACCACAAGGATTCAAATCGAGAATAAAACACTTGTAACATTGTTAAAAGGGCTTTAAAAGCAGTGGGTGCAAAGCCCGCTGCCAAGGAACGATGAAGCAATCGTGCAGGAGGAAATTTAGTTATAACCAGGAAGAGGAAGGCATTCTACTGTACACCTGTCACTCTTCTTTCTCTGGATCGAAGCCAGTCACAATAAAGTACACCATGAGGGCGTGTGGGTGATAAAACAGGCCAAACAGCTGAGTTGAGAGTTCACTCTTGACAGATTCAAGACAGGACGAAGCAAGCTTATAAATAAGTCACTTTATTATTGCTTTCTTTTTAAAGACTATATACTTATCAACTATTCATAATAACAAATGGAGTTGTTAAATACTGTACACAGCATACTGAACTCTCCCAGTGCATGTCTTCGCCACAGCAGAGTGTTATCTCTTGATAAACTAGTCTTCATTCTGTTTTAACATTTCTAATAAGACATATGAATACCTTAAGATTAAATAGTTTGTTTTTTTGTGTATGATGTAAACATTTTTCCAAACATTTAAGTCAAAAGCAACATTGTGTTGGTAAGATATGTGAACAGAAGGAAGAGAAAAAAAAAAGATACTTCAATGACCGATTGACCTTAGCAGTTATTTGTTTCCCAAACTGAACACCGTGTTTGATACCAAGGGTTACTTCAAAACATGTGCTACATTTTCTATATCATCCTGACGCCTTGTGGATAATGTACAACAATTAAAAAAAAAAAAAAAATCATACATTTTGTAGGCTGCCAGCAGCCAAAGTCTTTCAGACCACACCCACTGCAATCATGTAAGGCAGGAATGCATGTGCAGAACAGGAAAGTCTGTGTCAGGTAGGTAAACCCTGTACTGTCTTTGTAATGCATTTGTATTAACAGATTAGTCAAACATCTCTCATCTAAAATCTATTTCATCTAAAATCTCCATATTAGGATATCCGGTTAGAACAGATTTTGCATTTGAATTCATTGTCTTTTTCTACAAGTGTTAGGTCACATATGGAGCCGTTACCTCATCGCTCGTGGATTACAATTTCAAATTTCACCTTTGAACACAATTTAAAGCAGGGAGTTGGTAAAGGTATAAGGATAATATCAAAGTGAGGTAGTACTTGAGGCAAATTTGTTTCAAGCAATGACTCACAGCTTGACCAGAAAAAAAAAAGGAAGAAAAAGAAGTAGCTTCAATTGGAAGAACAGCACACATTCGCTGACAGTCAACAGACCAATTCCTGTGCAATAAAACAGATCTGGAGACTGACAGAAATAAATCAAATGTGTGCACTTCTTAGAAGGCTCTACTAAAAAGCGGGCACTGCTAACAAGTGTTGCACAGTAACAAGCATTGTTGACAATTTTTTACTAATTAAACACTTTTCCCAACTGCTGTTCACATGCACATATGCGCAAACACGTCCACTGCACATACACACACAAATACACTCAAGACGCTACACCATACTCAGCTGCACTGGACAATCCAAAAGAAATATGGTTAGCTAGTAGTAATGAACCCACCTACTAGTACAAAATGTACCATGACAATGTGCCATATGGGGTGAAAAAACAAACAACAAAACAAAACATAACACAAATTTACTTTGAAGTAGTCAGCCTGAGTAAGACTGACACTACATCAAGGCGCGAAACCCATATCAGTATTGATATAATAGCAAACAGAATCGGCACGTGCTAGAATCCTTCATTTTGTTATAAATTCATTGGGCTTGTATTTAGACTTCATATGTTAAGTGATACATGGTTACATTACTGACCTTTTTGTCCCTTGTGAGATGCAAAAGCACCATCAAAAAGCCCCAGTGCATCTCACAAAACATCCACACCACATCAGACACAAAACACTGAGCACACAAGGTACAAGGCCCGCTTGTACTTTCTGACTGTACCACATCTTTAGTAAAACAGAGCAAAATATTGAATGTCATAAAATTAAAATATATTAAAAAAAAAATAAACTATAGACTGTTGAACTTTGCCCACAATCTTAGACATGGTTTTCACAGAAAATATCTTTTCAATATTACCAGTAACTGTACACAGTGCGCAAATACCCTGTGTGTTCAAAATACATAAGGGGTATTACAAAAAGAAAAAAGAAAAAAGGTAAAAGCAGCAGTTTAAAAAGGTTGTTGGTGTCCAATTTCACCATTTTGTCAAGTGGGTTTTGCGCATGTACAGTATAGTCTTCTATTACTTCCACAAAAACTTTTCAAACAAAATCCACCTGTGCTTTCTTTCTGGTGTGGCAGTCACAAGGCGAGTCTGCAAAAGGAGACCGCTGAGGCAGAAGGTAGTAATGTGTAGTGCTGGCCTTCTTGCCATTCTCCATAATAGGAAGGATACATGGGGAGCCCTCACTGTTCTGTCTCTGTAAACTCCGACCGCTTACATACTTAGGATCTGGTGCAAAGCTTTGGGTTGGGGGCATCACCCCATTAGTGTATGTTGGGAGGCTCTTAGGGCTGGGAGTGCGGGAGCTGCCTGTGGGGCCTCTTGGAGGCAGTTTGGGTGGTTTGTCCTCATCGCTGTAAGCCCCAGATGAGACTTCTGCTGACCAGCGCCTGCAATCTGTCTTGACGTTACGTGGAGGTATAGGAGGGGGAACCTCTTTTTTATCCATATTGTTGGGGTACCTTTTTGGGCATGTGGGTCGTGGCAGCTTGTGTAAAGATCCAGCTGGTCCAGAGAGAGAGCGTCGTAGCCTCCTCTGAGCGGGTCTTTCCTGTGGCTGCTGCTCATACTGTTCCCGTACTTCTTGCGGAGGATTTGCCTGATGGTGCTGTTGGGGTTGCTGCGGGCTTTGCGGTCCTAATGGCCCATCGTAGTAAGCGTAGTTAATCTGCCCACAGTCCCTGAAGCTCCTTCGGTGAGATAGAGGATTTCTAAAAGCTGATTTAGAAAATTGATCAGACACCAGGCGGCAGCTGTCGTCTGAACTTGTGAAAAATTCTACCTCACTGTCCATAGCCTGCTCATGGGAGATATCTGTCTGTGGGGGAATAGGGGGTAGAGGCTTAGAGCATCTGCTAGGTGTCTGTGGTGGGCTGTTCAACTCGTTAAATGACAGCCTCTGGAACGAGGGGACCACCTGGTCATCATCAGCAGGACTTGGGGTGGAAGGTTCATTGCTGGAGGACAGGAAGAGTTGGGAAGGCCGGGGATTCTTTGAGAGTAATCTCTGTGGGTTGGGACTGTGTTTATGTCCTGCCAAAAAAGTAAGTTGAAAAAATAATAACCATCAGACAAGTGGCAGATTGATAAATAATTAAAGTAAATTAAAGACAATAAAAATCTAATACTATACTACTACACTGACTTTATAATATTCAGGTTACAACAATATGTCCAGTATGTGAAATAACAAACAATGAAAGAGAATTCATGCAATGCAGCATTTGTGTAGTTTAAAAGGTACATCCTGTATGAAAAAGAAAGAAAAGGAAATAAAGATATTTAACTTACTCTCATAACTTGGAGGTGGCCCCTTTTGCTGGGCACGATAGCTGTGATCTATGTTTGCCCTGTCCATACTGAAGTAGAAGCTGCTAGAAAAGAAGAATGACATTTCAGAACAGCAGTGCTTCATCACAGAAATGTGACATATTGAAATTAACAGAAAATGTAAGACTAACCTGAACCATGCAACTTCAACATGACATGCACATCCTTTTCTAAAGTCTTTCTCTAATGAAGTGCACCACAACACTCACTTGTCCAGTACATGGCGATCGCTCCAGGAGGGTTTAGATCCAGCCATGCTGTGACAGTAGCTGCCCCGGAGAAAGGGGTTTTCTATGGGAAAAGAGATCTCCTGGGCAGTCAGGCCCACTGTGGACATGCTCCAGGCACCCTCGGGTCGCATCAAAGCCAGGAAACACTCAGATCGCCCGGCTGGCTGCCCCTGCTTCTGGTGTACCTATATTAAAAAACAGCCATGAATGAATTTGGCAAAAAAATAAATAAATAAAATCAAAAGTAGGTCAAGTGAAACAGATCATCGTATAGGACACTAAAAAACACTCTAAAAGCAGAGCCAGGTGATTCTCATTAGACCAGATATTTAATAATGGCTTTTGGGTGACAACAATTTCCTATGGCCTTCAGGACACTGGTGTCCGAGCACACCTGGAGAACGTGCCTTTCAAAATGTTCTATTCACAGTATTCCTCATTCAAAGCATGAAAGCAATAGATGGTGGAGAAAAAAAAATTTTCACTACTGGTCATGTCTGCTTTTGTAGACCTGAATTAAATGGCATGTAAACACACTTGCTGTGGGTTTGGAGAACCAGTGTAGAACTACTTTATCACAAAAGGATTCTGACATGAAATCGAAGGTAAACACAGGTGTTACTAACATACGATTTAGATCTTGCATCATAATAGAAGAGGACCTTCATTAAAGTCATTGCTAACACATTGTGTCAAAACATGCTATGAAAAAGTTGTATTGCCCTCCATGTTTTACATTTTATTTACCGTGTTAGTACAAAGGTGTAGCTGTGTCAGCTGAAAACAAAAGAAGAAAAAATACACCCATTTTTTTTTTTCCTATAGAGAGGTACTGAGCTTTACATTTCACCTGTGGCTTGCAAACTCCATGAGCCTGAGTTCATCATTGCATTCATGGGTGTGAACTGTGTAACCAACTTTCGAATTTCAATTTCTACAGACTGTGTCGCTTAATAAGTTTAGTTTATTTTAAAACTGGACTGTGCCGTGCTGGCGTGTTGCAATCCTGTTCCTCTTGAACAGGAAAGTTCAAGGGGGCTCCTCCTGTTACCACAGATATACCTGATGTTGCAAGAACGCCCCCACGCCAAATGAACTGAATGCTCGTGTCATGTCAACTATGTGTCAGGGCTGTATAAACAATGTGTACATTATTCAAAGGGGGAGTAATCTAATATTTCTGGGGCATACATAGAGTAAATGCAAAATAAATGGCCTCAAACAGAGTTTAAATGTTTCAACTGGGTTTCAGTCTCAAGTGGAGAAAGCTTAGAAAGTCATAAAATGTGTTTTAGATGAGCCTTAAAAATAGTGCATCAGGGGTGAGCGCAGTTCCTCTTTGTTGCATGGCTGAGTTTAATTAGACGTCATTATTACACGATTACAATGCATCCTCCAAATCATCTCTTCTGGAAACTACTAAAGAGGTGCATGCACAGCTAGAGCCACACTGTCCTCCTGACAATGTAGGAGTGATGACTAAAAAGAACACGGCTCCCTCGTTCCTGGTCTCTTATGAGCCATATTTATGTGTTAGCCTGACAGCTGGAGAGAAACAAAGCTCTAAAACAACAGGAAGCCTGAGCCATCAGTCTGAGCCAAACTGCCCAAGAAGGCATGCAATCCCCCTGGCCAGGGCCATCGATTCGGTTCGGCGGGGACGGGAAGCAACATGATCCTTGATAATGAACCCCCAGGGGCTTGTGCTTCCTCTTGCAACAGGTGCAAAGACAGTTCATCCTGGCGGTTAACCATATTAGCATTTACAGGCAACAGGATTACACAAATGATGTAGTCATGCAGATGTCCAAGTCGGTTAAGTCAGATAATCCGACTGGAGAATGTGGGCCTTCTTATGGTCAAATGTGACTTATCTGTTTATACAATATGAAGACAAGCCAAGGCTGAGTACGAAGACAACTCAGTGGCAGTGGGCTCGAGAAAGGAGCTTCCTAGTGATGTAAAACACCACCGGTTTGCCTTGAATTCAAGCTTATGGCCGTCACGCTCAGGCCTTGACAGGAGTTCACACCCCGCTCACGACACCCCTGCAGCGGTTTCCGAGCAACCATACTCGCTCTACCTGTGCTGCAAGCAAACAGCGCGCACACCCCCTCACTTTACCGGATTGAGATAATAATGCTTAAAAGCCCTCCAGCAGGCAGGTGACTCACGCCACAACACACAGTCAGCTATTTGGCAATGATGATACACAGTGAATTGTATTTCCCTTTTGTTTAAGAGGAAAAGACCTAAATTAATATTGCAGCCTAAGAATTAAAGAGAACGATTATATAACTTCTGTGCCACTGCAGACCTATAAAGAGTATAAAACACGTATCCTTTATAGTTATCAGTATAGACAAACATATATAGATACATATTCACACGTTTCCCTCCGTTTTTTTGTTTAGATTATGATATTGTTAGTTTTTAAATCATTTTGCTCTGGACTAAGTTGTTCCTCTTAGTATACGGCTCTGTCAGTGAAAAACAATCAAAAACAACCATAAGATATAGAAATAAAAATAAAATGAAATAAAAAAAAAAAATCCGAATAAGCTCTCAAGTTGCATTAAGCAATTGTGTCTGCCGTGCTGGCACCGACATACAAAACAACAGACAGACAAGACATGGATCCACACAGTGGCTCTAAACAGACATTTCAATTCACTTTTTGAACTCACCTAATTCACTTCGCAGTTCTCTCCGCTGACTGACCCCTAAAGTCCTCTTTGGTAAAATGCAGCGCCTCAGTTTATTTCGGGGTTTGATTTGAGTCTGTAATCTTCAGTTTTCTGTTGCATCAGGAACAGGTCGCCAAAGACTTGGCGACACTCAGGCATTACTGTGACACTTCTAGATAAGTCTACTAGTCTATTGTATTGAGCTATCTCTTATAGGCTCACTACACTGGCAACCCAGTGGCTCCGCCTTCCTTAAAGCCACAGGCTTCCTTTCCACCAGTCTGCAGTGTGCATGAAGCACAGAAAACCGAGTGCATATGGACTGCATGTCAGCCTTGAATATATCTAAAAGACTTAACATAGGTTGACTTATGTGATGCAGTGAAAGTCTGCAGGGCTCCATATATCTCTGGACAGAGCAGGTTTGAAATCAAGGTGAAGTCAGGTGATAAACTGTCCCACTGGGACACATTTATCACACAATGAATAAATGCAACCATGGTTCAGTTAATGATACATTTTCCCCAGAACGTTTAGAAAAAGTATACATAAACTAAAGTTAAAGCCGTAAACTTACTGGTGCCAGACTAAAATGCCATCTTGCAAGTTCTGCCTTTTAAAACTTTCAGTTCAATGACCTGTGTTATACCGTACTATAAAAGGTGTCATCTTTGCTGTTTCATAAACAATAGACTGCGCCAAAAGTAAGCTGTGCAGATCTGCACGAAGACAGAGGCAGTAATAGGGATGGCTTCAGAGTGGATAACACAAACAGTAGGCAAAGAAACAAAGCCAGAACCCCTCTTATCTCTGCAGTAATTCTCCTGCCAGCTGAATGGGGCTCAGATGGTTTAGCTACTCATTTATCAGATCACCCTGGGCATTTTCGTTCAGCAGGACCTGTTCTCTATTTACCTGAGATAATGCTCCCATCAGTCGCTGAGGAAAGGCAACAAGTTCAATATTCTACAGTTTTTCTTGTTATGGAAATACATGAGTAATCTTGAATATGCAGTCCCTCACACCTCCAATTACCAGCTGCTTAGCCTATTTAGATCTTAGGTGGTGTTGCATTAACTGTGACCAAACCTAACTGGGCTAAACAAACTTAACACTGACATGCACACTAACCAAACACAATGATACAATAGCTACAGACAGCGTGTATGTTGACTCAATATGTGACAGAAAGCAGAGGTGTGTGCGTGTGTGGAGAGAACACACTGTTCTTTTGCTTGAAATTGTGAATTCTTTACTGCTTGCTTTCAGTCTGAGAGGCCCAAAAGGATTTTAGTTACAGATATGCCCCTTAAAAGGACCAGATCCTCCCTAATCCCCCTTTTAGAATTTTAGGTGCAGTTTTGAGATTCCTCTGGACCAGTTGTGACCAGCAGGGAAAAGAGAATGTTTTGCAAGGTGAATTAATTACTTAAACACCAGAGTTTGGATTAAAAGATTTCAAATGCAAACTATATATTGATAGATGTTGCAGGAAATACTCATATGTAAAAGATAAGACTAAAAATGAAGAGTTGAAAGATGCATAAAAATAATCAAGCAAAGTTAAAAGCGCCTGTGTGTATTTCAGCTCGAGTGCGCTCAATCTGCCTTTCCATGTTCCACAAAAGAGACACATTCATTGGGATAAATAGACTTCACCGAAAACTTCTCTCCTCCCACTTCAGCCCTCCTTCCTCTCTCTGCCTGTGAGCCACATCATGATGTCATCACCCACAGGAAGTGCCATATAAAGTTATAGAGGGAGAGGGGGAAAAAAAAAACTAAGTCGGGGTGGAAGATAAGCAGGCAGAGACAGCAGATGAAAGAACTTGTGTCATAGAGAATATACTTCTCAGGAAATATTACACAGCTTTTCACTTAGCCCCATGACTCACACTGAGTTTAATCACCAGAATCAGTAATCTCCCCCTCAAAAAGTAGCACTTTTGGCTCATTTTCCTTTCAGATGCTTTTGTAAAAGAAATGAATTTCCCTGTGTGGCTCAGTTCCAGTACAAGGGTATATTTTAAAAGTCAGTTATGCTCCCTCAGCTGATTTCAGTGGCTCACTAACAGGAAGAGTTAAGTGTGGTTGGAGACGAGTTAAAAAAACAACAACAAAAAAACAAAAAGCATATTACTGTAAATGATTTATTCAGCGTGGAGGTCACAGCATTGATTGCCCCTGCCTGCTGAGGTAATTCAATTACGTCTATATCCAGACAGAATCCAAAGTTCGCACTGATATAAACACAGCAGCAACAAGCTTTATTGTTGTGGTGACATCAAGCTTGTAAATGTGTAGTAGATTCCAGGTGCTGCTCTAGACTAAAATTTAAGCTTTACCAAGCATTTAAAGAAGAAGCAAGGAAGGTCTGCAACTTTTGACTTCTGTGGTAATTTTGTGAGCATTTCAGATTACAAAGAGTTTGCCATGTACATTTGAAACTGTCCACAGAGACAAGCAAAGTGCCTGCTGGAGAAAAGCCTTATGGTCAGATGAGACAAAATTGAGCTATTTGGCCTCAATGACAAGTTGTATGTTTAGAGAAGCAAAGATGAGGCTTTCAAACCTAAGAACACTGAGCCAGTTGTCAAGCATGGCGGTGGCAGCATCATGCTAAGGGGCTGTTTTGCTTCTAGTGGTACTGATATATTGCACAAAGTGGATTGAATAATGAAAAAGGAGAGCTATCTCCAATATCTTCAACTTCATCTCAGATCAATAGCTAGATTGCTGAAACCGGGACACAGTTGGGTGTCCCAACGCATATATCAAAACTGGTTCGGGAATGGATAACATAGAAACAAACCAATTTAAATGAACTCTACCAATTCTGCCAAGAAGAATGGCTAAATATACAGCCAGATTTATGCAAGAACCTTGTTTATAGCTACCTAAAGCATCTGATCGAGGCGCAACTTGATAAGGAACATTTAACTAAATAATAGTGGATTGTATCTATATATATGAACCTGTATGTATATTTTGACCTTGTGTCTTTTTGGGCCCAATTTTTGTCTTTTAACCAGTTAAGCATCAGTCATTAAAGATTTATGCTGTACAATTCCAGCATGAAAAAAGAATAGTTTTAAGACACACTTAAAAGCCCCCAAATTACCATGAGAGTCATGCCTATGATGAGTATATGTAAACCTTCTAGCCACAGTTATATATCTTAACATTAATCACTTATCATAGTTATCATAAAAACATAAGCAAACAAATAAAATCCCTGACAATGTTCCTCTTTGCTATTTTCTATTAAGGGAATTATCTTGGACAATTCTTCTCACGTTTTCAAGCTAACGGCATTAGCTTATCACAGTATAAAGACCAAAAGCAGTGAATAAAATGTTCTGGTGGTTAGTGCTGTTGCTACCATCAGGTTATAAGATTGTTTTGTTTTGTTTTAATGAGTTCAGTTAATGCTTAGTTGTACACAGAGCAAAGTGAGAAAAAAAATGCTCTTTTAATTTCAGCCTGACTGTATCTTCCCCTCACTTTTCATACTGGAGATCAGAAGTGCCTTCAGTCAGTGCAGCTGTGAGCGCCACAGCCAAAGCACATGGCTGACACATCACTGTGTATACTGCTGGATCGCGGTTTGGTCTGGCAGACTCACACACACTTGGCTCATGCCGTGGAAACGAAACACAAATCCCCAGGCAACGGGCTGTCATTTATCACTGCAATGTAAATAAAACCATATTATAGCACTTCTTCTTATTAACTGTACCAAACTCCTTAGGGTCATCCAGCTGCTTGAGTCATTAATCACTTCCTGTATTGGTAGAAAGACTTCTGGGAAATAAAGGGCTTTTTGTTTCAACTGAGTCACTCACAGGTATTTTCTATTTCAGCGTGCAACGTAATCTGAAGCAGCAATAACGAGTCATTATTGCCTCACTCCTCAACATTGTTATGTTGAGTGGTTCAAGTGCACCCACAGCCTGCTGTTACTAATGGGTGGAGCAAGCCAGTCCGCCTCCTTGATGATGACAGGGTGTGTTTAGTCTTCAGGATTTGAGGATCAATTTAGACAGAGACCGGGGGAGTTGCTGGCAAGCTCATCCTATGACTGAATCAAAGTCCTGTTAATAATTATTATTATGGTAAATATACATATTGGGCAGTATTAAGATGTGGGAACATTCTTTTCAACTGCTTTCACACATAATCTCATTCGCAGAAACCCACGCAAACAGCCTGATTTGTGTCTGATGTTTTAGGGAGAAGCTGTGAAAACGACAGCTGTGGTATGATGGAGGATGTCACGCTAGTTTGACTTGCTCTCCAGCCACTGAATCAAGGCCAATTCTGCTCACAGTCACCTCCACTGGAATTCAGCAGGACTGGCTGACACAGATTGAAAGTATCTCCCAGTACGCCCTGCTTTATGTATCACAACCAACACTCATTGTGCATCACCAATCTTTTTCCTACATTTTCATTTTTTGCTCTGACTGTATTTGGGAATCCTCAAGGTTCCTACAAGGAAATACATGACCAGTATCCTGTAATGTAACACCTGTATTGTCTTTTGAACAGACGTTTCTGGCATTAAGCCGACGAGTATCCCAGGTTTCCTGTGTTTCTGTAAAGAGGAGAATGTTTAAGCTTCACTTGGTGTAGCAATCTATTAATCTTAAGTAACAACTGATAGCTTGGGGAGTTTTGTCTTTCCACGATTTCCTGCTTCAGGTTCACTCTTGGGAGATATTAAAGCACAGTGCACAGGGGGACCTAAGGCTCCCCAGTTTTCTGATAAAGATTTCAGATGTCGTCCACCAAGGAGATCAGAAGGTTTACCATGAAAGGGCGGGCACATGTAATGAATGAGGCATAAATCTATAGCCACAGGGTTAAGAAAGCATTGCTCTCTAGGTATACCAAGAGGACAGAAAAACACATGTGCAATGGAGGATGCAGTCCAAACATGGGCTACAGTCACTGAGCTCAATAAATCCTATTTTTTCATTTGTGTGTGTGTGTGTGTGTCAGTGATTGTGTATGAATGTCTGCATAACAGAACTGGATGACAGGGACTGAGTCATTCAGGGCAGAGTATGCGCTTTGTGAGTGTGTCTTTTGTTTCATTCACACGTGGATTTAGGATGCCTGATGAAATCAGCCAGACTACCTGAGCTGCTGTGGGCAGCAGCCGCATTAATTCCTCACAACAGTAAAGCTCTGGATCACTGCTCACACAAGCCTCTTAATGATCGGGTTCAGGAGAATAAAGTTGAGCTCCATGTCCCATTTTCCATACATTACAAGCAGGTTGGCTGTGCAGACGCATATGTTAGGCACCCAATGTAGTGCTTCAGGGAAAAAAAACCTTGTACGGTCTTGTGCTAAACTCAACAGTAAGGGCACAATAACAGCCTTGAGGCTATGTGGTGAAAACTAAACCAAATGAATAACTAAACTGCTGTCTTATTTTAAGCACAAATTCAATTGTTCCCCTTCTTAAGGGTTCATGCAAAGTCACACTTTGGGATTAAACTGGAAAAGAGGGGATTATGGTCAGGTCTAGCTTCACCAACACATTTTAACACCTTCCTCGTCATACATAGTATAGAAATGTTTCCTTTTTATAATTTTAGAATATAACCTATGTATAAAATATATGTTTATCAACCAAGAGACTGCAGCATGTGTCCCCTCTGGAAATAGGAGTTTTTACTCTCTTCATGGCTTTTCAGTCACCAAAACTCGATTCCATTAAAGGAAGCCTATTATTCTTTTTTCCAGTTTTTGTTTTTAATGAATGCTACCAGAGTAGGTTTGCATGATTCACAGTTCCCCCCGGCTCCCTTTAAGCCAGTTTTCTTCTAATCATACAGCTTGTGCACACACCCCATTATTTCAGACTTTCAGCATATTTAGTATGAAAATGCACCATTGTAATGGTATACAGTAACTATATACATGAAAGAAGGAAAAACAAAATAAATACCCTTTAAGGGAACGAGCAGAGTTTGATTGAAATGTAAAAACATATGTATTAAATTGCAGTCTGACATATTTCTGCCTCTGAACACATGGCATGGGTACCCCAGCTTTCTTCTGCAGTCCAAGACATGCAAGTTAGGTTAGCTTGTGCTTCTAACCTGACTATATGTATGAATAGCTGTCCGTCTCACTGCTTTATCTCTGCAATCTCTGCCTCTTGCCCTATGATACCAGGGACAGGCCACAGTTCTCTTGCAACCTTGAATTGTAGAAACAAAAAGAAAACGAGTGTGTTGACTTTATTTATATTGCATCTTTCATACACTCATATTAATTAGGTATGTCTATGAGCAACAGAATTCAGAGTTTACAAGCTACAATGAAGCTGAAACCCCAAATGCTATATCATGCTTTAGATTTCATATCTATTGTGTACTTACTCCTAAAGCAATAAACACAATGGAAAATGGGTTATTCTCTGCTATGATCCTGAGACTAACGCAAAACAGAAGTCAAAAACAGAGCTTCAATGGAGTCTCTATACCATGTTGCTTTTTTAGCTCTGAATGGAAAGAACATTCAAAGTCTATTTAAATAAGGGCTGTAATTATCTCGGAGCCAGCCGATTATTCTCAGCTCTGCAGAAAAATAATAGGTTATCCCTACTGCACAACTTATTTTTAAATCATGTAACAAGTGAAGCTCGAGTTTTTTGAGGTTGCCACAGCAGTGTAATAAAAGCCAGACTGACTCTGAATCTCGAACCTAGATCATCCTTTGAGTTTTCCTGCATACAGTAGCCGATTCAGTAAAACGGACAGCTTCTCTTTGAAGAGGGGACGAAATGTACAGTTAACAGTTGTTGTGTTTTAACATTCAACAAACATGTCAGTTTATGTCTTCATTCCACCTTCCGGCTAACCCTGAAGACGCTGTCCTCCCCACACCGCTGTGGTCCCTGACAGGAAGTAAATCAGCCGAGGAGCCGCCTCAGACCAAACACTGCAAGGGCCTCTGGAGCCTGAAGGCGTGTGGGAGGTGTGCGCCGAGCTCATGGGGCACACTGTGCTTGTTACTTCCTTGTAAAGAGAGTAAAAAAACAGACTTTGCTATACTCACAGATGTGGACATGAATTCACATTGACTCATGCAAAAAAAATTGAGTATAGAAAGATGTCTGCACGTATCCGAGTTTACACTTGGGCAACAGACAAACAGACAGAGAAACAGACATTCTTATTTGGTGCTTAACCAAAACATTTTCATATTTTTTTCTATACTCCAAACAAAACCTTGAGAGCAACAGTCTGTATTTGAAGTCCTTTACACACAAATCGTCCACTAAAAATGTGTTTACTGAGACGCTCCTGACGTAATTACTCCATCATTTGGCGTCGCCTCTGAATCGTCTTCACTGAAGAAGGGTCACAGCACAGGAAGACAGATTCTTTGGCCAGGTCAAAGTGCTTAAGACACATGTGACCATCTGGTAGCATCCAAGTCTCATTCGAGCCCTGGTGTGTTTCTTTAGAAGTCATTTTTGAAGCTTGTTTTCCCTTATTAATACCATATTTAATTATACTTATGCACACAATGAACACAATTTAACAGAGAAATACAGAGAAAACATCCAAAGCTCGTACAAAGTTTCCATTATGTGGTTACTGCAGATCAGAATTATCTCTCTCTTTGACTAATTGCAGCCTGATAATAAGCCTTCCCCTGCTTTAAAATACCCTGGAATAACTCAGAACACACTTGAGCACAGAGCTTTAGATTAAAATGTGGAGACCTTTCCATGAGCATGTGACTTCAGTGTCATGAGTCCCTTTGTCCTTCATTTGTAGGTGACAGTATCTGACCATCTAATTGCCAGTCATGTTTCCTTGACAAGAATAAGCTCAGCTATTCTAGCCACCAGTGTCAGCCAGGGACCATCTTCTCCTCAGCTCATTATTTATTTGTGTGTACTTCGGTAACCCTCATCTGCTGACAGGATGAGGAGGAAGAGGAGCTTATTGTTGACATTAGTCTCGCCACAAACTTATGATTGTGTTTTTCCAAAGACTGAGCTTCTATGGCTACTGTGGTGTTATAAACACGCAGGAGAATAACATGCAGCGAGAAAGAGACTGGGCAGATGGAGAAGCAGCTTGCCTTTAAATGATTACTCAGATTTGCGTTCGAATTGAAAGTCAGCATTCCAAAAATGTTTGTCTTTGCCAACAAGTGATCACCTATCACATATTATTATAGTTTCTATGAAAAAGCAGGAACTTTAAGGCAGATGAAGACTCTTGTTTGTATAAAGCAACTTGCTGCTGTACAATGGGAGCGTGCTTTAAGCGTATCCTTCATGACTGCTGTCTGTTTTTGATGTGAGCTTGCAAAGAGTTCCCACCAGGACCCGTTAATTAAGTTCATGCTCATTAAAGTGCAAGTGAAAGTAGCTCCTTTGAAGACTGTCTGGAATGCTGGAAAGACCAAACAAATCCCAATTAAATCTTTCAGTCCTTGTCTTTTCAGATTAAGAGTCAAACAAGCACTGGTTTAAATGAGTGTCTGTAGTGTGTGTGGTGAGAAAGTAGGATAGAATTCAGGATGTAAAGGTGTTTCATATGAGAGTCCGCAGAAGTGCTGCTATCAGCAGCCTGCCAATTATTTACTATTTGTACTAGAGAGGGGAAACACATTCTCCAAAACCTTTCTCAGCTCTGACTAGTGGATGCATACCAAACTCAGGTCAGATAAGATTGCGAGTCATTGAACAGGGGCCAAAACACCCAGCTCTTCCTTCCCTGTTCCAACAGCTCCTTTCAGGGATATCTCTACTTGGCCTCTATCAGGACAGGAAGCACCCGGCCGAAAGAGACAAGAACGGCTCTGCTTCCTCCGGCTTTTTTCCTGTGTTGGGAAACACAACTAAGAGGACGTTTGGAAATTTATGAATGTTGACTTTGTGTTTCTGACTTTTCACATGCAGGTACAGTATATTCACATGCACTTGGGCTTGCATCAGTGAACGCAGAAAGCAAGAGTTGGACAAATGCAGTCATCATGGGATGAAGAGCAGAGCTCAGAGCGCAGGCTGATGTTGGCACTCGGCGTGAGAAGAAGCAGACATGACACTAGATGTGTTTTCCTAGTCCCCAGTTGACTGTTACTCACATCAACAGCAGACACAGAAAGGGAATGGGTTTTTTAATAGGAATGACTTAAGTCTGGTGGACCTGCTGAACTTTTCCAAGCACCTTACTAGCACAACAGCAAGAGCACTACTCTTTGCAGTCTGCTGGCCTTTTTCTGTTTGCACAGGCTTGCGTCCACATGATGTAATACACAATCCTCATGTGACAGGGCAGCAAGTTGGCAAACAGAGCTTGTGTCATGTTTTTCCCAAACTGATGTAGTATTAGTGATATTTGCACCTTCAGTCAAACCGTGGTCAGGAAGTGAAATGGCATTTGTGGGGATAAACTTCATCAAATTTGCTGGATGATTCACATGGAAAGAGGGAGTTACAGAGGAAGAGTGTGTGAGGGGGTATGAGAGAAATTTGGTCAGGGAGTAGTCACAGGAGAGAAGCCACCCACACTTACCACAAAGCCTTGACTCACGAGGTTTGCTGGGCACACGGCTGTGGGACAAGGACATTATACTGGATCTCCTCTGCAGGATGTCCTCCCTGTCCCTGAGCCAGAGCGGGAGAGCAGACAGGAGCGCCCCAGACCGTTTACCTTGGAGCCACAGTAACTGCTGGCTGATTAGAGAACAGCTAACTGTCTTTAATTTTAACACCTCACCCTGCACAGACCACACTATTATTCCAGTGAACATGTGCTCTGCAATACTTCTGTTTCTGATCATTTCACATCTAAAATGTACTTTACATTTGAAAAAGTGATGAATAACATGTTACTCCAAGGACATATGCCTTTTGGTACTCTTCTTAGAAGAGCATCTAAACTCTTCTAAGAAGCAATGATTTTTTTGTAGATGCAGTACAGTGCTATTTAGCATCATCTTGATAAAAGAAAAGCCTTCCCTGAAAAACTTGTCATATTATGTTGCTCTAAAACCTGTAAATACCTTTCGGCATTGCTGGTGCCACTCCAGAGATGTAGTTTTTTTGCTGGATCAATGTCTGAGTCTGAGTGAACTGTTCTCACCTACAGTAATTTCTGGGAGCATTTCTGAGCCCATGCAGTCATTTACATGATAGAATCATATCTGTTTTTAATGCAGTGCCCTCTGAGTGCCTGAAGGGCATCCAGCATTGATGTTCACCATTATTCCTTGCACACAGCTGTTCTTTGGTTGTCTTGTAGTTTTATATAACTACTATATAGTTTGTTTGCATTGTGTGTGCTTGTTAATACTCTTTTCCTGCAATCTCTTATTTTCATGTTGCATAACAGGGTCAGAGGGAGAAGTTATTTTAGACAGGGATATCACTTTCTTTCAAACACCAAGAACTCAGAGAGAAGTTTTGAGCAAACTGTGGTGCAATCAGCCTTCTGAGTATTTATTGTTCTTGCAAGCAGAAAACCGACTGGTTGTAATCATGCTGCATGTAACACCTGATGTTTCATTTGTTTGTTTTTTTTCCCTCGCTCCTTGCTTCTCGTTCCTGTTTTCATGTCACAGTGTCCCTGGCCCTTCAGTGTACACTCTGTCTCCCTCCAGTTTGTATTTCCAAGCTGATAAAACCCTCCCTCCTCTGGGAGATAAGAGACAGTGATAATGACAGGTAGAATACTTACTTTGCACTCTTTATGTACATAACAGTGGCACGTATAAACCTGTTATTACCAGCTCTCCTGAGACTTAAGGGTGCTTCCTGATTCGATATGCTCTTCTTTTTTTTTCTTTTTTTTTTTTGCAAAGGAAGCCTTAGAGTGGCTCAAAGTGTAAAAACCTTCCTGGAGTGCAGGCTGTTTGACATGGTTTCTCAGTAGCATGAAGATCAACTAGTGTTCGCTACCACCACTATATTGAAATAAGAGCAGATTAAAACTTTAGTATTCAGACAGTTGGCTGGATGCCAGAAACTATAAACTCAACAAGAACTATACAAGAGTGACATTTCAGTTTAAACACCTGAGCAAAAGGCTAAAAAAGACTGAAAAGTGAAGACGATTACTCTAACATTGTCCCAAAAATATTATGCCAGGTCATTGTTCTGTGCCCCAAAAGCCTGGGAAAAGTTAAACAGTTCAGAGCCAGCTCATCCAAGAGTCCAATCAGCTCCCCTTTGGAAAGACCTCAGTGAGCCATGGATCTAAGCGTGTTGGCTTGTTGGAATAATGTTGTGGCAAACCCACGTGTTTACAGAGCTTCCCATTGCGGTAAACACGGATTTTTACAAAAGTCAGACAGCTTTTAAACTCCCACCACCCACACTGTCTCGTAAAGTCAGGACGTGGTTGAAAATACAGCTTGAGCAGGGCCCAGACCTTCCTCTGTTCCCACTAACTCCATTTTGTGTGGCTCACTGATTTGAGTCTAGTATTTCATACGCATACAAAACCCACACATTGTTTGTTTTACTTGTTGCCCTGGTGATAGTGGCATCTCTCAGTAGTTGGCCTGAATAGATGTTGTGAGCGCAGCACGGGGCACAGCTTTATTGTCTTCGCTTCTGTAAACATATGGGACTATTAATTAATCAGATATGTAGTCTACTATAGAAATAAATCATGCTGGGCTTGTTTACTCATGGTAGCCTAAGTATACAGTGTCATCTTTGTTAAGATTTACTGGCAGCTGCATATATACACTTTCAGCACTGCTGTTGACAAAGCTTTGTCTCCAGCAAGACCTTTCCCATAATTAAGGTCAAAATTAGGCCAGTGCCAGTGCTGAGTGTTTGATTGGTAACTCTACCAAGTGTCGAGTGGATCATGCGAGTCTGCCTGACTAAAGCAGATCATCCTAGGCCAACTGGGAAGGAGTGGTTGTTGAATGCTGTTTGTTTCTGCACTGTTAGTTTTTTTTGTTTTTTTTTACTTTGTTAGCTGTTTGATAGGTGGAGGGATGTTACTGCCGTATAATTGCTTTACAACCCACTGGCACCAGGCCGTCTGTATCAGGTAAGATCTGCACCTGTGTGTTCAATATGACTGGCACTAACTACACACAGGTCTGCAGACAGACTCCTAAGCTTCAAAGCTGACTGTCTCCTGAGTCAGAGTAGCCAGGTACTTTATGAGTAAGTGCAAAGTGGGGAATGGGATCAATCCAGACAATGCAGTCTCACCTTTAAAACACCAGTAAGCTCGCTATTGTTCTCGCAAGATGAACATTAACATTTGCAAGGAAGTTCATTACGAAATTACAGACGCTCGCGTTTGATTCTAAAACAATGATTCATGAATTTTGCAGGGAACTGTCTTATTAACGAGACATGAATCTAATTTGATTCATATTAAAAGGAGAAGAAACTCTTAGACTGAAAAAAAGTTGGTTGCATTATCATGAAATCAAAGACAATGACTTGCAGAGAACTCAAACACTTTGCCAGATAATCGTGGAACAACGCTGAAGGTTTGCCATCTGTGACTGGTTGGACCTGATCTGTCACATGTATCTCTGTCCTCTTGTTGAGCAAAGAGGGTGGGGTTTAAAATGGCCTGTCTGTGTAGAGTTTAAAAAAAAAGGATAGCACTAAGCACCTCTGTCCATATAGTTGAACAGTTTCTCTCCTTTTTTCGTCTTTCTCTATAAAAGCATATTGTTTTAAAAATTGATTAAGTTACTTCCATTTAGTTCATCAATTGTATAAAATGTATAAGGAGTGAAATTATTTAACCTGATACTTCATATGTCAGTGGTCTGACTCTTACTGTGATGCTATGACAATACACAGTGTTTAGTTTATTAAGAGTGTCAGATTTATTTCTGACAGCTGTGGTACGCTTTATCTTCACCATCTTTTGATGCATGACTTGGATCCCCACTGCATGCACTCACTGGAGGAAGAAAAAAAAAACAGGTCAGCATATTGTGCAACTATTTGGCACTAAGAGTGGAGTGCGTCATGTCGTGTTAGGGATGTGTGCAGAACCATATGTAAAGATTGCACCAAGTATGCAGTATGTGTGCAGTATGTGCATTAGTGTTTTTGTGTCTTCATGTTTCACATTTGGTTTTAGTGTTGATTTTGGAGATTGAAGTATTAATGAGTCGCTCTTGGCCTCTTGGTATCATTTTAAAGAAAATTTAAAAGAAAAAAAAACGTGAAAGGTCAAACAGGAAAGTCAGGATTTATGAGAGCAGAAAAATGTGTGGCTGCAAGGTTAACCCAGTGTTGTATAAGAGAAATTATGCAAAATTATTTCAACCTATGCCCCCCCCCCCCCCACACACACACACCCATCGCCCCAACCCCTTCATGTCACCCATCATCACCCAACACCCATCAAAACATGTGTACATGTGGATCCATCACCTGCATGTCTGTGCATATGCAAGAAGCCTTGTGTGTGAGTATGTCATATGGCCACGGTTTACAAACAAGGTCTCCCTCTAGTTACTGGACACCGAAGCTATTCTGAACACCTCTTCCAATGCACACCATCCCAGCGTCCGGTCTCCATGTGGAAGTCTGCAAGCCAAGGTCACCAGGTCGCATTCCTCCAGCTCTTTGGCATTCTGCCCCAGGGTTCAAGTAGTGTTGAATTGTGTGTGTGTCTGTGTGTGTGGGTGTGTGTGTGTGGGTGTGCGTGTGTGTGTGTGTGTGTGTGCGCGCGCGTGCGTGTGTGTGTGAGCTGTTTGTCTTTCATGCCACAAACTACATTCTGTTAGAGGAGAACTGTTGCCACATAGTTCTGTACTGGCGACAGCTAGAGGTACACACACACACACACACACACACAAGCTGTGTAAATGTGTGTGTGAGTGTGCACCTTACATTTGTAAAGCTCTGTATTTCACTGTATGTGAAATACAGAGCTTTAAAAGGACAAGTTACACAGTAGCGTGATTAATGTGGCTGTGTCCGCACATACTATCAACAGTGCTGGTTGGCTGCTGGTGGAAGTGAGCGCTATGAGAAACTGCTGTTTGCTTGGGGGTGGACACTGATCCCTTGGGATCAATTGCAGATGGACATATTTTAAGTCTATCTGGTTGATTTAGTCTCTGTGCACTTGACACTTGAGCACACCAGCGGAAGTGAAGGCAGTCAGTTCAGCACTATAGTGTGAGAAATTCAACACAGTTTGGCTGGTAAAACAAATCCAGCTGAACTCTACCAGAGGCAGAGAAAAACACACTACAGAAGTATGTTTTAACAAGTGAATTTTAAAAGTAATCAATTTGACAAGACATGATTAAACTTAAAATAGCTTTTATAAAATAGTTCACAAAGTATAGTTCAACACAAAACTTAAGCAAGTGCACTTCACTGCTTCAATAATCCAGAAACTGCTAATGCAAAAACTTACATGAAAATTTAACCAAACAGCTTCAAAGGTAACACTTGATAGGCACATTGCATAAGAAAGGAGGATTTCCTCCAGGCTGTTTCGCTGAATAGATTAGTTGAGGAGAAGAAGATAAGACCCTGTGCTGGTTTTATCGTATTCCCTGACCAGCATGTAGAGTAGGCTGGATCAGTCTGATCAGCCCACAGATGAAGACACGGGCATCAGATCTTTGCCTTCCTGGAGAGAGTGAGACCAGGGATTTGTGGGCCTGTAACACAAAACATTTTCTCCTTTCCCTCTGATTACATGAGCTGTGCAAGTTATTCATCAGTGACATCAATTCCACTTTGAAGGTGTGATTTTCCATTTAAACGTTCAAGTACGACTGATGCAGGTAGATTGAGTGAAACATGAGTGTTGAAACCCAACTTACTCATTTTTGCCACAAAATTCAAATTTATTTCAATTATGCATGCTAATTTATAATGAAAATGTCATTTTAAAAAATTACCATTTAGCATTGCTACATAGCTATCACTAACATGCATAATAGTTTAGTGTGAAACATATAGCAATTTATATTAGGAACATGTTAATGTCACCATTTTAAGCTTCATACTCATTCATAGTCATACTTTGTCCTTTTAACAACTCATATGTATTGTGCCTTTTTTTTTTTTGGAAAGCACAGAAAAAACGTTAGACTTGTGTCAGCTAGTTATTAAAGTCTTAAACTCTGTGTCTGTGCAACAATAAATTTTACCTTGTTGTTAATGAGACCTGTACAAAACTAGCACGGTGTTTGTTCATTGTCCCACTGGAAGAAAAAACTGTCTAGTCTTTACATCATCACAGGAACATTAGTGAAATCTTTAGAGTAGGTTTTAAAATAAAAGCAGCCTTGCTTTCTGGGAGCTCGGGATTGCCAGTGGTGTGCTAATCAAGTAAAAACCAAACCAAACAACTGGTTAAAAAGTGAAGCTCTGTTCTATTTATAAAGGCAAGGACATCCTAGTGACAGTGTTTCCATCATCACTTTGGAGATGATGTTTGTGTGAAGCAGCTGGATTTCAATGCAGCTATTTTAATCACTCTTATATCCTACATGCAGTGTTTAAAACTATTTACCAGGATGCAAACTGTCCAACCAACAGTAAAAGACGCATAGCACCGATCTTTAAGTATTTCTCCCATAAATAAAAACAATAGATATGTTGTATTCATGAAAGGATGGGAAAATCTTAACAAAAACAATTCCCATTTTCCAGAACTTCCCTGAAATTCCAAGAGTCCTGCCGGAAATCCAACATGAGGCAACATGCTGTCCCCCTGAAAGGGTCGCAGAGTGTGAATAAGTCCACAGAGCAAACGTGGCCGTGGCTGACAGACGGACTGAGTCAGCGCCACATTCCAGTGGAGTCAACCATCCACTTTACCCTCCGCGCGCACACACACACACACACACACACACACACACACACACACACACACACACACACACACACACACACACACACACACACACACACACACAAACACGATTCACCTTAATATTCTGTTTTTCCTTTGCCCCAACACGCATACTGCACACTATACAGGTGTATTGTTCTCTACAGCCTGGCAAAATAACTTACCTTTACACAAATCCAAACCATATATGAAAGTCCGTCTTGCACATCATTCTCTAAGATTGCATCTCCATGTTATTATTACTATCTTAATGGAAAGATATGAAGTTTCAAAGCTTTTATTTACAGAAAGCAGCCCATCCCTTGCCTTTCATACTGCATAACCGGTCCCTTTTTCTGTCTTTTCTCTCTGTTTCTCTCTGCTTTATCCAGTTACCAAGAAAGCTATCTGATGGTAAATAGCTGGGTGGCTCACACTGTTGTGCCCCTGCACCCTCACACCCTGACCAACACCGATCATGCAGTGGTAGGCAGGAGAGGTCCGCTGATCACCTCTGGCAGCCACCCAGGACTGAGCTCTGTGCATCTCTCTGTGCACATTGAAAGTATAGCAGGCTCTGTGTTGCTGCTAATAGCTGTATGAATCCTGGGCTGACCTGAGTCATCTGCTCACATGCTCAAGCTGTCAGCCTGCTTTATCACGACAGCTTGCCAGTAAATACAGTTTTGTCCATCAGGAATTTTTTATTTTTTTTAAATAAAGCTTATGATGACAAAAAGTACTAACATCACCATAATATGCTGTATGGGATTCTTATGCATGCCAACATATATGCGCATGACATTTTGTTTCAGAGTCCTGGCCAATTAATGCGCAGCTGTAGCAGTCTTCACTCTTCCGGGAAGGCTTTTCACAGGATTTTAGAGCTCAGCTGTGGGGATTTGTTCAGTCACAAGACAATTTTTCATGTCTGCCAAGCACTGATGTTAGCTCATCGAACCTGACCAATATATCATAAAAATGTGAGATGAAAATGCAGTCAGCACAAGTCAGTAAAAGTTAAAAAGCTGGGTGTTAATAAACTTTGTGTACAGAGATTCATTAAAACGCCTCTCATATATGTCTTTAAATCAGTCTTCAATGAGCAAAAAAAATCACTTAATATCCTTCATACTGATTTCTCTTTCTCTTGTCTCGATGTGGAACAGTGTTGTAAAGGTGTGTGATTAACTCTGTGAGTCAGATGCAGGTGTTTTGCAATTTAAGGAAGGCCTCTAATGCCACTTTTTTTTTTTTATGTATACATCTTCACACGCAAGCCTACTGTCAGTCAGGAGGAGCCACAGCGCACAGGTTATCATTCATCACACTGGAGACAGTCGGAGGGTCTGCAGCTGGAGCGTCTGTGTTTACATGCTGACAGATTTAGACCAGGCTAGGGATGTGAGTGATCTCTCTCGTGGGGGTTTGCACTTACTATGGTTGTGGATAACAGCTACAAATTAAAGTTGAATCCAATTAGAGAGTCAGAGAGGTTAAATCAGGTCTTCAGACAAGATAAACAGAAGACATCAAGGTCTCTCTGAAGACCTACAGTACATTATACCTACTTTAGGCTGGGAGAGTTTAAACAGAGTCCAGGGGCTTCAGTACAACCCGGAGCCCATCTCTGTATCACAGTGCTAGTTTCTCATTTAGACAGCTATTGCCAGTGCATGATAATGGTGATGACTGGTATTGTCACTTGCCTGGAGTAATGCAATGTGGATTTTCCTGTAAGGTCACCGGAGTGACGCAAAAGCCGTGTCTTAAGAGCACAAACTAAGTCATCTATCCAAATAAAATACAGGCTACACAGAGTAAGTAACACATGTCAGGCGTGTGTGTTTTTTTTAAAACCATGATTTTGAAACAGATTTGCATCAATAGTGTTGTTCACTGAGCATAGCACGGCAGCACTCTTTCTCACGGTTTGCAAACTGTTGTACTTTTTTTGGTTTTTAGTTTGTCGTGCAAGAATTTCGTGCAGCGGCCTGGGCTGTAACCTGTAGCAAAGAGGTCCTTCAAACACAAACTAGTTTGTCATTTCTAAGAGGAGTTTCCAAGACCTCACCATACGTATTTCCAATTTTACTCCCACGACACAGATGAAGTGATACCGATTAATTAACAATATGCCAAGTTTGTATTTGAGTGAGGAGGGCAAGGCAAGGGCAGCTTTAAGAAGAAGGTTCAGTCTTACAGTTCAGTCTTAAACAACACAAACATAAAATGCCTTCCTCTCATCTTAACAGAACAAGATTTTTCCTTTAAATATCAATATGAAATGTTAATAATGTAGTGGCGCAGAAATAGCGACACCAGTTGCGTCTGGATTAGTTTCTTGTATAACTTTACTTTCATTATGTACTTCTGTGCACCAGTTTACCCAGTATCTAGAGCTTTCTGCCATAGCAGAAATAGACAAAAACAACCCAGAGTAACTATGTAAACTCTACCTGGCAAAGAAAAGGAGTCGACTTGTCAGAGAAGCCAAAAAGCTTTGAAAAGGGTGAGCAACAGAAACTGAAAGTTAAATCAGAGACAACCTTGTATTCACCCTCATTCAATGGAGAGAGCACTGGGACTTGATAGGGTTAAAAAAACAACAACAAAAGAAAGAAACTTATTGTCATTATTTCTACTCTAACAGGAATAACAAAACCTCCCTCCTTATTAATGCCACTTTAAAAGGTCTATTGTCCTCATTCTGTGCAGCACTAAAGAATCCTCATGGGTATCTTACAGAGTGATTTTTTTTTTTTTTTTTTGGTAACACAATTTCAGACTCAAATGACTCTACGTCTTTTAAGATATTAACTTATTTAGACTAACTCGGACATCCGGGAGCTGATTTTAGCTTTAGCAAAACAGCAGAATGCATCTTTGCATTAGAACAAGAGCTGAGCTGTGGTACCCTGTCTCTTCCAATGAGGGACATTACATTTAAAACTCCAATGTCACTTCTAGTGAAGACATCCCTTTGCATGGCCAGTGAGCAGGAACAATTACAGTGGCATTATTTTTTCATTGTGTATATATTAAAGAAGAAGGCGAGTATTATTTTTAGACAGACTTAATAAAAGGGAACAGATCCAATAAAGTGACAGTAAGTAATATTGTTACAGCAGTGCTTAAAGGTGGACACACCTATTCTGAATCCAAACTCTGTTTCCACTGAATGAGTTCTGTTTGCTATTCAATTTCCTGAGATTTGCCAACATAAATGTGACTTCATGTCAGGGTGCTATTTGCAGCCTGGTCCCAGAGTGTGGAAAAAACTCAGCTTAGTGGTCAAAGTAATACAACTGGCCCTCATAACAGACTGATGTCTCTGACAGAGTAAATCTACCACCTGAACTTTATCCCCAATCTGACCCATTTCTAGATTCTTATTCTTCTTAATCTGTTCTTTCTCATTCTTTCCTCTCATACACGTGCCCTCCCTTGGGCTGTCTGCACTAAAAGGAATATAAATATTGATACAATGTCAGGCTGCCTTAATGAGCAGCTGAAACTACTGAATTAAAGCCTTCATGCTCATCAGTGATGGCTGGAAAAATTTGGAGTGATGGTGGAGGCTGCTCTTGCTAAACAGTTTCCCAGGTTAACACTACCTACTAGTCAGCACCTAACTCGCAGCCCACGTTTCAGTTCAAATACAGATGCTGTTCTTTCATGTCCAGTAAAGAAATGACAAAACCCAGATATCATTTTTTTGAATTTATCTAATTTTATTTATCTTGCGGTATTCTCAGAAAACCACTGAAATCAGTGGAAGAACATACATTTTCCCACTCTAATTCCTTCAGGTGTATAGCATTATCACTTTATTTCACTGTTTTAAGAATGAAAACTGAGGGGGTTTTAGCAGCAAACTACAATAAAAAGCACAAGCTCAATGACTCATGACATCATGCCTCAGTGTGTTGAGAAGCATGAGTGGAGACAGAGCAGGAGTCCCTGGACATGAGTGGGCATGTGGTGTGGCTGCATAGGGCAGCCCCTAACCTGTGCTGAGGAAGACAGACACCCAGAGGGTCAGACTGTGGCAGCTGGTATGTTTCTAAAACAAGCAGCCCCCCTTCTCACCCCTTCCGCCTCCTCCGCCTCCTCCTCCTCCGCCTCCTCTGCCTTCCTCGCAGCAGATGCTGATCTCTGTCTGTCTTCAGAAGGAAGCAATTATTGAGTCAGAGGGACAGACGCACCTCTTTTTAATAAAGCCACATCAAATCATCTGATGACTGACAACCTTGGTGCGTGACTCACACGTCGGATGGAAATGCAGAGTGAAAAGGTTCAACAATGACAGGGAGAGAACTGAATTAGAGGACTTAAGAGCAACAGGACTCATGCAGTCAAGACAGAGCCTCAGGCACCAGACATCCCGAGCTTTCATTCCCCCTCATTTATCTTCCCATAAACACCATTTGCCTTCTGCATTTGAGTACTGCTGTCTGACACCTTTACCTCCTGTTAATGTCTCGGCTACCGCTCTCCTTTCTTTTTCTTTCTCTGTCTGACTCAGTGAATGACTGGTATCCTCTGTCAGATCAGCCTCTTACATAAGTTTGATCCGGTAAAATTCCATAGTACCTGCGTACGCCCTGATTCTAACTTCCGAGTGTTTCATCCCAATTTCTTAGTGTACAGATACAGCCGCCTACTCGTCAGATGTTTTTCCAGCTGCTCACAAACAGGCTACCTCACTTGAAATGAGGCTCGAATGAATGAAGGAGAGTCTAAACCTTTATGAGATTCCATCATATGAAAACACTGTCATTGTTGTGCGTGGCCGTGCCTCCTGCATGGACCGTCTCTTGATTCCTGCCACTGATTCCTTTTAGGAAAGATTAGAACCTGTATTTGATTATCGCAGATGTACTCTAGTTTAATTTGCTTAACAATAATCAGTTTTACGTCATGGAGGCTACACCTTTTATCTTGTTTTTTAAATTTGTGGAGCAGCAATGAACAAAAAGCTGCCCTCCTGATGGACTAAAGTTCAATCTATATAACGCCCATTCTCGGAATCAACCAATTTCTGCAGCATATCTGCTATTTTAGCTAGTAATTGTGCCATTATGTTCACCAGCTAGAACTAATCCTGGTTGCGATTTGTTGTCAAGCAGGTAGTGAACACAGGGGTTACTGGTTTTTTCTAGGAATACATGTGCCTTTCAAAACAGCGACACAGCTAGACAGCTAGACAAAGAGCTGACAAAGAGCTGAAAGCTTGCTATAATGCTCTATAAAGGAAGAGGTATTTACATTCATGTGGTAATTCATCCTTTCATGTGTTCATATTGTTTTCAAATTGTCATCTGATACATGGCATTCATAAAAAGATCACTTTAATATATTTGGACACTTTTATCCCCACTCCAAAAGCCATTCCACCACAAACCATTTTCAGTATTGAACAGCTGTCCCGAGAGTGACATGAGGCAGGCTGCCCGTTTGTCAGCATGATATAAAAACTAGCAAAGCAAATTTTATTGGAGCTATGGGATATGGGCAGTAAAAAAAAAAGCTATTACATTCTGGCACAGATCTAGACCACTTTCCTTGACATTGCAACATAGGGCCTTGATGTTCCTTTGCTCTTTGAATGTCCTTCTGCTTTTATTTTACTGGAGGAAATAGCTCATATCACCAGTTCCAGCAGGTTAAAACCACAGGAGGGAAACAGAAAGATTGTAGATAATTTGCCAGATGAGTCACAGACTGTAGGATGACAGATTAGACCTATCAGTTAGCTTTGGGATGTAACGTGACACCGCAGAGACACAAACACACAGTGACAGTGACACACACGCATAAACTTAGGCACACACAGTGAAACGTGACACACATCAAATCAGATAAAGAAGCGCCTTCTGATTTTGAATGTTTATTTGAAATTCGTAAAGTGAAACATTATGATGTACAACAGAGTGTGATGTGTGAAGAAGAAAAAAGAAAGATATTTCTCAACCAAACACAGCACACAGAGTAAAAATGTCCCGTTTTTTAAATTTGTTTTTATTTTTTCTGCAAATGCAATATGTCCACATGGCCAGCTGTAGCTGTGTGCAGATCTGGAATTGTTTGTACAGCACAGGTCAGACAAGTTGTACTGTTCTTCATTGCCTTGGTCCATAATGTCACCAGAGTTTGCACAGCTGTGACAACAGCGTACATGTGGACAAACAGATAGATAACCGAACAGTTGTTCAGGTGATGTCTCTTTGACTTTCTGCCCTTCACAGTATTCCCAACACATAAAATAGAAACACATTTTTTGTGTGGGGGATTTTCAAATCAGCTCTTTGGCAATGCCTTTTTTCAGCTCATAACTCACTACAAGCTCCCAACATGTGATGTAACACTTTTTCTGTGTACTCTTATAATTCAACAAACTCATAAACTGCTTCAGCCCCACAGGCTGTCGTAAATCAGTCATGATCCAGAGATGCACCCAAACGCTGTTGTGCCTTATTGGAAATAGTTTTCCGCACCAAGCATGAAAAGACCTTTTTGCCTTGACCTGAAGGTAAGTGAGTTTAGAGTGCAAACACTGTTGTTCCGCTGTTTGTACTCTAAATTTGGACAGGGCTAACCCAATTCTAAGAACTGAGTTAAATTGTGTGTAGTTTTTCTTGATTTTTATCAAGCTACTCCTGTAGGCTGTGCCTGGATGATAAACCTCCACAGAACAGTGTGGTAGCTTTTTAAGTATTAAGTATTTGCATAATACTTAACTAGGCAAATCTTGCCGTCAACTGGTTGTAAATGTAATAAAACAATACACACGAATATGTTTCATTGTTTATATACTGTATAACTGCACATGTGGATCCATGTACAAATAGAGGTTGCAACACAACTCTGAGGTGCACACGCACGCAGACACTTACACACAGCCTAAAGACACGAAGAAGAACAAGTTTTACTGCTGACATGGGGGAGGATGAATCCTTTATTTAACTCTTCAAGGTGAGGTAAAAGCACTGCATGTGCGTGTTTGGATTGCGACACCACATATGGTTCAGTCCTGACCAATTGCCCCTGCAGTCATGCAACAGGCGGTGGCTCATCGTTGCCCCAGGTTTCTTCTACTATCAGTGATCAGGACAGCTCTCATGTCCACTGGTACAGTTTATTATTCTGCTGCCCGGCTGCACAGACTCCCTGGCTAGCTGGTTGTCCTCACTCTGCACAGAGAGGCTGGCTAATAATTTGTCAGCCCCTGTGGGGTATGAGGCCAACATGTCAACAACGGGCCCAGTGTTTCTCAAGCCAGCAATGAAGATTAGAGAGTGAGGCTGATCCGGCCACTCTGCAGGCAAAGAGGAGGGGGAACAGCGAGGGAAGGAGGGACAAAGGAAGCGAGGGAGAGCAAGTCGTTTTCCTGACTTTCACTAAGGGAGGGAGTGCAGCTCAGACAGTGTTTTGCAACAGTCACAGTCACTTGGGACAGACACAAGGGGCACTATTGGCATATTATCACTGCCAGCCACAGTGCATTAATGCTGGCACAAGGGCAGAAAAATGTGTTCAGAAGTATCTATTTCTTCACATCAACATGTACATGGTGTTCCCCTGATGCAAAGAACACCTTATAGATTGTTTCTCAGAGGTGTTGTGCAAGAGTGTTCCCTTCTTTGCAGTGCACCCGTGGAAATGTACAGACAAACAGGAAATGTAGCGTCAGACTTCCAGGACAAAACACTTTTCTTCTTAGATTCAACATTTAAACAGGTTGACTCCCATCTGTTATCAGTTGTTCAAACAGCAGCTTGCTACACAGTGTACCTGCTGCCCACACAGCTGCTGACACCTTCTAGACTTCATGGCCAACAAAGCGATGCATCTTAATCTGAATTTGATCAACTTAGACTTTTCTTTTTCTTTTCTTTTTTTTTTTAATAGCACAACTGTCCTCCATTTATTAGACAGTGTCAGATCTACTGTCCACCTGACAAGGCAGACTTTGTGAGTGTGTGTGGTAAAGCCAGTAGAATACACACATCTGACATCTAGTGGCTGAGCTATGTAAATTCAGGTGTAGCATGCACAAAACAAGATGCATACAAGAATACACACTTTATAGTTTTTATATTTACTTATATATATTTGTATAGAGTGTTTAGAGTCATGCAGATCTTTAGAGAGACAGTGCGTGAAAAATACTAACCTCTAGTGGCATCTGGCCATACAGAAAGTTTGTTCCTACTTTGTCACAAGAACATTGTTTCTTATAAACACATAAGAACCAATAGCAAGTAAAAACAACTGAAAGTCATGAGATTGAGGCACTGCTTCTGAAGCCTTGTTGCTGTTAGACTTTTTATGTATTCTTTTTCTTCTTCCCCACTCACTTAGTACTGTGCTTGACATAAAACAGGGAACAGTTTGCATACGTGTGATGTTGGCCCACATCATCAGTAAAGGTTTTCCTTAGCTACAAAACACAACAAGGTCGGAGGCGAATTTATGCTTGAGGAAGAAAGCTGCTCAAACACAAACAAGATGTTAATCTGCATGCGCTTCATGCGCACAAGGCCAGAAACACTGAACCCGCCCTTACACAAGATCCAGTCAGAGACATGTAAGCATCTTTAAATGTTTCTGCAAATAAAGTGATCCTGATGATTCGCAGGAAGGATAAAAGTTTGAATGCCAGCTTGTGTTAAAAGAGTGTTAAAAGGTTAGCAGACAGGCGCAGACAGGCTGTACTAAAGAAAACATTTCATCATTGCTCTTCTTACGTCAAGATGACAAACAAGATAGGCAGCAAAACTCCTCCTTTATGTTCTTGAACAATGACTTCCTGTAACTGAAACGTCTTCAAATCAGGCCTGTTCAGGTCAAAAGATAAGTGTACACAACAAAAAATGGTGACGTTTGATCTGCATATAATGCAAGAACCTAAGCAGTGGGCAGTAAATGTTTCAGTTTGTAATGCTGAAGAAATGCTTAATGTGTTATCCTGCAGAGCAAAATTACTACAGTTTTATATAAGTGGTCAAAAACCAAATTTCACCTTATTCAATTTGAAATATTATTGCAGTGTCTCTATGTGGCTTTCTCTGCCCTGTTTAGTGACTAATCAAATGGGAATGTGATTTTGAAAAATGGTTTTAGTAGTAGGGCAAATTGGAAACCACTTCCTCCACTGCTTCTCTTCAGGACTTTTTCATAAAGTGAATATGCAGACATCAAAGAGAAAAAAAATCAACTCTTCCTTATAGTATTATACTACAAATCTGTTTCCCTTTTATTTTTGCCTTCTGTCACATTCTCAAATGCTTCCTTGTTTATAGTACAGACTATGTAAAAAAGATAGTTGAGAATACACGAAGGGATTAACATTAAAATAAAATAAAAAGGATGTTGGAATATTTTCCTGTTAAAAATACTTCAGGACTTTTGTGACCAAACCCATAACAAACAGCAATTGAACGATTGGTTATTTTAAGATATTTGAAAGGGCAAATGATTACATGAGTAAATATTTGTTTGGTATATAGAAGAGAAAAAAAGGCTAACAGCAAACACACAGTCTACAGGCCTGAATCAGACAACCACAGGGTTAAATCTGACACAATGATCACTTCACAAGGTGTAAAAATAGAAGAGAAACTCAAAGTTTTTATTAAAATTTTCAAAACAAATTGCTCAAATCAGATAGAATTCAAACTAACTATATGTGAAGGTTTTGGGCTTTGATGTGTGCAATATAAAAGCACCCAGAACAACAGCAGATTTGTTGATTGTGGAATACCGCAGAAATATTAAAACAGACTTTTCATTATCAGCCAGTAAACTTAAATAGATGGTTCATTAAAAATAATCATTTCACAAAATACAGAGCTGTCCAAAAGTCTCAAGCACAACTCATTGCTTTATATTTTGCTTCCAAGGAGCCAGAGTTTCTCATAATGTTTTAAATGGTCTTAAACAACAGTTCTCCAGGTTTTCTGAAGGCCTTTCAAAAATTTTCTTTGGAAATTGGCTGTCTCACTCGTTTTCAGTCCGGTCCTTGAACCTGACCATTTTCAGAGGGATCTTTTTTTTAACCAGTTTTGTGTCCACAAGTCAAAGATACGCTAGAAAAGAGCCAATTTTAAATTGTATCTTCAGGTCCTTTGCTACTTCTGTTAATACGTGGCAAGAAAAAAGTATCTATAGTAGATGAACAGTGTCTGTTCATTAGGAAAAAGAAAAAAAATTACAAAAACCTTACACAGGATTAAAGAGGAGCATCTGCATTTTTAAGGGTGGAAAACAGGGAGAAAAGGCTGAACTATTCCAGATTAGATAATAACTGGACTGAAAATCAGTAGCAACAGGTCTCATAGAGTGATGAGTCCAAATTTGAAAATTTTATTTCAAATCGTCATCAGAGATTGTCCAGAGAGGTACAAGAGCTCGTGAAAATAGATGGAATTATAAACACAACAAAGCACAATCAGATTTTTAGCCTCCTCGTTCCATTGCCAACAGCTTCACTTTTCAGCATGACAATGATCCCAAACACTGGATAGAAAATGCACAATATCAGTTATGGATTGACCTCCCAATATCCTGGACCTCAACATTATTGAAGAAGTGTGATATCTTTACAGAGGATGGAAAAAATGCAATGCCAATATTCAAAGAAGAACTTTGAATAACTCATCCTCTATGAAGAATACAAACTGTGCTTTTGCCTTATATCCTGTATTTCTGTTTATGTTTGCAAATTTTTAACAAGTCACTGCACCTATTTCAACATAATGAAAAGAGGGATGGCTTTTTCACAGTACTGTGCTTCTACTCGTTTACACTACAAGAAAGAGAAAGCACAGGAAATGCTTTCTTAAAGCTGATTATTATGGAAGGGTTTAACACGTCTGGCTTACTTTAGCCTAACCTGAACTGTTTGTGGTCCATGAACACATTTGAGAACAATTCAAGGCCTTGTGTTAATAACTTCAGGAAAGAAAATAAACTTGAAGCAAGCCAAGTTTATTCATTTATTTATTTTTTAATGTTGATTAGTTAATAATATAATGACTTAGTTGGGCTTGTTTTTAGCTCAGTGTCTTAATATTGATTCCAGTTTTACCAAATAACATGCACACTAAAGAAAACAACACTTAGCCTGTCAGTTCACTTTGGCTTCATGTGAATCCACACCTCCTTTCTGTAGAAACTCAGGGATGCAAATCAAGTACATGGGAAGTTTTTATGCTGTTTGTTGGTACAAATACCAGTCAGCCAATTATCAACTGAAAATATGTCTGTGGTGTGTAAAACTGCAAGATGTCTCTTTACACATTTGCACCATTTCAGACTGTAGTTCATAGAAGTTACAGATTTTTTATGGAATACATGCACGTTAAAACAGGAATGGCCATATGTTTTTTTAAAAATATGTTACCAAATATTTTTAAAATACAGATAATCTGAACCTGTAATATTTTTTAAATCAACTGAATTATGAACAAAACCTTCAAAGTTTGTACAGGATATTTTTAAATGAACATTTAAAAGAGCTTACTTATATGTCTGCTGTAGGTTTATTCAAATATCTTTTGCATGAACCTGCTTTGTGCAACATTACATGCAAATACACATGCAAAGCCAACAGTGAGGTAAATTTAAAAAAAAATGAACAAAAACAGATCACAATATAATGTTCAACATCACCACAACTTTAAACATGTGAGTAGTTTTTGTGGCCTCTTGGGTTTGTCACTATATATTTTCACGTAAATGATCAAAAGTAACCAACTTGCAAAACCATAACATTGGACACGCAAGGTGTTGCTGTGATAACATCTCAGTTGACACATAGGAGTTTACTGTGTGTGCTCATCTCATGAAAGACTGATACACCAAAAAGAAAGGAAAAACCCACAAAGAAAAAAAGACAAATTCCAAACCACAAACAAATGTGCAGCATACATGCTAACATAGAGTAATAACATAGTGTCTCTATGGTGAGTCTTTTCATCTAGGAGCGTGACAATTAAATGCAATATCTTAACTGTGTGAAAATCATTAGAGTCTTTTTAACATCATCAAAAAAATTTTCTAAAAAGATTGTATGAAAAGATTCATATCAGGTCATACTACACATGTATTTGTTTTTATTTGCGATGTGCTCTTCCTAAACTGTCAGGTTTGGTCAGACAGGCGAGGGAGGGCATATGGACTTATGGGTGAATTTGCATAAAACCATCTGTCATGATGCACTGACAAGAAAGTACACTAATGTCAGTGCTGTGCCTTCAGTCTAACACTTATTGGGATCATGGCTTCATGTTTCACTCTGCTGGTTTTGTGCTGTTTCTTTACACTGAGCTGCAGTGAGAGTTTGCCTGAATGGGTCAGCAACATTTCTACCAACCTCTTCAGTTTGTCTGGGGACATTATGCTCGGAGGGCTCTTTCCCATTAACGACATCACCAGCAACCTCAGTAACATAACAGAGCCCAACCAGATAAGCTGTGAAAGGTAAGGATGGTTAAGAAAAATTCATCACATATATAAATGACAGTGTACGCTAAAACTAACTTACCATGACTTCTACCGTTTTCTGCTTGTGGCTGAACAGTTTAAATGATCTTGGACTGGGACTTGCTATAGCCATGAAATATGTAGTGGATGAAATCAACGGAAACCAGACTCTCCTCCCTGGCATCAAGTTAGGTTATGAAATCTATGACACATGCACACAAGCATCAGTCATTATAAAGCCCACTCTGTCCTTTCTCACTGCAAAATCCAGCCAAGAACTACCTGTGCAGTGTAATTACACCGATTATGAGACCAGTACAGTTGCAGTGATTGGTCCTTTTGTCTCAGAAATGGTGTCAGTCATTGGAAAACTCCTGGGATTCTTTTTGATGCCACAGGTTTGAATACACATACATCTTAAGATCTGCAGCATAGTTTCTATTAATGCAAAGATCTGACAATAAATATTTCAAATGTAAAGGTAACTCTTACAGGTAGATCTAAGGATTTGTGCCAGGTTATATCACAGTAAAATTAATTCTTTCCTGTTTAGTTAATTTAACATTTTTTACCATGATATATTAGGTATTATGCAGTATGTCAACAGTGAGTACGGGTAAATAACACTGATTTTCTGTTTTTTATACTTGCACCAGATTAGCTATGGGGCCACCAGTGACAAGTTCAGTGATAATGTTTCCTACCCGTCATTCTTTCGTACGGTGCCCAGTGACAAATTGCAAGTGGATGTCATAATAAAGCTAATAGAGAAATTTGGCTGGAACTGGGTGGCAATTGTGGGCAGTGACGAGGAGTACGGACAACAAGGTGTGCAGATGTTCATCAAACTGGCAGACAATGCATCTATCTGTGTGGCCTATCAGGGCCTGATTCCAGTGTACACTGACCCCGAACCAGCAATCGAAACCATTATAGGCAATATAAAAGAGACTAAAGTTGGAGTGGTGGTGGTGTTCACTCTTGCAGAGCAAAGTGAAATCTTTTTTAAAGAGGTTGGTGAATCAGATATCTAAAGCAACTAAGAAATTTATTATTTTCTATTAGTGGTCAGAATTTGTTCAGTACCAGTCAATCATTTAATTTATTCCAGGTTATCAGGAGTAATTTAACAGTTGTGTGGATTGGCACCGCAAGTTGGGCCATCGATAGTCGAGTGACTTCTCTGCCCAACATTGAAACAATTGGAACCGTCATTGGATTTGTTGACAAAACAGACACCCTCGGCCTGTTCACCGATTATGCAATGGAGCTCTTCAAGAAACTCAGTGAAGAGCGGGCAAAGACATCCACTCCAACTATAAATCTTAATCATCCAAACAATCGCTGCCCACACTGCTGGAATTTGTCACCAGACAACATTAGCATAGTGGAAGCACCTACAGTGCAGACAGCAGCTTTCAGTGTGTATGCTGCTGTTTACAGTGTAGCACAGGCACTGCATAACCTGCTGGGGTGCAATTCAGCTGCCTGTAAGTGGGGATCTGGAAGCAAAATCTATCCCTGGAAGGTGATTTATTTTATTTTTCTAGTATATGGGTGACTGCACAAAATTTGCAATCAAGTTTTTCAATAACAACAATAATCAAATCATTAAAAAAAAATCATCATTTTGCAGCTGTCGGAGACTTTAAGGAACACTTCTGTTAACATAAATGGCACACGTATAGAGTTTGACGATAATGGCAACCCAAACATGGGTTACAATGTCATTCAGTGGGACTGGAAAGACCCATCGAAAGTGAATTTTAAAACTGTGGGAAATTATACCGAAGAGAAACTGTTCCTCAATGAGGCCCTCTTTAATTGGTCAGCTAACAAGGTAACCTTCTTAAAAAAATTTATTGTGTAAAAGGTATTTCAACCAATTTAGTCAAATCATGACCCAGTTTGAATTCCTGAATTATTTACCGCAACTTTTGCAGGTTCCTACATCAAACTGTTCAGCAAAATGTGACGCAGGTCAGGTCCACAGAGTCAAAGGCTTCCATTCCTGTTGTTTTGACTGCATTGACTGTCTTGCTGGCACTTACCAGGCAAAAAATGGTAGTGTATTTGTTCATTCTTGTCTCACATATCGGACCTTGCTTATTTGAATTCTTGTCAGAGATAGATACACGCATTTCTCATAAAATAAACCTGCAGGTTAATTTAGTATAACCTAAAAAACAACCATAATGAGAGTTCCTCTACCTGCCAGCGCTGCTAAAGTTGTCAGAGTGATGCTATTATAATCGGGGGTGTTTCTAGGACTTATTTAATTTAATAGCCAGGAAACAGGCAAAGGCAAAAACTTGGGAACTCAGAATATTTAATCATAAATTAAACTCAGTATAAAATGCCATAGAAAAACTGGGCACAATTTTCAGGCTGATGTTCAGGCCTGTCTCTCATCAAATGATAAATTGTGTAATACTATCCCACACAAAGCTGTGTTGAGTGAGCAATTTTTTGTTATTTTTATATACATGTTATGTGAAATCATATAGATTGTGATACTTGGTCACTGAAGTTGATTATTTTATTTACCTAAATATTACTGATAGATTCAATAACTGGCAGATCTTCAATAATGTAATTTATCTGTAAAATAATAAGTTAAAAAAATGTTAAAATAAATGACTTAGTATGAAGTAGAAAGTGAAATATTTGTAAATAATAGTGGAGTAGAAGCAGAAGTAGCATAACATAAAAAGGCTTAAATAAAGTACAAGTACTTCAAATTAAGTACTTCAATGAAGTAATAATAAAGTATTCAACTAAACACATTAAGTTACATTTCTATGAGTCCTATCTATGCTCTTGATTAATAGAGGAGCTGTGTGTGTTTTTTGTGCTTTCTCACTCACAGACGACACCCAGTGTACTAAGTGTCCCGACCGTCAGTGGTCCCAGCATCGCAGCACGAACTGCACTGACCCCATCTTTAAGTTTTTTGAGTGGCACAGCCAGGATGTTGTGATAATGATGCTGGTTGGTACCGTGCTTTTGGTATGTCAGGGGTCAGTAGGTGTCATGTTCCTGATGCACCGAGGAACCCCCCTGGTAACGGCTTCTGGGGGTCCCTTGAGTTTTGTGGCTGTGCTTGGCCTGATGGGAGCATGCCTCAGTCTGCTGTTTTTCCTGGGGGAGCCAGGGGATGTGGTGTGTCGTCTTCAGCTGCCCTTCACCTCCTTTTTCCAGACTGTCACCCTCTCCATTATAGTTTCCATCTCACTACAGGTGAGGAAAGAGTTGTGAAACACTGCCACACACTGGCAGTGTGCAGAAACTACAGAATTGGTTAGACATAAAGATAATGGTTTGAACTTTCAAAAGTTCAGCATAGTATAGAAATGAAAATTGTCAAAGTACAAATTATATTTATATTAACATCATTAAAAAATATAATTAACAACTTTAGTGTATTCAAAAATACTGCCAACAAATCACTTCAAATGCACTTAAGTAAAAACATGAAATGGCAGCTTCTGAGGTCTACAAAACTAGCCTTTTAATGACTGATATAGTTGCTTTCTAATTTAGTTTTGTAGAATATGAATTTCTAACCACCTAACTGTGACTTGATACAACCCCAAACATTTGTGTAATTATTCCCTATGTGGGAGAGTGCATAATATACTGTGGAACCGATGTACACAGTACAAGACTGATGATAACCTTTCTTTTCAAACAGATACTCTATGTGACAGAGTTCCCAGAGATGGCTGCCTCTCACCTGCATATGTTAAGAGGCCCTGTGAGCTGGCTGGTTGTGCTGATCTGCTGCACTGTGCAGGCTGGTCTCTGTGGCTGGTTTGTTCAAGAAGGACCTTCATTGTCTGGACATGTGGCAAATATGACAATAGATTTTGTAGAATCATTCCTCTCGTGTCCTGTTTCACCTTTGATTGGATTTGCCTTAATGCAAGGTTTCAATGGTGCAATGGCCCTTGCATCCTTCATGTGCACCTTCATGGCAGTGAAGCCTCTTCATCAGTATAACCTAGCCAGAGACATCACCTTTTCCACCCTGATCTACTGTGTCATTTGGGTGATCTTTATTCCTATCTACACAGAAAACAACAGAGATAATAACAAGAACAGGTCAGTTGTCCATGTTTATTTCAGCCTGGCAAGCAACTTTGGACTGTTGGCAGCCTACTACATTCCAAAATGCTACTTGCTGTTAAGGAAACCTCAATTAAACACACCAAAGTACTTCTGTACCTTCTTAGAGGGCGTCCCACCAACTCAAACAGAAGAGGAGTCACAGCCAAAAGCACAGGAAGGACAATAGACAATTAAACTGTTTATAAAGTAAATCAAAGAATCGTGTATTCTAAAAACCAAACATTACATTATATTTATGGTTGTGTAATATATAACAAAGGCTAGTAGACTATAAAATACACTAGATTAGGTTATAATAAGCATTCTATCCTAATACTCTGCAAGCATGTAATCCATACAGCAAATAACAAAGAGTGCATTGTGTTTGTTTAGTAACATGAAGTCTATGGGTTCAAATTTGTCGCTGATTATTTTCCAGGAATATTGTTTTGCTTGTATTAATGTTAGTCACAAAAGCATTAACTGAATAAAAATAATTAAGGAACTAAACTTAATGTACTGCAAAATGTTTGGTTTTTTTTAATATGCATGTTTGCAGTTTTGAAATACACTGTTAGAGATGCAAGTCATGCACGCAATACAGTTGGCTTTCAAGTATTGTCTAGTTGAACAAAAGTAAAATTGTCATGCAGACAATTCTGCTTCTGAATAATACACTTTATGTTATTTGAATCACTGAGTTTGAGTTTCAGGAAGTGCAGAAAACCTGCACTTCCTGAAGTGGCCACTTGGTTGGATTCAAAATAAATCAAAGTCCATAAACTGTAGGTACTTTCAGCTGCTCCCTTACTTCCCAAGGGGTCACCAAAACAGACAGATGTTACCTTTGCCACCAATTTTACACCAGATGCCTTTTCTAATTTGTGTCTTCTCCTGGTCTTGAAACCTTTAAAATTTCTTGTGTCAAGAACATTTTTGAACCACTACAGTAGGGATCCCTTTTCATAGTTGCACAGTGTGTGAAACAATTCCCATCCTAACATCTAATGGCATCCAGCCAAGCAGAAAGATTTTGTGCTACTTTGTCAAGAGAAAACTGTTTACAGCATTCATAGGAATCATTATGAGAAGACAACTAACAGCCGTGGTTATAGGTTTTGCAGTCATGTTAATATATTTTTTTACTTTTTCCTTTGTCTTAGTACCGCACTGATTTATCACTGTGTATGAAACAAAACAGGCAACTCTTCGCATGTGTGTGATGTTGGCCCAGATTATCAATAAAAGGTCTCCTTAGCTACAAAACACAAAAGGGTAGGAGGTGATTTCATGCTTGAGGAAGAAAGCTGCTCTGACATAAACAAGATGTTAATCTTGCATGCACTGTATGCACAAATACTGAACCCGCCCGCACACAAGATCCAGTCAGAGACATGTAAGCATCTTTAAATGTTTCTGCAAATAAAGAGATCCTGACCATTCACAGAGAGGATTAAACCTTGCATGCCAGCTTGTGTTAAAAGGGTGAGGGTAAGTAGACAGGAGCAGACAAGCTGTATTAGAGCAAACTAACACTGACCTTCTTACGTCAAGATGACAAGATAGCAGAAGACTTCCTTTATTCCCACGGCAAACCCTTTGTCCTAAAGTCAAGCTTACTCATGTCAAAAGATACATTGAAAAAATGATTGATGACGTTTTATTCACATATAATGCAAGAACTTGCAGAAGTGTGCTCAACATGTTTTTAATGCTAAACAAAAGTGAATTTTGCAAATTTCTATACTGTAGTTTCCGACCAGTCACAGGTAAACATCTTTTCAGAGGATTCTTACCTGAGAAGTATTTCCAACAGGTAGTGTATGTTTTTGTGGTTGAGCAAAAGCAGACTGGATCAGTGGAGGGTATATCTGAGCATTCAAAGTCTCTTACCGCTTTGATAACTATAACGATCTGGTGATGAATCGAGAAGGAATGAGAAGCAGTTCTTTCATGTGCAGGAAATGATCTGATAAAATGCAGGTGTGCCAGCATATGATTCAGCAGGAACAGGTGAGGGTACACTCCTGTGGGTTGTCCCTACAGGAAGGAAAGAGAGCAGCCAGAGGCAAGATGCTCTCAAAATATATATTGTAATATAAAGCACCTCGAGGTGATTGTTGGGATTTGATGCTGTATAAATAAAATTGAATTCAATTGAAATAAATTGAGATGACTGTTAAAACTACACATTTTCATAATCTGTTTGTAGCAGCTGCTTTGCACCTTGACTTTCTCTGCTGTTGCTGTGAGTATTTCTCAGTGAAATGTGATTCGTAAGAATGCCTGTGGAGCAAACTGGAAACCACTTCCTCCTTGCATGCTCCAAATGTCAACTAGAGAATCAGGACTAGAAAATGCAACTCTTCCTTATAGTAACATTACAATGAATCGCTCTCCATTTCATTTCTGTCTTTAGGATCTTCCTCTATAGTATGTCGGTTAATGTGTTTTACAGTGATGCATATTGAATGTTTCTAACTTAAACCCTAGAAATCATTAATGTGGTTTTCTTTTACTCATGTTTCTCCTCTTATGTTTGTAGGCCATCACATTTTAACGGTTTTAATTAGAATATTTAATCAGAAAAAAGGTTTACAATTTGTATACAAAAAATTGGACATGATGGTGAGTCTGTACCTGTGATCTGTTACAGATTTGTTACACAAAAAGTGGAGCTGCACAGTGGGCTTTTTACGGATGTAAAATGTTTAACCATACTACAGTAACTTGATATTGTTTTAGTTTTATGATCAAAGTACCAAAGTAAACACATGATGTAGCATCCCACTTTTCAGAATACTATGGAGAACTGGATTTGCTGGAATTACTGGATCATAATTATTGACCCAATGATGTGTGTTTAAAGCTATTTGTTGGTGGGTGGTGGTATTTTTTAAAAAAATTTTTTTTTTTTTTTCATGAATGTAAAAATATTTGAAAGGGCAAATACAAGGCTTACAGATACACTACAGGCCAGATTCATCCAACCAGAAGGTCAAATGCTATACAATGATTGACTTTGCAAATATAAAACTTAGTAGAATTACTGGTAATTCTAATTTTGAATAAGAAAATGATTTAACCACTTGCTCAAATCATTAAAAAAAACCTGCTTGTGTGGGGGGGTTTTTTTATTACCAAGACAAACTTATCACCATGTGAAGATTTTGTGATTCTGAACTGTAAGCACAAATAAAGATAACAGACTTATTAAATATGGAAAGACACTGGCATATTGTGGAAAACTGGCTGTTCATCATCATGAGTGTTTTACAATATGCATGCACTTCTTGACACTAAAAGAAAGAGGAAAAAACTGCTTTCTATAACATTTCAGATGAAACTGAATCCATGTAGTAAAATCAGACACTCCTGGCTTAACATTTGAGAATCGTTCAAGAAAAGATAAACATGTAGCAAGCCAAGTGTTTTTGTTCTCTTTTGATTCATTTTTTGTTCTTTTTTGTTTGTTTGGCAACACATGACGATGCTGTTGTATCTTCCTGGATATTTGACCACTCTCCTTGGCAGAATTAGTAGAGTTCATTTAAAATGCTTGGTTTCCTGGCATGAGCTTTATATTTTCCAAAACCAGTTTTGATGTGTGTTTGGGATCATTGTCCTGTTGGAACATTAAACATTAAATTGTCCAAGTTTCAGCCATCTAGCTATTGATTTGAGGCGGTCCTCCTTCTTCATTATTCCATACATGTTCTGCAATGTACCAATACAAATGTCAGCAAAACAGCCTAAGAGTATGACGCTGCCACCAGCAGCTGCCAGAGTATTCTTAGGTTAGAAAGTATCACCTTTGCTCCTCCAAGAATACAACTTGACATTGTGACTAAATAATCTTTGTCTCGTCTGACCAAAAAACTTTTCTCCAGAAGGCATTTGGCTTGTATGTGTATGCATTTCATTTGAGAATGAAGATGTGAGTTTTGGAGCAGAGGTTTCCTTCTTGGTTGGCACCCTTACCATCCATGGTGTTGTAAAACCCATTTCACTGTGGACAGTTAAGCTGCTGTTCCAACAATTTCTAGTTCATGGCAGGCTTGAGTCTTGGTGGTTCCTGGGTTGTTCCTTAATACCCTAAACAATTTCCTCCCATCCGTGGCTGACCGTTTGAGCCTTCTTTCTGACTTTGGCAAAGTGGAACTGATAAATGTTGAAATCTGCATTTGTTTAGAAATGGCTCCAAGAGACCTTCCTAATTTGTGGAAATGTATAATTCTCCTTCTTAGATCCTTTCTGAGTTCCTTTGTCTTGCCCATTGTGCTGTTTATTAGTCAAACGTGCACACACAATTCTTGTTTTCTTTAAGTCATTAATATGTATGCTGTGCAATTATTCCACAAGAACAATTTAAAGAACACATTAAATTACCATGACATTAATACCCATGATTAGTGTATGTAAACTTCTCACCCAACGATAGATAATACATGTCCACTTCAGAATTATGTAGATGTCATGAGAGCTAATATTTCAGTTGGTTTTTGTGGATTAGCAACATTGGATGCAAAAACATGCAAAGTCAATAGTGTGGTGAGTACAAAGCTCCATGAAAACACATCTCAATATAAAGGTTATTATCAACCAATCACCAATTTCAGGACAAACACCTATTAATGCCCTTTCGTGGCTCAGAATTGCATCAATAATAGGGTAAAATAAGTATAATTTATCACAAAAGTTATGTTATAAAGTCAGTGAAGTGAAAACCTTCCAAAAACTAACATTCGATGTGCAAGGATTACTCTGGGTAAGTAGGCGGAAAGGAATTGCTCATCTCATGGCAGACACCAAAGAGAAGCAAATTTCAAGCCACAAACAAATGTTAGGAAAATTCTCCGGAAAGATGAACACAACTGACACAGCATACACACAAACACACATAACATGTGCAAAGTCTTTACCTCTAGTTACATGTTAATTAAATGCAGTGTCCTAATTATGTGAAAACCATTAAGGTCATTAAATGAGACTGTGCCATTCAATCTTCATACACAAGAGTTTTAATTTTTTTTGTCTTTTCATTATGATGAAAAAGTTTTAATTTAATCATTTTTAAAAGTTCATATCCGTTCATACCACACATGTAAATTTTCTGTTTTGTTTACCATTTGCTCTAAAGTGTCAGGTTGGGTGGTCAGGAGAAGGAGGACATGAGGACTGAATTTGCATAAAACCATCTGCATAAAAACATGATGCACTGACATAAAAGCACACTGAAACTTTCTGGGTTCAGTCTCCTGCTTATTGGCATCATGGCTTTACATTTCACTCTACTGGCTTTGTGCTGTTTCTTTAGAGTGAGCTGCAGTGAGAGTTTTCCTGAATGGTTCAGCAACATTTCTGCCAACCTCTTCAGTTTATCTGGGGACATTATGCTTGGCGGGCTCTTTCCCATTAATGACCTCAACAGCAACATCAGTGACATAACAGAGCCAAACCAGATAAGCTGTGACAGGTAAGGACGGTTATGAAAGACTCTTTAAAAAACTGAGATTCTATCTTTATTTTTTAACAGGAGGGGGAAAAGAACAAAATATAATATATACATACATGCACATATCTGAACAAAAAAAACCAAAAAAAAAACAAAGGATTTTTGTTTTGGGTTTTTTTTTGGGGGGGGGGGGGGGGGGGGGGCTGCATTTTTGTCAAACATGATTTAGATAATCAAATAAATGTTAATATTGGAGAAAAATAACTCGACTAAATACAAAATGCAGTCTTTATTTATTAAAGGAAAAAAATAGGGTGCATGGGAGAGTTGTTTAATTGCATCTTTTGCTGCCAAGGGTGGCACAACCAGTTATTAGTCTTAGGGGACCAGGCAGGTTTGAATAGGCCCGCCAGCCCCGGTGTACCCCACATCTCGCCCTGTGATAGCTGGGATAAGCTCCAGTACCGCCATGACCTTGATAAGGATAAGTGGAAGAGAATGGATGGATGGAGAATATTTAGAAGTATTTTCAAAGGAATCCGTTTCAGTGAAGATCTTCCAAAATCTTACCAGCCCTGTTTTAGCTAAAGAATTAAAGTATTAGAAGACAATATCTAAGATATCTGTTTATAAATCTGGGTGGAATTGCTTCTTTATTCATTATGTTATAAAATTTACAAATCCTTCTTCATGTTTTAAGTCAGCGAATGTTTTTCATGTAAATGGAATTTTCTTCTCAGCATTATTTATGTATTACTTTTGAGTGCATTTCCATTGAAATATATTTTCTCTTCTTAAATTGTCATGGTTATAAATTAATTATTTAAAAAACCAGTAGCAAAGTGCTATGTTTTTCAACTTATTCATTAATACTGGTGAAGTTTTGTCTTCATGTGTGCTCAATAATCCAAGTAAGGAAATACCTGGATGCATTACATTGGGTGATGATACATTAGGATTCAGTTTAAAATGTTTTGCATGGGAGAAATGTTTCATTATCTGACTGCAGGTTTCCCCAGACTTATAAACAGCACAGGTACTTAATGATCAAAACCAGTATCACGGTATATAATTTTATAAATGTGGGGTTATTTTTTAAAATGTCTGCTATGATTGCTGTTCATTATTTGTGTTAAGTAAATAAGAAATAGAAATAAGTACTGCACTCAATATGGTCCTTGTCTTGCTTTGGTATGACAAACATAATAATAATTTCATGTCAAGCATTCTTCTTTCCGAAAAATCAACTTAAAACTCTGGACATAAATTAACTTAAGATATCCTTAAAGGTGTTGTAAAAGCCTTCATTACCATATCCATCATTTCCCACAATCCTTGTTACTCTTTTGTATATCTAATTTAATTGCTTCCTCAGTTATTAGTTTTGTTAGTTGTGCATTATATGCAATAGATTAATTGTATTTATATACTTTTTAAATTCAAATTATTTTCTTTTCATTTAAGTATTTGATATTATCTCCAACGTATGTTTTTTCAGTGTAATAATTTCCCCTCTTACGTTACAGATAACAGCACACTCTTTTTGACTATGTTTTAACCAATGTAAAAATTGTTGTATTGTATAACTAATATTTTGCTGTACTTTCTCATCAATGCATTTGCTGCCTCCTATAATAGATATTTTTCTTCATTTTAATTGTTCCAAAGATCACAATTCTACTGTTATTGTTCTTATAACATGATCTCCCACCTCTATTGCATTAATTTCACATTTCCTTATACTCATTATATCACTTTTTTTTTTAAATCTAATATATATTTTTATATCTAACATTTCAGATTCTAAATCACTGTGTATACTGACCCTGACTAAAAAAGTTTTTTATTGTTTTCAACTTGGGACTCAACAGTGTAAATGATCTTGGACTGGGACTTGCAATAGCCATGAAATATGCAGTGGATGAAATCAACGGAAACCAGACTCTCCTCCCTGGCATCAAGTTAGGTTATGAAATCTATGACACATGCAGCCAGTCGACCATTATTGTAAAGCCCACCCTGTCCTTTCTCACTGAAAAATCCAGCAAAGAACTATCTGTGCGGTGTAATTACACCGACTATGAGACCAGCGTAGCTGCAGTGATTGGTCCTTATACCTCAGAAATGGTGTCAGTCATTGGAAAACTCCTGGGATTCTTTCTGATGCCACAGGTTTGAATACACATATTTCTTATAATTTGCAGGATATTTTCTCTTGCTGCACATATTTGAGAATGCATGCAATGCATGCATTAAATAATGTGCAGTAATCGAAATCTTGATCCATATGGTTATGTCACGTGTCACAAAAAACAAAATCAGTCTTTAATTAATATTATTGTCATTTTTTTTAATTGATAAAAATATATCAAGTCTTATATGTCAACAATAAGCAAAGGTAACTAACACATATTCTGTTTTTAATTGTCACACCAGATTAGCTATGGGGCCACCAGTGACAAATTCAGTGATGATGTTTCCTACCCGTCATTCTTTCGTACGGTGCCCAGTGACAAATTGCAAGTGGATGTCATGATAAAGCTAATAGAGGAATTTGGCTGGAACTGGGTGGCAATTGTGGGCAGTGACGAGGAGTACGGGCAACAAGGTGTGCAGATGTTCACCAAATTGGCAGACAACACATCTATCTGTGTGGCCTATCAGGGCCTGATTCCAGTGTACACTGACCCTGTGCCAACGGTCAAAACCATCATTCACAATATCCAAATGACCAATGTTGGAGTGGTAGTGGTGTTTTCTCTCCCAGAGCAAAGTGAAATCTTTTTTAGAGAGGTTGGTGAAACAGAGATTTCAGAAATGTATTCATTTCTATTCATTTCTATTAGTGTTTGTTCAGTACTGGTAAACAAATCCAATTTATTCCAGGTTATCAGGAGTAATTTAACAGCTGTATGGATTGGCAGCACAAGTTGGGCCATCGATGCTCAAGTGACTTCTCTGCCCAACATTGAAACAGTTGGTACAATCATTGCATTCGTTGACAAAACAGACGCCCTCAGTCTGTTCACCGATTATGCAATGGAGCTTTTCAAGAAACTCAGTGAAGAGCGGACAAACACATCCACTCCAGCCACAAATCTTTACAATACTAACAATCCCTGCCCACAATGCTGGAACTTGTCACCAGATAATATTACCCTGGTAGAAGCACCTGCAGTGCAGACATCAGCTTTCAGTGTGTATATCGCTGTTTACAGTGTAGCACAGGCACTGCATAACCTGCTGGAGTGTAATTTAACTGCCTGTCAGTGGGGATCTGGAAGCAAAATCTATTCCTGGAAGGTGATTTCATTTTTTTCTATTATAAAAACCACTGTACACAATTTAGAATCAAACTTATCAATAATACCAACAATCATTACATTTTGCAGCTGTTGGAAGCTTTAAGGAACACTTCTGTTAACATAAATGGCACACATCTGGAGTTCGACCAATATGGCAACCCGAACATCGGATACGATGTCATTCAGTGGGTCTGGACAAACTCATCTCAAGTGGATTTCAGAACTGTGGGAGAATATTCTGAGCAAGAACTGTACATCTCCAATAACCACTTTGAATGGCATACAGCAGAGGTAACATTTGTAATTAGGTAAAATATTGGTTGCACATTATATCACAGCTCAGTAATATTGTGGTGGAAACAGAAGGGAACAATCTGGAAATAGCAAGTTATTACCCATTAATTTTCAATGTGGTGAGTTTGATCAGGTGGCAAGGGAGGATGCTGGGCAGACTTGGTGGACGAGTTTTGCCCTAAGTTCCTGAACGCTCTGGATGTTGCAGGTCTGTCTCAGTTGTCACACCTCTACAATGTTGCATGGAGATCAGGGGCAGTACCTTTGGATTGGCAGACTGGGGTGGTGGTTCCCATCTTTGATAAAGGGGACCGGGGGGCTGTGCTTCAACTATAGGGGGATCACGCTCCTCAGCCTCCCTGGCCAAATCTATGCCAGGGTGCTGCCATCTGTTAGTTCAAGCTCGGATACAGGAGGAACAATATGGTTTTCGTCCCGGTTGTGGAACACTTGACCAGTTCTTTAGTCTCTTGAAGATACTCGTGGGATCATGTGAGTTTGCCCAACCAGCGTGTTTTGTGGACTTGGAATAGGCATTCAACCTTGTCCTGTGGGAGGTGGTTCAGGAGTAAGGGGTGTCTGGCCCATTGCTACGAGTGCTTTAATCTTTATACAACCATTGCAAGAACTTGGTCCGCATAGCTGGGAATAAGTCGGACTCATTTCCAGGGCAGTCCTGAATTCCGCCAGGGCTGCCCTTTATCACTGATTCTGTTCATAATTTTTATGGATAGAATTTCCAGGCGTAGCCAAGTGGCGGAAGACTTGGATGGTGCTATGTGCTCATGTCTGCTTTTTGCAGGTGTTCTGACTCTGTTGGCTTCATCAGGTGACTGCTTCTAGCTCACTCTGGAGCAGTTTGCAGTGAAGTGTGAAGCCGGAAAAGGGTGGCATACCCACTCCAGCTCAGGGAAGAGTTCATACCCCAAGTGGAAGACTTTAAGTATCTTGGGGCCTTGTTTAAGAGTTAGGGGAGAATGGAGTGGGAGATCAACAGGCGAATTGGTGCAGCGCCTGCAGTGATGTGGACTGGCTGACTCAACAGCGCTCTGAATTTTTGTCAGCCTGGCTACAGTGCTGAAGAGTACGATGTTCTAGTTTTATGGATTTTATCTTATAAATATTTTGAGAGAAGCCAGTTGAGTCCAATAACAGATCAAATGCCATGTTGAGGCTGTCATTTTTTGCATCAACATGGATGTTAAAATCATTCACAATCATGAACAAGTCTTCAATGTAATTATCATGGTGAAGTTTGCTTTAATAGATTATAAAGACAGAATTATAAAGAAAGAAGCCATTTTTATTTTGCAGCCCTGAGTTTTCATCATTACACATATGTAAAAAAAAATAAAAATTTAATGCACAAGTGTTAGTATTTTATTGCTAGCAGGTTGTAGTATTTTTTTTATCAGTGTATTATTACATATATTTCAGTGTAATATTACTCTACATGTCAGTGTAATAGTGATAATCCATATTATGTGGTAATTGTATATTATTATGCTAATTAAATAACTTCCTATTTCTATATTATTACCTTCCTTTTCCCATCTTATTATTATCTCTGTTATTTATTACTACATCCTTATTAGCAAGCTATAATAGAATGGGTACTTAAATATTTACATCTGCGTCCACTCAATTTCTTCTGATATTTAATTCAGGGTTCTGGGGTTTAGCTGACCCAGTCTGTCAAAGTCTTTTATAGTAAGTTATATTATGCAAAAGATTTGTCATCCAGTTTATCCCAATCATCATGGAATTTGAGATACTGTGTTTTTTTGTTCTCTCTTTTTCCTTTCCCTTTTTTTTAAAACAACTTTTGCAGGTTCCTACATCCACTTGTTCAGCAAATTGTGGTAAAGGCCAGGTCCACAGAGTCAAAGGCTTCCATTCCTGCTGCTTTGACTGTATTGACTGTTTGGCAGGCACCTACCAGGCAAATAAGGGTAAAGTGTTTGTCCACTCTTATCTGAGATATGTGACCTTATTTGCTTATTTGCATCCTTGTCAAGAGATTAAAAAAGGATTTACGTGTTATATATATATATATATATATATATATATATATATATATATATATATATATATATATATATATATTAGGGGTGCAACGATATACAAAATTCACGGTTCGGTTCGGTTCGGTTCGATACTTTGGTGTCACGGTTCGATATTTTTTCGATACAAAAAAATGTTCATGCCTTTTTAATTTGTCATTTATTAAAATTATAAATATGTATTTTAACTCAAAAGTACAGTTTTTAAATTTAATGTTGCTGAAACAACAAAATAATTAAAAAAATAAATCTATCTGATCGAGAAATCACTCATCTTTGGAAAAGAGAGTTTATTACAGAGAAATGGCTCTTTCCAAAATAAAAGCTATACTATACCCTTCTTCTGGGCTATATTCTCAGCAGCATATTAAACATATCAGGTCCCCATAAGAAGAATCATGTGCTAACGGCTGTCTAAATGACTCGGGAAAAGGTTGTAGCATGCATGCTTGTTGTTTTTGTCTGCTTCCACTTGTCTTTGCACTAGGATGATGTCGGCGTAAATGTGCAGTCATATTCATTGTGTTCCCACTAGTGCTGTCAGCGTTAATCTCGTTAAAATGACATTAACGCCATAACGCGGCAAATCTGCGTTAACGAGTTATTGCGGATCGCCCCGTGCGTGGGGCTGGACGGCGTCAACACGTTAACAAGCTAACTGCGCTAACGCACTAGTTCCCACCAATTGAGCATTGCGTGGCACATCCGACATACTGTTTTACTTTTGTCCATGACGCGCTTACCATCAGGGTCATACTTCACATAAAAACCAAGATAGTTCCAAACGCCAGATCTGAATGAGGGTGGGGGAGGTTCAATTTCGGGTAGCGTTGAGGCAGTTGCCATGTTGCAACGAGCTTAGCTTCTGTCTTGCTAGCTTGCGCTGCGCTCAGTGGATCTGCACTCGACAGTGCAGCCTAGGCGGAGTAGTCGAACGCAGATCCAGTGAGCGCTCAACACAGACAGCATCGTCAGAAGAAAAGTTGATAAAATAAATAAAAAATTTTGTATTGTTCGATATATACGCGTACCGAACCGAAAGCACTGTATCGAACGGTTCAATATCGATACGAGTATTGTTGCACCCCTAATATATATATATCCTACCTACCAGTGGCTTGACAAAGCTGGACTGAAAGACAGCACAGAGGCACTAATCATGTAATCATGGCAGCCCAGGAGCAATCTCTAAGTACAAGATCCATAAAGGCTGACTTATCGTGATATGGGCTACCCAGGTGCAGGCTGTGTAAAGATGCCCTTGAGACAATCCAGCAAATAACAGCAAGGTGCAAGATGCTAGTGGGCAGGGCATACATGAAACACCATAACCAAGTGGCTGGCATAGTATACAGAAACATCTGTGCCAAGTACGGCCTGGAAGTCTCGAGGTCAAAATGGGAGACGCCCCCTAGGGTGGTGGAGAATGACCGAGCTAAGATGTGGTAGGACTTACAGATACAGACGGACAAAATGGTGGTGGCTAACCAACCAGATATAGTGGTGGTAGACAAGCAGAAGAAGATGGCCCTAGTGATCAACGTAGCGATACCGAATGACAGCAACATCAGGAAGAAGGAACACAAGAAGCTGGAGAAGTACCAAGGGCTCAGAGAAGAGCTGAAGAAGATGTGGAGGGTTAAGGTAACAGTGGTCCCAGTGGTAATTGAACTACTCGGTGCAGTGACCCACAAGCTAGGCGAGTGGCTCCAGCAGATCCCAGGAACAACATCCAAGATCTCTGCCTAGAAGAGCACAGTCCTAGGGACAGCTAACATACTGCACAGGACCCTCAAGCTCCCAGGCCTCTGGTAGATGAGCTTGAAGAATACAGACCGCTCGTAAGGGCGAGAGGGGAATTTTCTATATGTATATTTTTTATTTTTTTAAGCTAGCAGGTAATTTTATATGACATAAAACCAGGCAATGTAAAAAGAGCCTTTCCCTGCCTTATTAAAATTCTATAGTCTAGCATCTCTAGTTCATAGAATAACATACAGCTAGTTTTAATATATTGTGGTAGTTGTAGCTTCAAAGAGTCACAATATGCAACCAAGGAATAATCCCACACAAAGCCCCTGTAAAAACCTAATCTAAAACATTAACTAATCATAACTATAGATTTAAAACACAGATGAGAAAGGCATATTGATCTTTTTAACTGCTTCTTTGCAATACACCATAAATTTGAGGTTTACAGATTCAGTAAATTATACATAAAATACAGTATTGAGTTAATCTGATTATTATGAAATAGCATATTTTTTAATCAAGCCATATTTTTGTGCTTTCTCACTCATAGATGACACCCAGTGTACTAAGTGTCCCAACCGTCAGTGGTCCCAGCATCGCAGCACAAACTGCACTGACCCCATCTTTAAGTTTTTTACCTGGGACAGCCAGGATGCTGTGATAATGATGCTGGTTGGTACGCTCCTGCTGATATGTCAGGGGTCAGTGGGTGTCATGTTCCTGATGCACCGAGGAACCACCCTGGTAACGGCCTCGGGGGGTCCCTTGAGTTTTGTGGCTGTGCTCGGCCTGATGGGAGCATGCCTCAGTCTGCTGCTCTTCCTGGGGGAGCCCAGGGATGTGGTGTGTCATCTTCAGCTGCCCTTCACCTCCATTTTCCAGACGCTCACCCTCTCCATTATCCTTTCATTCTCACTACAGGTGAGTTAAGACTGGTGAAATGCCGCCTCCCGATGGCAGTGTGGAGAAACTACAGAATCAGCTTTAGTGAGAGAAAAAAAAAAGAAATTTCCCAGCTGGGATTGTAAAGCAGATTAAAAGTGTGTAATGTTTCTGTTTGTATTAAGAAATTGTGTTATTCTAATAATTACTTAGAACCTACACAAATATCACTTATAGACATTATACAATGATCAGGCATAACATTATGGACACCTGCCCACTATCATGCTGGTCCTCCTTTTACAGTGGTCCCTCATTTATCACGGGAGTTATGTTCTACAAATAATCCGCGATAGGTGAAATGAAAGTAGCCAGCTTTATTTTTTACAATTATTACAGATGTTTTAAGGCCATTAAACCCCTCACTACACACTTAATATACTTTTCTTAGACAGGCATGACCATTTTCACACATTTCTCTCTTGTTTAAACACTCTCAAAGTTCAAACCTTCCTAGAAAAATAAGTCCAATATTATAGAAAGAAAACAAAGATCAAACCCTGTTTTCAGGTCCAGAACATGGGAGTAGAGCAGCTGCCAGAGAATTCAACATTAATGAATTAATGGTGTGGAAGTAGAGAAAGCGAGAAGAATGAGCTGAGTATAGTTTGACTTATCTGACTGTTTTGTTTTGGTTAATGCGCCTTACATCCAGTGCGCCTTATAGTCGGAAAAATACGGTAACTTCTACCTTCCTCCGAAAAGGTAGAGCTTCGTCCAGAAGACCAACTTATTGTGCGTTGGTTAGCATCTGCCTCTGCCTTTTGGGTGCTACCACAGGTGCCTTTGACGGTGCAAAATGTTTCGTCGACATTGTTGTGTTTATTGGGGAGAAAACTTACAAACATACAGTACAGCACTTCAGAGTCAAACTGCTAGCGATCGAAGATTTATGTTTGACAAGCTGAACGCATTCTGTACTGTACAGGAGACACAGCACGAAGGAGACTGATTGATAATGGTCTACAGCCGATCAGGGCGCAGAACACAATGCGCTGTAAAAAAAAACAACAACAACAAACTGCCCCCCAAAAAAGCATGCAAAATTGCACACAAAAAAATCAGCGAAACAGTGAGGCCAGCAGAGGTGAACTGCGTTATGACGAGGGACCACTGTACTGCTAAAGCAGGGTTAACCCATGGAGGCATGGACTCCACTAGGGCAGTGGTATCTAGCACCAAGATGTTAGCAACATTTCCTTCGATCTCACTTGGATTGAGACTCCTCAAGCCACTCCTGAACCACATTTGCTTTGTGGCAGTACACGCTATCCTGCTGAAAGAGGCCACAGCCATCTTGGAATATTGCTTCCATGAAAGGGTATATGGTCTGCAGCAATATTTAGGTAGGTGTCAATGTAACATCCACTTGGATGATGGGACCAGCAGAACATTGCCTTGTCTCCACCAGGCTGCTTTTTTCCCATAGTGTATCCTGGTGCCAGATGATCCCCAGGTAAGTAACACACATGATCCTGGGCATCCACGGGATGTAAAAGAAAATATTATTCAGACCAGGCCACCTTTTCCTATTGCTCCATGGTCCAGTTCATGTGCCCATTGTTGGTGCTTTCGGCAGTGGACAGAGCTCAGCAAGTTTACCCTGACGGATCTGCAGCTATGCAGGCCCGGATGCAAAAAATTGTGAAGCACTGTGTATTCTGACACTTTTCTATCAGAACCTGTTAGTAGTCATAATGTTTTGCCTGATCGATGTATATTGTGCAATGGTTAGTGATGTGCAATACCACTGATTTCCTTTCCTAAATTACTAAAATATCGATATTTTAATATGAGAATCGATTCTAGAACATAAATGACTGGTATCGGCGGAATCGATATTTCAGTATCGATCCACACATCACTAGCAATGGTTAGCAATGACTACTTCAGTCTTTATTTAGCTTAAGGAAGTTCTGGGGCATCTATGATTTAATATGTTGGATACAGTCATAGAGTGTGTTGAGCATGTGAATGTCATTAGGTTTGTTTAGGATTAAGCTTTTCTAAAAAAAAAAAAAAAATTGAAAGAAAAGAAAGCCTGGAGATTGATCTAAAATTATCCATGGAGTCCAGATAGCTTTTTTTTTTTGTTTGTCTACAAGAGGTTTGACAATGTTTTTTTTAAGTAAATGTCTACAGAAACAATCAGAATATATGTGTGTGAATTAGATGCAGGTGGGTAAAAAAGTGAAGATGCAAGACATAGAGGTAGTGAAGGTGGTGAAAATATGAGGCCTCATAAACTCTTACTTGATGATTGGTATTACAGCAAAATCATACTTGAGCTGAGTTTCTGTCTGTCCAGGTACTATTAATATGTATAATACACTGACATTAATAAAAAACATGAACTGTCTTTTCTCTATATACAATTTCAAGAAATTTACCCAAAAATCACTTCAAATTTTCTCTTTGTTTCTAAATGAAGCATCCACACTTAAAAAATTGTACCTTATTTTCAACATTTGTTTTTGGATGCTGGCCCAGGACCTCTGTTATAATATATTCAGCTTTTTTGTGTAATATGTCTATATTTCAGATTTCATTTTGTTTTGTCATAGTCTCTCTATCAGATCACATACCTGCTTGGACAGACAAATGTAAATTGCAGCTTGACAGGTTTTCTAGTTTAAATTTCTCAAGAAATTTCAGAACCTTGTAAATTGGGAATTATATGTATTGATACCAAACTTAAGACTTTTATGACAGAATAAATCATTTATTGTAGGATAAAATAAAAAAGTACACATTATAATCAAGATGGTAACCTTTCTCTTCAAACAGATACTCTATGTGACAGAGTTCCCAGAGATGGCTGCCTCTCACCTGCATATGTTAAGAGGCCCTGTGAGCTGGCTGTTTGTGCTGATCTGCTGTGTTGTGCAGGCTGGTCTCTGTGGCTGGTTTGTTCAAGAAGGACCTTCATTGTCTGGACATGTGGCAAATATGACAATAGACTTTGTAGAATCATTCCTCTCGTGTCCTGTTTCACCTTTGATTGGATTTGCCTTAATGCAAGGTTTCAATGGTGCAATGGCCCTTGCATCCTTCATGTGCACCTTCATGGCAGTGAAGCCTCTTCATCAGTATAATCTAGCCAGGGACATCACCTTTTCCACCCTGATCTACTGTGTCATTTGGGTGACCTTTATTCCTATCTATGTAGGAAACAATAGTTCAGCTAACAAGAACAGGTCAGTTGTCCATGTTTATTTCAGCCTGGCAAGCAACTTTGGACTGTTGGCAGCCTACTACTTTCCAAAATGCTATTTGTTGTTAAGGAAGCCTGACTTAAACACAGCAAAGTACTTCTGTACCTTCTTAGAGGGCGTCCCACCAACTCAAACAGAAGAGGAGCCACAGCCAAAAGCACAGGAAGGGCAATAGACAATTAAACTGTTTATAAAGTAAATCAAAGAACCTCAAAAACTTACATTTATTTTCTTTCATCACAGACAATGGTTGTTATATATACCATAGCTTAGCATATTATAAATTGTACCATCGCATTAGATTATATGACGCATTGTTTCTGAGTTACTCGAAAATGTGAGGTATATACATAACACAGAAAGAGTGCTTTGTGCTTATTTATGAACATACAGTCTTTTAGTTGAATTTTTTTATGAAGGGATTATTGTTTTGCTTGGATTAATGTTAGTCACAAAACTGTAGCTAAAAGTAGGTAACTGTGAGCTGTGTTATTTTAATATACTGTATTTTCCGCACTATAAGGCGCACTTAAAATCCTTTAATTTTCTGAAAAATCAACAGTGTGCCTTATGTATGAATTCTGGTTGTGCTTACTGACCTCGAACCGATTTTATGTGGTACACAGCGCTAAAAAATCTGTCAAAAAATGTATTAGTACGACTTTGGTAAGTGACGAAGCCGCACCGCTTGATGGATTGTCGGAGCATTACGGCTACCGACGTCAGGAGCCTCGCAGAGTAATCTAGGTCCAAAACTCCATCCCCTTCAGGTCCAAAACACTGCGGCATCACTGAGAGTTAAAAACTGTCTAAATTCTTTCATCTTTAATAAAATGATCAGCGTTCTTGCTTTACCAGGTGTAACAATTAAGTTTAATATCCAGGCATCCATGAAAAAAAAATTATTAAATTTAACGGAGTTAGATGTTAGCAGGAAGTTAGCTCGCTAGTTTCCATCTAAAAATGATATAGCATGTTCTGACTGACAGATTTCTGAAAAAATTAAAACACAACTCTGCTGTCACTTCAGACATAAATGAAGACAGAAAACTAAACAGCAGTGATGTTTGTAGGGTTACTAAGATAAGATAAGATAAGATAACCTTTATTAGTCCCACACGTGGGAAATTTGTTTTGTCACAGCAGGAAGTGGACAGTGCAAAAGTTATGAAGCAAAAATTAGAATAAAATAAAATAAGAATAAATACAGTGTACAACTGTACAGAATAGAATAAAATAAAATACTATATACAGTAGAATAAAATAGAATAAACTATGCAATAAGATAAAAATAGAATACAAATGTTATATACAACTCAGTAAAAATACAACGATGCCAGAAAAGATTATTGCACATTAGTGTTATTGCACATGTGTGGATGTGTGTGTTGATCAGTTGGAGTCTTTGTTGTGCAGTCTGACAGCAGTGGGGAGGAAAGACCTGCGAAATCTCTCCATCCCACACCGTGGGTGCCGCAGTCTCCCACTGAAGGAGCCGCTCAGTGCTGTCACAGTCTCATGCATGGGGTGGGAGATGTTGTCCAACAGGGATGACAGCTTAGCCACCATTCTCCTGTCACTCACCACCTCCACTGGGTCCAGAGGGCATCCTAGAACAGAGCTGGCCCTGCGGATCAGCCTGTTCAGTCTCTTCCTGTCCCCAGCAGAGATGCTGCCGCCCCAGCAGACCACACCATAAAAGATGGCTGAGGCCACCACAGAGTGGTGTTGGAAGTTGGAAGTTGGACTAACTGGTATATAATGATGTGCTACGTGATCACTAGTGACACAGTCATGTTAGGATACAATAAACACAGTGAAGCTGGGGGATGAACGCTAACTTTTTTCCACTCAACACGAGTTAAGGTGAGGGTTCCCAATGGTTGGGAACAAATGCAATCGCATGGCAGGATGCTGTAAACGGACCAAACTTCAATCAGAAGAACAACTGAGATAATCCATCCACAATATGATGTTAGTCATTAATATACTGCAACAACATGGGAATAGAGCAACTGCAAGAGAATTCATCATTAATGACTCAATGGTACGGAAGTGGAGGAAGCAAGAAGAATGAGTTGAGTAAAGTTTGACTTATCTGACTGTTTTGTTTCGCTTAATGCGCCTTATAATCCGGTGCGCCTTATGTATGAAAACAGACCCGTTCATCGACAGTGCGCCTTATAATCTGGTGCGCCTTATTGGAGCCTTATTGAGTCACTGACTATAATTTGCTTTTAATCTTTTAACAGCAGATTTCATGTTGTATAACTGACAGGTTTTTTTTTCTTTGTTGTATTCATACTTGCAAGTTGTGAAATTAAATATTGGAGAATGAACTACATTGTGCGATATTTGACTTTGAAATATAGAAGAAAAAAACTACATCTACATTCAGCACAAATGTAAGCACAGCACAATGTGTCATTTAAACGAGAACACACTAGTTGTTCACATTAATTTGTACTGAGGTAGTCTGGGAAATCATGGCATATCAAAAATGAAATCATGGCGTGAGTTAATAATTCAAATATATACATTTTTTTCTAAACCTAAAAAAAATTAGCTAAAACTCATTAAACTGAAGGCTGAGTTGTATGTCCACTGCAGGATTCTGCAGCTATAGTGGGGGCCATTATGTCGGTTGCCTTTTGTGGATGAGCAACATTGCATGCAAAACAAAACAAAACAACATCTGAAGCCAATAGGGAGGTAAAGTGATATGTATGAAAAAAGATCTTAATATAATGGTTATTATCAACATCACCCATATTAGCGCGACCAGTTATTAATGCATTTCTTTGGTTAAAAATGGCATCAACAACAGAAAAACAATAAGTATAAATTTCCTCAAAAATGGCTAAAGTTAGCAAAAGCAAAAACAACATCAACAGGCAAGGTTTTGATCTCAGTAAGCAGGTGGGAAGGCATAAGTGCTTATGTGATGATGGATGCCAAAGAGAAACAAATTTTAAACCACAAACAAATGTCTGGAAAATTCTCCGGAAAGATGAATACCACCAACACGGCACACACACACACACACGAAATGTGCAAAGTCAGCCTTTACTTCTAGTTACATGTTGATAAAATGCAATAGTTTAACTATATGAAAACTGTTGAGGTCAATAAAAGTGTGTTACGCAATTTCCACATATAATAGTCTGAATTTTAAAATGTCCAACACGATTGAAAATGTTTCATTTAATAATTTTAAAACTGTCATATCCATATCCATATGTACATTTTTGGTTTTGTTTATGACTTGCTCTTCCTAAAGTGTCAGGGTGGGCGGTCAGGCAAAGGAGGACATATGATTTACAGGTGAATTTGCCTAAAACCATCGCCCATGATGCGCTGACATATAAGCACATTGACGCTTTCTGGGTTCTGTCTCCTGCTTATCGGCATCATGGCTTCACATTTTATTCTGCTGGCTTTGTGCTGTTTCTTTAAACCTGCTGGAATGCAGTTCAACTGCCTTTAAGTGGGGATCTGGAAGCAAAATCTATCCTGGAAGGTAATTTATTTTTTTCTAATTTATAGACCATAGTACACAATTCAGAATCAAGGTTATAAATAATAATAAAAATAATTTACATATTTACAGCTGTCTGAGGCTTTAAGGAACACTTCTGTTAACATCAATGGCACACGTAAAGAGTTTGACCAACATAGCAACCCGAACATAGGATATGATGTGATTCAGTGGGTCTGGACAAACTCATCTCAAGTGGATTTCAGAACTGTGGGAGAATATTCTGACCAAGAACTGCACATCTGCATGAATCTCTTTGTATGGCATACCGCAGAGGTAACTTTTGTAATGAAGTAAAATATTGGTTGCATTACAGCTTGATAATGATTAGATAATAATAGAGAGGATAAAGAAAAGAGAAATAATGAAAAAGTAAGTATTTACACATTAAGTATCAAAGTAATAGCTGAGTTCATATTGGTACTTTGGGGTGCACTTGGTTGGGCCCAATGGACAAAGAAAAAGAAACTGGAGTAGAAGAAATGAATTAAAAAAACAAGGTGAAAAAGATACTTATAGATTGTTTAGATGTTATTACAAATTTGGTCTGTTTATAATTATATAGTTACATATAAACTGTTTACTTCATGGTGGTGTAATATAAAATAGATGTAACACTCATACTTGATAAATGAATTCAACAAATACAAATATTTTCTTCTGGTCTTAGAATTGTAAATGTAGGAAATAACAATAGTAAGGAAATCAGTATACCGTATTTTTCGGACCGTAAGGCACACCGGATTATAAGGCGCACTAAGCGAAACAAAACAGTCAAATATCGCACAATGTAGTTCATTGTCCAATATTTAATTTCACAACTTGCAAGTATGAATACAACAAAGAAAAAAAAACCTGTCAGTTATACAACATGAAATCTGCTGTTAAAAGATTAAAAGCAAATTATAGTCAGTGACTCAATAAGGCTCCAATAAGGCGCACCAGATTATAAGGCGCACTGTCGATGAACGGGTCTGTTTTCATACATAAGGCGCACCGGATTATAAGGCGCATTAAGCGAAACAAAACAGTCAGATAAGTCAAACTTTACTCAACTCATTCTCCTTGCTTCCTCCACTTCCATACCATTGAGTCATTAATGTTGAATTCTCTCGCAGTTGCTCTATTCCCATGTTGTTGCAGTATATTAATGACTAATGTCGTATTGTGGATGGATTATCTCAGTTGTTCTCCTGATTGAAGTTTGGTCCGTTTACAGCATCCTGCCATGCGATTGCATTTGTTCCCAACCATTGAGAACCCTCACCTTAACTCTTGTTGAGTGGAAAAAAGTTAGCGTTCGTCCCCCAGCTTCACTGTGTTTATTGTATCCTAACATGGCTGTGTCACTAGTGATCACGTAGCACATCATTATATACCAGTTAGTCCAACTTCAGTAACCCTACAAATATCACTGCTGTTTAATTTTCTGTCTTCATTTATGTCTGAAGTGATAGCAGAGCTGTACAATTAAATTTTTTCAGAAATCTCTCAGTCAGAACATGCTATATCATGCTTAGGTAACTAGCGAGCTAACTTCCTGCTAACTTCTAAATTTAATAAATTCTGTTTTCATGGATGCCTGAATGTTAAATTTTATTGTTACACCTGGTAAAACAGCAACGCTGATCATTTCATTAAAGATAAAGAATTCAGACAGTTTTTAACTCTCAGTGATGCCGCAGTGTTTTGGACCTGAAGCGGACGGAGTTTTGGACCCAGATTACTCTGCGAGGCTCCTGACGTCGGTAGCCATAATGATCCGACAATCCATCACGCGGTGCGGCTTCGTCACTTACACAATCCCACATAGCAAAATTGGTATGGCCCGGATCTGGCCCACACAATGTGCTGTACCACATAAAATCGGTTCGAGGTCAGTGAGCACAACCAGAATTCATACATATGGCGCACCGGATTATAAGGCGATTTTAGGTGCACCTTATAGTGCAGAAGATATGGTAATGCACACGTGTTACTGCTTTTGACAAAAGGCATGCTGTGGAAGCCAGCCAGAGATTAATAACAAGTATGATTCAATGCAGAGAGGTCTATTAACACATAGTGAGTGAGAGAGGTGATTGAAGAAGAAATATTCAATGCATCATGGCCTACACCTATTGCAGCATAACTAATTAAAGATTCAGGGTCACCTGCTCCAGCCCTAACGGTATGCTTTAGCAAAAAGGAAAGTTTTAAACTTAATCTTAAGTTTAAATTAGTGTTCTTTCTTTTTCTTTTTTACCCCAATTTGCAGGTTCCTGTGTCCACCTGTTCTGCCAGCTGTGACATAGGCCAGGTCCGCAGGGTCAAAGGCTTCCAGTCCTGCTGTTTTGACTGCATTGACTGTTTGGCAGGAACTTACCAGGCAAATGAGGGTAAAGTGGTTGTCCACTCTTGTCAGAGATATGTGACCTTGCATATTTGCATCGTTGTCAAAGGATAGATAAAAGATTCATGTCAAGCTGTTATTTAAATATATTAAGCCAGCAGGTTAATTTAATATAGCATTTGAAAAAGGAAATATAATAAATCTGTTTCTGGCTTAGTAAAAATCTACTTGCCAGCACCTCTAGAGTCCATGTAGCATAATATATTAATATACTATCGCTAATTTTAATATATTTTTTAATAGAGATTGACAGACCACGTGACTTTCACACATTGCATTGTGGGTACGAGTGGCAACAAAATCAAAACACTGCATCAAGCGCTAGCATTTCCAGCACCGGTAATCATTAATTCTGCGGGTTTAATCCCTACTTGCATTTTATTTGCCCCCAAAACAGTTATGTACAAAACGACAGAGAACACAGCAGGTCCGTACAAAGACAGACTTGACGAAAAGGCAAAAAAAAAAAAAAGTACGAGGAAAAAATCAAAGGAGTGAAAGGGTTAGACCCATACCAGAATACAGAGTGGAGTAAGGACGTTAGCGTGCTGCCCAACTTTCATCACGCACATATTTATTATTATATGGTCCTAAGTGTGAGTGCATACACTCACAAAATGTTTACTAACTTCAGATCCCTGCAACAAGCCCAGGTCTAGTTTACTTTGGTGATTTGGACTATTCCATTTCACAGCTGTTGTTACATTTTTTTCCTTTATCTCCTGTACAGGCCAACGCAATCTATTTGTCGTTTCAGGTTGTAGTATTACACAACATTTTCAGATCTAATAGAAATAAAATAAGTGTTTCGTAATTCATTCAATGTATTGTCTTTATTTATAATTGGCATTATTGTTTCATTCTATTATAGAATCTTACAAGAAAGAGGCAAAATGGTATTCCATCCATCCATCCATCCATCTTCTTCCGCTTTATCCGGGGCCGGGTCACGGGGGCAGCAGCCTAAGCAGAGAAGCCCCGACCTCCCTCTCCCCAGCCACCTCCTCTAGCTTATCCGGGGGAACACCAAGGCGTTCCCAGGCCAGCCGAGAGATATAATCTCTCCAGCGTGTCCTGGGTCTGTCCCACTGGGAGGAGGTGTCCCGGGCCTCCTCCCGGTGGGACATGCCCGGAACACCTCACCTAGGAGGCGCCCAGGAGGCATCCTTGTCAGATGCCCGAACCACCTCAGCTGGCTCCTTTCGATGTGGAGGAGCAGCGGCTCTACTCTGAGCCCCTCCCGGATGGCTGAACTTCTCACCCTATCTCTAAGGGAGAGGCCAGCCACCCTTCGGAGGAAGCTCATTTCCGCCGCTTGTATCCGCGATCTCGTTCTTTCGGTCATTACCCACAGCTCGTGGCCATAGGTGAGGGTAGGGACGTAGATCGACCGGTAAATTGAGAGCTTCGCTTTTACACTCAGCTCTCTCTTCACCACAACGGACCGGTGCAGCGTCCGCATCACTGCAGCCGCAGCACCAATCCGTCAAGTATCACGGGGTCTTGTTCGTGAGTGATGGGAGAAGGGAGCAGGAAAATGCTATTCCATTATGCTTTATTAGCTGCTTCGGTGAAAAACAAATCAACAATGCAAAAAAAAAAACATTGCAAAATAACATACTGGAAAACAGTTATTCATCACTTGATTACTTCAATACAACCCTTGGGCACATATATGCGGGACTTTTCGTGGCTGTTTTGATATCGCTCTCTCTCTTAACCGATCAAATCTCGCTGTGGTAGCAGCTTTAAACTCTGTATGACCCAGGTTGATAGAGGGTGCCCAGTCTGGATCGCATTCCAGCATTTTGTAGGCTGGTTTTCCTACAAAACACAACAAACATTAGCCCGCAAAGCCACAGTGAACAAAGCAGCATAGCGCAACGAATTCAATTCAAATCAATATAAGGCTTATTTGTAACCTACCTACATCAACAATTATGTTATGATAAATTACGTAATAACTACAACAGAAGACTTGCCTTTGTGGAAATGCTTGGAGCAGACTAACATGTGAGCTGGAGTGTTCTGGGACGTTATATTTGGTCTTCGAATGGCTGCAATCCAGGCCATCCATCGGCTCTGTGTTACATCGGAAACATGGCTTGAACAATTTCTCTTCCACGACGTAATCTGATAAAAACCGATCTCTTTACCCGTTGTCTTCCCATGGATGTCATGCGACCGGCTATTGCAGTTAATAATACAACAACTTCTTGCCATTCTTTGTGTTTCTTTTTATCGCTGTGTGACTGTTTTCATGTGAAAGCCTGTGTGCGCTAGTACCGCTTGCCACTCGTACCTACAATCCTTTGCGGTTTTACCCCGGAAATGACGTCACATTTTCAATCTCTGTTAAGCCATATTTTTGTGCTTTCTCACTCATAGATGATATCCAGTGTACTAAGTGTCCCGACCGTCAGTGGTCCCAGCATCGCAGCACAAACTGCACTGACCCCATCTTTAAGTTTTTTGAGTGGCACAGCCAGGATGCTGTGATAATGATGTTGGCCGTGACACTGCTGCTGTCAGGATGCGGTGGGTGTCGTGTTCCTGATGCACCGAGGAACCCCCCTGGTAAAGGCTTCTGGGGGTCCCTTGAGTTTTGTTGCTGTGCTTGGCCTGATGGGAGCATGCCTCAGTCTGCTGCTTTTCCTGGGGGAGCCCAGGGATTTGGTGTGTCATCTTCAGCTGCCCTTCACTTTCATTTTCCAAACTGCCACTTTCTCCATTATTCTGTCCATCTCACTACAGGTGAGGAAACATTTGTGAAATACTGCCCCACAATGTGCAGTGTGCAGAAACTACAGAATCAGCTTTACTGAGAGAAAAAAGTTTGAACTGTCCCAGCTGAGAGGCATAATATAATAAAGTATATAACAGTCTGAAAGTGTGAAAGTTTTTTAATTCTATGTTCTTATGATTTTTTCATCTGTTTTGTTTTTGTAATTTTAGGAGATATATATCATAAATATGGTGTAGTGGTTAGCACTCTGGACTCTTAAGTGGAAACTGCTAAGATTGTGTCTGGTGCACCTTCTAGAAAACACAGAGACTTGGTGGTGGAATAAGAAAGAACATACCTGAAAGAAGACGAAGGCAAAGAAAAAGTGGGACAGTCAGGAACATGAAGAAAGTAGACAGGAGTACTCTTAGGCTTCGTGCATGGCAAAGAGAAATGCGAAAAAGGCAAAGGAAAATGTTTATAGTGAGCTGTGTGGAAGGCTGGACACTAAGGAAAGATTATTATTAGTGGTAGTAGTAGTAGTAGTAGTAATAATAATACTAATAACAATAATAATAATAACAAAGTAAAAATAAAAACTAAAACAATTAAAAAAAATCATTACTATCAAGAGATAATGAAACATTTTAGAAGACTGCTGAAGTTAAGACTTTTAGGACATACTGCAGTTTGGATGTTAGCTTTTCTTTTCAAACAGATACTCTACGTGACAGAGTTCCCAGAGATGGCTGCCCCTCACCTGCATATGAAAGGCAGAGATCTGCTGCGCTGTGCAGGCTGGTCTCTGTGGCTGGTTTGTTCCAAAAGTGCCTTCGTTGTCTGAATATGTGCCGATGGTCCCATCAGCTCTCTGTGAACAATTTCTAAACTACTTCACTGATAAAATCTCTCAAATCCTCACTCCCCCCAGTGTTGAGCCCTGCTCTCACTGGGAAATGTGCTTCAACTTTTCATCAGTTTGAGCCAGTGTCACTCTGTACACTTAAGCAAATTGTCGAGCAACTGAAAAATACTAGTTCTGCACATGATACTCTTCCGCCTCGCATTGTGAAGGATGGCTTTGATGTAATTGGGCCCAGTATCTTATTTTTAATGAACTCATCATTGTCTTCTGGCTATGTTCCCTCTGTTTTTAAACATGCTATAGTGCAACCCGCTCTTAAAAAAAGGTGCCTTGAGCATTGTGACCTCGTTAATTATAGGCCGATATCCAAACTTCCGTTCCTCTCCATAATCTTAGAGAAGATAGTTCTCTCGCAACTCCAGGCTTACCTGGATGCGCATGACATTGAAATAAATTTCAATCTGGTTTTAAACCACACCACAGCACCGAAACAGCTTTGCGAAGAGTCCTTAATGATCTTCTCTTAATTACTGATTCAGGGCATTCTGCTGTATTAGTCTTATTGGATTTGTCCTCAGCTTTTGATATGGTCGACCATAATATTTTATTAACGAGGTTAGAACGCACTGTGGGCATTCAGGGTGAAGCCCTTAACTGGTTCAAATCATACCTTTTGAACAGGTCTTTCTCTGTTACCTTGGGTACTTATTCTTCCTCAACTGCATCCTTATGCTGTGGTGTGCCCCAAGGCTCTGTGCTTGGCCCAATGTTATTCTCATTATACATGCTAACCCTAGGCTTAATCTTTGAAAAATATAACATTTCTTATCACTGCTATGCCGACGACATACAAATATATTTTCAATTAAATGATGACGACATTGCTCCATCGTTGCACTGCTTCCTAGAGTGCATGAAGTCAGAGAATGGCTTCATGCACTCCTTTATCCTGAATGAAAAGAAAACTTAAATTGTGGTGTTTGGCAACCATATCCTCACCTCCTGATTGGTACTAGAAAGCATGCCTCTATCATCCGCGTTCTTGCTGATTTGCATTGGTTACCCATAAAATATCGTATCGAATTTAAAATATGGTTGCTCAAGTTTAAAATTATAAATAATTTAGCCCCTAGCTATCTTGTCGATCTCCTTAGTCCATATGTCCCTGAGCGAGCCCTCAGGTCTTCAGCCCAATTACTCTTGGCTCAGTCTAGATCTAGGCTACGTCCACACGTACCCGGGTATTTTTGAAAACGCAGATTTTTCTATGTGTTTACACCTTTCATACACACGTAAACGGCGTTTTCGGTCACTGAAAACAGAGATTTTTAAAAACGCCTGCCAGGGTGGATATTTTCGAAAACTCAGTTTTTGCATTTACGTGTGGACGAGGAAAACGGAGAAAACGCAGCATCAAAGGTGTGCGCATTTTTTGACATCACACTGTGCGCCACGTTATTGTTTCGGTGAAATGAATTTCTACAATGGCGGACTTACACAAAATACTGTTACTGTTACTCTCTGCAGTGTTTAAATGCTTACATATACACACACATCTTTTTTTACTCTTTCCCACCCAGGCTTCTAGACTTCTGATTGGCCAACATTTCTACACGGTTAGGAATATATCGCCACCTGTTGTTTTGGCATGTTCCTAGCAGAGTGTACCTTCATTGTTGCGTTTACGTGTGGACAGGATTTTTTTTAAAAACAAAATCGGAAAATCTCCGTTTTCAAAAATACCCGTGTACATGTGGACGTAGCCTAGACTTAAATCTAGGGGTGACCGTGCTTTTGCCCTGGTTGCACCTAACCTGTGGAACAACCTTCCCATCGCTATCCATCCGTCAGATTCCATTTTATCTTTTAAATCCCGTTTAAAAACTCACTTATTTAACCTAGCTTTTCCATCTAGTTAGTGTCCCTATTTTATATTTGGCTCAATTTTTTATCTATGTACTTTATCTTTTAGTTATATCTGTTCTTAGTAACTTTGTTCTTATATTCCCTTTTATTCCTGTATAATTAGTGCCCTCAACCTGCTGACATCTGTGGTACTACACCTGTGATGTAGATCATGGGCCTGTACTCTACAAAATGCACTAGATTATAATAATCATTGTTTCTCAGTTACTCTGCAATCATGTAATACATACAGCAAATAACATAGAAAGAATGCTTTGCGTTTATTTAGCAACACTTAGTCTACAATACGTTCTTACTTGTACATGAGCTTTTATGAAAGAATTATTTGTCAGGAATGTTGTTTTGTTTGTCATAACAGCATGAACTGAATAACTGCAATTAAACATACGGTGTGACAAAAGTGTACTATGAGGTATTTTATTTGAATATGTAACCCATATCAACTACACCCTGTCACATGACCCACGTCAGCTGATTTGAGGTCCCTCTCCTGATTTGCTCCTTCCACGTCGCAGTACTATGAAAACCGGCTGTGGAGGGATACTTCCGGGTTCGACTCCTGCTGTGGCTGTAAGCTTATGGCGTTTAGAACGGCGTTGGAAAACAAAGCGTTTTCTCCCCTCAATTCGTCTATAAAATTGTATCACCTCAGTGGTCAGGTTTTTTTTTTCCCCCTTTTGAACTGATCTTCTTCATATTGAAGTGGCGAGCCGGTAGGACCATTCTTTGTTTTTTCCCCTCTTTTCCCCCGCTTTGCCGTCTTTGGATTACGGACATATTTTTCCCCATTGTATGAAGCTGGACCCTAAGGAGGAATACCTTAAAAGTGAACTATAAAAAGAAACTTTAACAAAGGACCAAAAGGACTCTTAACAAAAAGGACTCTTGCACTGAAAAATCACATTGATTTCTTATTTAATTGTGGGCATTTATTTATGTTGTGTGTTGTATTAATTATTTTGTTCCATTTCCCCTTTCCCCCATTTATTCAATATATTTTTTTTGGTACAAGATATTGCAGTCTTTGGTCTCGTCATTCACACCATCTAGGCTCCATAAAGAACTATTTCTTCTGCGCATCAGTCAGTAAACTCACCCATTGCAATAAAACTAGCCCTTAAATAACTATGCGTTACAAATATATGATACGTATATATTTTCACAGTGTAGAAATTCATCGTTAGAAATAGAAATTCTGCACTCAGTGCATCCATCCATCCATTTTCTGCCACTTATTTACATCTGGGTTGTTGGATCAACAACCTCAGCATCCCAGGCTACGTCCACACGTACACGGGTATTTTTGAAAACGGAGATTTTCCGTTTTTGTTTTAAAAAATAATCCCGTCCACACGTAAACGCAGAAATGAAGGAAAACGCTGCTAGGAACATGCCAAAGCAACAGGTGGCGATATATTCCTAACCGTGTAGAAATGTTGGCCAATCAGAAGTCTAGGAGCCTCGGTGGGAAATAGTAAACAAAGATGGGGCATAGAAGCAGAACCGAGTCCTATGTGTGGAGGGACAGTAACTGTGTGTGTATATGTAAGCATTTAAACACTGCAGAGAGTACAATTAACAGTAACAGTATTATAGAAATTCATTTCACCGAAACAATAACGTGGCGCACAGTGTGACGTCAAAAATGGCGCACACCTTTGACGCTGCGTTTTCTCCGTTTTCCTCGTCCACACGTAAATGCAAAAACTGAGTTTTCGAAAATATCCACCCTGGCAGGCGTTTTTAAAAATCTCTGTTTTCAGTGACCGAAAACGCCGTTTACATGTGGACGAAAGGTGCAAACGCATAGAAAAATCTGCGTTTTCAAAAATACCCGGGTACGTGTGGACGTAGCCCCAGATGCCTAGACCTCCCGTGTCCCAGTCACTTCCTCTTCCTCTAGCTCATCTGGGGGAAAATCCTATTCCTAAAGGCCAGTCATCCTTCAGAAAAGATTTAATTTGCTTTATTTTCATTTAGCACTACCTCAAAGACGCAATGTGGAAGGCAATTACTTTGCACAAGCTCACATGAAGATTCATCAGTCAGTAGAGTTTTTGATGTGCTGAGGTATATTCCCCACATGGGGAGCTAGAATGGTGGCGAGGTACTTGGAAATGTTGTAGGTGGCTGTTTATACTGCTAACAGTGGGTCTGAGCGGGCCTTCTCCTTTGTGGATCTTCGGACGTTCATATATGCAAAGTATAGTATCCCCTGGGTACAGACAGTGGCACAAAAATTCAATTGTGCAGTGGAGCGAGGAGTGCTCAGACCTCTACATTTGGAGAAACCAAACAGCCACTCTATAAATGCATGGCACAACATAGAAGAGCCACCTCGACAGGAGAAAACTCAGCTGTACAACTGCATCTAAAGGATAATGGTCACTCTTTCAAGAATGCCAATGTTCACATTTTGAACAGAGAAGGAAGATGGTTTGAAAGAGGACTGAAAGAAGCCATCTATGTCCACTGTGATCGCCCATACTTGAAAAGAGGAGGTGCCTTACGACATCAGTTGTCTGTCAGTTACAATGTTGTTTTTGTTAAATCAAAAGACACGACGGCGTAGTCTCATCCAAACGCTTTATTCCTTACGCCATGTTTTTCCGCTCACTCACAACTAAAACTCCTCGCGGGCAACAGTACTCTTGCGATATAACAGAAAATAACAAGTTAACAATCTCCCTCTTTCTTTTAGAAAAATAAAAAATAAAATAAAAGTATAAACACACCCCTGTAAACATTTGTGTACATATATTTATATAAACAAAAAAAATGCTTAAAGCATACTATCATTGCACACAGTAAACAATAGTGCATTTTAATGCAAAGACAACTTTGTAAACAAAGGATTACAGTATCCAGAGTCCTTCATCTAGTGCCTTTAGAAGGGTTAAAGGTGAAACTCCCTTTTTTGTCAGACAATCAGCAAGTTGGGATTTTGAATCTGACCAACAAACCTGTTTGATTTTCTTGGCTTGTATGAGCTCTTTAATGCTGCTCATTTCTAGCCTCAGTCTCTTCTCTGTAACCTGCTTCATAGACTTGAGTGCATCAAACAAGGATGTCAGTCACACAGATCAAAGGAAGAGCGTTCAGACCAGTGTTACCAGTTGTAAGCTCAGAAAAAAGTGTTGCCAGGAAGACAGCACTGTCTATTCCATCTGACATGGCAAGAGTTTCTCCTGCCAGTGTACTTCTGACCACACGCCTGATTTTTTTAGACTGCCAAAAGAGAGGACAAAACTTTCCTCCTTTACCCATAAGGACGATTCATGCCCCTCCTTGAGTACCGCCATCAGGAAGGTTGCCAAATGAAGCGTCACTGAAAACAACCAATGCCAAATCCTCACTGTTACCCAAATGCTGAAACTTAAGAGTCACTTTCTCTGCCTTAAGTTTACGGATAACGTTGTTCACTTCATGAATAGACTGCACAGTTGCATCTTTGATATTAGATCCAAGGCTGCATGTGTCAAACATAACATCTGGCCTCGTTTGTTTGGCAACCCACAAAATCTGTCCTATTTTTGACCTGAGTTGCTCACGTTCTGTTTCACTTAAGGAAGCATCCCTCTGTACAGCCCGTGCTGCTTGTAACTGAACCGGTTGTAGGTTGTCAATGTAAAGTTGTTGATGTACCTCTATTACATCATTAACTGTACAAATATCCATACCAACATAAGAAAAGCTGTCATGTTCTTCACGGCCCACAAGAAAGGTAGATTTCAGTACAGGAATGACATGAGTTGCAAAGTGACTTGAACCAGCCCAAAGGAAATCATCAACGTGACATGCAAGCACTCCTGTAATCTCAGATTGTTCATTCTGCCAATAGAACACTGCTGTCTCTGCAAGTAAAAGTGGTCAGCTGTCCTGCCCTTAACTTTACGTCTGCAGAGGAGACAGGATCAGTGTATGTAGAGGGCTCATTTGCAGTTTGTGTGACAGACATGTTTTCTGTAACGTTAGTTTCTCTGTCAATAGTGATGTCTTCTTCCTCACTAATACTCTGTTCACCATCGGGTGCTTCTGTCTCATCATTTTCAATTGTGTCTTTGTTGTCAGTGTCATCATCAGTAGTACTGTGTGGTATTTGTTTATCTCCACTCTGTGCATCCACTTTACTCAACCTTGACTGGTGTACTCTTACAAGAGTCCCCCCATGTCTTACAAATACAACAGCTCCATCCTGCCCAATAACTACACCTGGACCCTTCCACTCTTTACAGTCGACTCGTTTGTAGTATACTTTATCTCCTGCATCATGTTTGTCATCTGTAGGCCTAAGTTGCTTGCGTAGTGCTCTCCTGATCCTTTCTGAACACTCTGCCTCAGTAAATGCTTTCCTGGACGCATGCAATGCTGATATATGTTCACCTACTCTTGTACTTACAGTTGTGCCCTCTAAGGCAGGTGGCTTATCCATCAACACAGAAGGAAGGTTGGGGTTTTGGCCAAACACAAGTTGATGTGGACTATAACCATGTACATTAAGCATACTGTTTTTTGCCATAAGGGCCCAGTCTAACGCAGTGTGCCAGTCACATCCTCGTTCCTTTTTTACCTTCAGGAGGATTTCTGTAAGTGTCATGTTATGTCTCTCCAGTAGTCCGTTGCTCCAGGGACTATACCCCACCGTTGTCTTTACCTCAATGTTGAAGTTTTCAGCCATGTCCCGAATCTCCGTGTTGTTGAACTCTCCGCCATTATCCGTGTAGAGCCGTCTGGGGGCACCGTGAATGCTTATCCAGGTGTGAATGAAGGAGGTGACGATCTCTGCAGCTTTCTTTGTCTTTACAATGCTGCCGGCGCTGAAGCGTGTGAAGTGGTCGATGATGTGAAGGTACCACACATTGGGCTCCAGCTCATGTAGATCCATCGCTACTGTCTCATTATACTCAGAAGCCAGGGGTAGACCAACAGCAGGTCTTGGCTTGGTTTTGCAATATCTCTGACAAATGTCACAGTCACGAACTATCTCTTGTAGAATAACTGCACATTGTTGGTCTGTATTGCCAGAGCTTTGGATGAGCCTCAATAAGCTCTCTGCAGATGCATGACCAAACTGCTTATGAAGCTTCACAAGAACTTTCTGTTTCTCTTTTGTAGACATTTCAGCAGTTACCATGAGAACTTCATTTTCATTGCAGCTTTCTGTAATATTTTCATCTCTAATGTCCACACAATAGTGTCCCGAACTAGTGAGCTCTAGGGGAACAGGCTGCTTGAACATGACAACACTGTCATTCTCCATGTCTAGAACAGTCCCTGCTTTCTTGAGAGACGTTTTGCTCAGTAGTAGTGGAATGTCAACAGGAACTACTTCACTTTCAATGTCACATTTCGTTTGTCCAATTTTGGCTGGAAGTTTCACTTTTCTGCTGGAATACACTACAGTACCATCCCCAAAGCGAAATGGTCTGGAGCTAGGGGTTTCTGATTGCAGCAACTTGTTTACTTGGCCTTGGCTGAGGTCACGCATGTAACTATCTAGCCACGTCTGACCACAAACTGTACATGTACATGCAGTATCAATAATGGCTGACCCCAGTGCTTCAGTCAGGAAGATTTCAGAGTCTGTCATTGAGGCTTTAGTGTACAAAGTAATGTTACACTCCTCCACTTTCCCATCTTCAGTTAGCTTTACTTGGTCACCATTCCGATGAGGACAGTCTTTAGCCCAGTGGTAAGTGCTCTGACAAATAGCACATCTTGTTCGCTTGCCAAATTTGTCAAGTGGGCTGGTACCTTGTAGTGGTTGTCACTGTCCACTCCGCGACGAAGTACCGTTGTTTCGTTTGTATTTGGGACCTTTTTGCTCCATAAGGAAAACTGCATCTTGGTTCAGTTGAATTCCGCTGAAAACTCCGGCTACTTTCCCTCCGAAAATCCGTTTCAGTGCAGACTTCATAGACGCAAACGTTAAGTCCGTGCACGCTGTCAGTGCAAGCTGTCGACTTTTCTCATCAAGACAAGCTGTATCTAGAAGCTTAAAAGCTAACACAGCGTCAGGCAGCGTCATGTTGTACTTTTTCATCCGGTTATAACGCTGTTCAAAGTCTATAATGTAGTCTGCCATGGACACGCTGTGGCTCTTTGCAATAGAGTCAAAACACGAATAAGCTTCATAGGCGCGGTCTTTCTCCTCTCTCTGAAAAACCGCGTCCAGTTTTGCAAGTAGTGTTTCCATACCGTCATCTTTGTTCAAATCTTCCGCGGGTATCTCCATGGCCGTTTCTCTGGCTCTTCCCTCGAGCCCCAGTGCCACCGCGAGTGCCTGCTTCTTTTTATCCAGCTCCGTAACTCGTCTCCAAATATTGACTTCATTCTTCCAGTACTCGTATGGCCTGGCTTCATCAAGCTTTGGTGGTACTTTATAATTGGAAACCATCCTCTGCTACCAATGTTAAATCAAAAGACACGACGGCGTAGTCTCATCCAAACACTTTATTCCTTACACCATGTTTTTCCGCTCACTCACAACTAAAACTCTTCGCGGGCAACAGTACTCTCGCGATATAACAGAAAATAACAAGTTAACAGTTTTGAGATCCCTTCTCAGGTTCTTTAACCCCCACTCACATCTTGCGTCAGGTGACCTCAAAAGCTCACATACAGGTTGAGGCAAGGACTCACAATGGTTCACCCGAAACCTCTGCTAATAATGACCCACACCCCTTTTTGACACCTTGGCTCATGTGATGAGACACATGATTTTAATAGTGGGTCAAAGACCCTATGAAGGGGTAACTCCCACTAGGGTTTAAATATCTGGGACTCTCCACCATTTGGTCTTAAAACTTGTTACATCCCCCAGGAGGATGTTGGTTTTCTTCTTTCAACTAACTCCTTATGTTCTGTCTAGGCTCCACCTCCTCTGTCCTGATTGGATGCTACTCACAGATATCCAGCTAATTGTCAATCAGCAGATAGCTACTTAAGGCCTGTGGAACTGTGTTTCTGGGCCCTCTGGCCATTTTGATTGCCATATCTGTGCAGGCTTGCATGCCTTTGTGACTTGTATGTGCATTTTTGTGTTTTCATGTTCAGACTGCCTGTAGGGGAGAGCTGCCTTTTATTTTGACACCCTGTTTTCTCCTGTTTATGTGTTGTTAGGTAGGTTATGGTTATAGGTTGTATAGTTTGTTTTCTTTGGAGTTAGGTAAGTTTCTTTTATTTTCATATCAGGGATGTTTTGTTTGTTATGTTGGCCTTGGCTCTCCCTGAAGTTATTCCCTCAGTCTGAACCATGATTTCAGCGCTAGCATGAAATAAACATTTGAAAATTACCATCTTGGCTCCTCCTTCACTATTTACCTTTATGTTAGTCCCTTCAAACGCCCTAGACTAGCCAGGGGACGTAACATAAATTGGGAGCTCGTCCGTAACAAACTGAAGAAGCTTCTTATCACAGCAGGGTGAGCTGGCGTGTTAGAGCAGGACCCAAGAGGAGACACAGGCGAGCAGACGTGACGTGACTTTAACAAAAAGCAAGCCTTTATTATGGCTGATGACAGAAGGCAAAACAAGAGCTAAGATGAGTGCAGGCAAGACAACTAAACTGGAAAACAGTCCATGAAAACCTATGATACTGAACACTATACCAGACTATGAAATTGTATGACACTTTGAAGACTAATTCTATGACTGTGAGAACTGTGACGACTATGGTGAGACATAACTGGGAAGGTTACACAGACGACGCGACACAGACTGAATGAAACACAGAGACTAAATACCCACAGGGATGATTAGGGGAAGTGGAAACACATGAGGGAGAACAGCTGACACACATGAACCTAATGACAGGACAGGGGAAGTGAAACTAAATACAATGAACAAGGAACACCGGACTCTTTCAAAGTAAAACAGGAAACATGGAGACTTAGACATGACACAAACTGGACAACAAGAACCACACAGACATGAAACATGACAGGTAGACACACGAACCAGGGAGGCTTAGTACAGGGGAAGATGACAAAAGGAACTAAGAAACAAAGGACTAAACAGCAACCTAGAAATCAACTAGATGAGCTAAACTGAAACTTGAAAAATGAGAGGTGAAACGTCTTCAAGCAACTTAAAGAAGTCCAAATGCTTTTCTTTCCAAGCTCCTTAGTCTAAGATCTTATCCATGTTGTGTTCAAGCAAAGTCTGAGTACTCACAGCCTTGCCCATCGCATCGCCGGCCAGCCCTTGTGGGATTTTGAGCAGCTGTATCGCTTCTTTATTGTTCAATAAGCCAGGGTCAAGCCAACTCCAATCAGCAAGTACCCCATTATCGTGGTTTTAAATAGGTGGATGTCTTTCAAACGTCCTCCACTGAGAGTGTTGCCAGGCACACGACACTCCACTTCTCCCAGCTGTCATGTGTCTGGCAGCAAACAGAGCCCAGGCATCTCATCAAGAAGAAGGTGTCAGTTTCATTAAGAGACCAATTGATCAAATCCATAATTCCTTAGATTTTAGAGAACAAGACTGAGAGAGTCTTTGAGGGTAAGAATTAGACGATAGTAGACAAAGAGCCAAGCAGGAAAGATGAGGGAGTGAAAAAGATGTGTTCACCTTGCCAAAGAAGATATTCAAGTATATAGTTGATATTCCTGAGTCTGGAGCAAATTATCCCGTGATAACCTTCCCAATGTGTGTAGCTTTGGTCTCAGGTCCAGGATGTATTAAATTTCACATACCTTGGAGATTTTGGCAAAGCATCCTCACAACACTGGCAGCACTGCCACCATCTGGGCCTATTGAGGACATCGAAGACATCTACCTATTTGGAACCATGATAATGGGGTTCTTGCTGATCGGAGCTGGCTTGGCCCTGTCTTATCGGAAATAGAAGAAAAGCGGTTACAGCTGTGCAAAACCCCACAAGGAATGAGGAATTGACATCATTCACGTAGATTACTGATTGGCAGTGCTAACTTGAAATTTTGAGGGTTTTTTTCGAGAACAGTAACTCAAAATTTCAAGTTATGGATACCTTTTTTTTTTTTAGTGGCGGAACCGGCCTTCCATAAATTTCGCTGGTAGGCAACTTCAAGTGACAAATAAAGGCTTTATTCATATTCCTGTTCATGTTTACTGTATGTGCCAATGGCAATCCTTTGCTGTCACTTTGAACATCTCTAGGAAGGCCTGAGGATGGTCTCCACCCACATCCAGTCCAGCCTCAGCATCGGGCACAAAGAGTGTAGCGGAGGCACCAGTGAGGAACCAGTCTCTACATAACCTATGTCAGGCGCTCAGCCTGGTCCTAAAGGTTCTCCAGTTGCACTTGCCACATTGCCACATATATCTTGCTGATATACCACAACTTTCACCACCATATGCACCAGCAATAAGACTGGCTGTGCAGGCTGTGTCTCCAACATGCCTGGGCTGGATTTCTGTGACACACACCAGTTCTGGGACCCCAGCAAGACACACAGACAGCATTGCAGGCAAGTGATCTTTTATTTACAGTGATTTCCACTCTCGAGCTTTTGAATCTATTGCACCACCCTTCCTCTGCAGAAGAGCCGTAGACAAAACTCCACCACAGTATGATCTGTCTGCAATTTAGTAGAATAAAAGTAAGAATACACAGAAAACACATAATGAGAACCCACATACTCCAACACAATTCAAACACGAGAAACCACCAATCATGACACTTATGAGATATAGTTAGACGAAAGAGAAACAAATTTCACACCACAAACAAATATCAACAAATTTCAGGAAATTACCCTGGTTAGATAACACCACTGGAACAGCATAAGCAAACATATCTGTACACAGTGTGCGAAGTGAGTCGTTGCTCGAGCAACATGTTATAAATACATTATCCTAACCATGTGAAAAACATTAAGGTATAGGAGACTGCATCATTTCTTGCTCCCACGATATTCCAAATTAAAAAATCTTTTTGGTATGATTGAAAAAAAGATTAATCATGTGAAAAGGTTCACGTGTATTCAAATTCAATTTGTTATGTGTATGATTTGCATTTGCTTTTGTTAATGTGTCAGGTTTGGTTGGCCAAGTGAGGGAAGGCATGATGAGGACTTCCAGGTGAATTTGTATAAAACAATAATTTCCGAAACACTGACATAAGCACCCTGCTCTTATTGCTGTGGCTTCAGTCTCCCTCTTATTGGCGTTATGGCTTCATGTTTCACTCTGATGGCTTTCTGCTGTTTCTTTAGACTGAGCTGCAGTGAGAGTTTGCCTGAATGGGTCAGCAACATTTCTACCAACCTCTTCAGTTTGTCTGGGGACATTATGCTCGGAGGGCTCTTTCCCATTAACGATGTCACCAGCAGCCTCAGTGACATAACGGAGCCCAACCAGATAAGATGTGAAAGGTAAGGATGGTTATGAACAACCCTTTCTTGACAACATGAGATTCAAAATAACCATGTATGCTAACCCTGACTTACCATGACTTCTACTGTTTTCTGCTTGCTGCTGAACAGTGTAAATGAACGTGTACTGGGACTTGCTATAGCAATGAAATACGCAGTGGATGAAATCAACGGAAACCAGACTCTCCTCCCTGGCATCAAGTTAGGTTATGAAATCTATGACACATGCAGACAGTCTTCAATTATTATAAACCCTACTCTGTCTTTCCTCACTGAAAAATCCAGCCAAGAACTACCTGTGCAGTGTAATTACACCGACTATGAGACCAGTATAGTTGCAGTGATTGGTCCTTTTGCCTCAGAAATGGTGTCAGTTATTGGAAAACTCCTGGGATTTTTTATGCTACCACAGGTTTGAATACACATACATTTTGTAGTTATCAAAATTTTTTTCTTTTGATTTACAAATTTGAGACTTGCAAAAATATTTTAAATGTAAAAGTAAATCTTCAAAGTAAATAATTTCTGTTTTTAATTTTCACACCAGATTAGCTATGGGGCCACCAGCGACAAATTCAGTGATAAAGTTCTCTACCCGTCATTCTTTCGTACGGTGCCCAGTGATAAATGGCAAGTGGATGTCATGATAAAGCTAATACAGGAATTTGGCTGGAACTGGGTGGCAATTGTGGGCAGCGATGAGGAGTACGGGCAACAAGGTGTGCAGCTGTTCACTAAAATGACAGTAAACACATCTGTCTGTGTGGCCTATCAGGGCCTGATTCCAGTGTACACTGACCCCGAACCAGCGATCAAAACCATCATAAACAATATCCAAACGACCAATGTCAGAGTGGTAGTGGTGTTTTCTGTCGCAGAGCAAGCTGAATACTTTTTTAAAGAGGTTGGTGAAGCAGAGATTTAAAGTGATTCACAAATGTATTATTTTCTACTAATGGACAGTTTGTTCAGTACCAGTCAACCAATGCAATTTATTCCAGGTTATCAAGAGTAATTTAACAGCTGTGTGGATTGGTTGCACAAGTTGGGCAACCCACTATCTAGTGACTTCTCTGCCCAACATTGAAACAGTTGGCACAATCATTGCATTCCTTGACAAAACAGACACCCTCGGCCTGTTCACAGATTATGCAATGGAGCTCTTCAAGAAACTCAGTGAAGAGCGGACAAAGACATCCACTCCAACCACAAGTCCTGACAGTCCAAACAATCCCTGCCCAAAATGCTGGAATTTGTCACCAGACAACATTAGCATAGTGGAAGCACCTGCAGTGCAGACAGCAGCTTTCAGTGTGTATGCTGCCGTTTACAGTGTAGCACAGGCACTGCATTACCTGCTGGAGTGCAATTCAACTGCCTGTAAGTGGGGATCTGGAAGCAAAATCTATCCCTGGAAGGTGATTTATTTTATTTTTCTAGTATATGAGACGATATACAAAGTTTGGAATCGAGCTTATCAGTAACAACAATAATTGCATTTTGCAGCTCTTGCAGGTTTTAAAGAACACTTCTGTTAACATAAATGGCACACATCTAGACTTTGACAATGATGGCAATCCGAACATAGGATACAATGTGATTCAGTGGATCTGGACAAACTCATCTCAAGTGGACTTTAGAAATGTGGGAGAATATACTGAACAAAAGCTGTTCCTCAACAAGTCCCTCTTTCAGTGGCACACTAAACAGGTAACGCTTGTAACTCAGAAAAATCTTTACAACGTATAGCATGTAAAAGCTTTAATGTCCAGTTCATGATCTATTTTAAGATCTTAAATTTTGTACCGCAATCTTCACAGATTCCTGTGTCCACCTGTTCAGCAAAATGTGACAAAGGCCAGGTCCACAGAGTCAAAGGCTTCTATTCCTGCTGTTTTGACTGCATCGACTGTTTGGCAGGCACCTACCAGGCAAATGAAGGTGATGTTGTCTCAGATATGTGACGTTGCTTGTTTGCATTCTTGTCAAGAGACTTATGAGATTCATGCTCATACAGAGCAACCAGTAAGAATCCACAGTGTTTCACCTCTAATTAGTTTGTTATGTGACCGCCTTATTCCAGAATGGATTAAATTCATTTTCACCTCAAAATTTTACACAGAATACTTCATGTTGGCAAAGTGAAAAAAATGTGTTTGACATTCTTAATTCTACAAAATAAATATAAACTGTACATAAGTGTTCACAGCCTTTGCTCAATACTTTGTTAAAGCACCTTTGGTAGCAATTACAGCCAGTATGATGCTACATTCTTGACATTCCTGTTTTTGGGCAGTTTCTCCCATTCTTCCTTGCAGAACCTCTAAAAATTCCATCAGGTTTGATGGAGAGTGTAATTGCACGGCCATTTTCATATCTCTCCAGAAATATTCAATTGGATTCAAGTGTGGGCTTTGGCTAGGCCCATTAAGGATATTCAGAGTGGTCCCGAAGCCACTCCTTTGTTATGATGCCTGTGTGCTTAGGGTTGTTGTTCTTTTAGAAGATGAACCTGAACCTGAACCTGATGAATCAGAGGTCCAGAGCACTGGTTGCCTCTAGACATGACACTTGGAATTAATGTCAAACAGTTCAATCTTTGTTTTATCAGACCAGAGAATTTTGTTTCTCGTGGTCTGAGAGTCCTTCAAGTACCTTTTTGAGAAACTCCAGGCAGGCTGCTATGTGCCTATTCTTGTGGAGTGGCTTCTGTCTTGTGAGTCTACCCTTCAAGCCTGATTGGTGAAGTGTTGTAGGCATGGTTGTCCTTCAGGAAGGTTCTCCTCTCTCCAGTGAGCAACACTTGAGGTCCATCAGAGTGGTCTCCACCCTGACTAAGGCTTTTCTACCCCGATTGCTCAGGTTGGCCTGGCAGCCATCTCTAGGAAGACTAACAGTGGTTACAAATTTCATCCATTTACAGATAAACAAGGCCACTGTGCTCACTGGGAACTTTAATGCTGCAGAAATCTTTATGTACCCTTCTCCAGTCTTGTGCCTCAAAACAATCCTGTCTCAGAGGTCTGCAAAAAATCCCTTCGACTTCATGGCATGGTTGTTGCTCTCACATACACTGCAACTATGGAACCTTATATAGACAGATGTGTGCCTTTCCAAATCATGGCCAATTAACGGAATTTACCACAGGTAGACTCCAATCAAGCTGTAGAAACATCTGACAGGTGATCAGTGGAAACAGGATGTACCTGAGCTCAAATTTGAATGCTATGGCAAAAGACTTGTGTGTTACAATTTTAATTTATTTTGTGTTTTATATTTGAAAAACTTGAGCTGCATTAAGTTTCATTAATTAGGGCAATAAATTTCTCCTGTTCAAATCTTCTTCTCCTCTTCAAATCAGGGGAAGGATTTTCTTATCTCTTTCTGTGTAAGAAGGCATAAAAATGAAGTAAGTCATACATAACTTGTAGCCTGTGCAAGATAGGATCTCTAAATGGTGTGTGTGTGTACTGTTGTGATGTTTTATTTTGCTTTTTAATAAAGTCACATTTTTGTGCTTTCTCAATCATAGACGACACCCAGTGTACTAAGTGTCCCGACCGCCAATGGTCCCAGCATCGCAGCACGAACTGCACTGACCCCATCTTTAGGTTTTTCACCTGGGACAGCCAGGATGCTGTGATAATGATGCTGGTTGGTGTGCTGCTGGTAGTATGTCAGGGGTCGGTGGGTGTCGTGTTCCTGATGCACCAAGAAACCCCCCTGGTAAAGGCTTCTGGGGGACCCTTGAGTTTTGTGGCTGTGCTCGGCCTGATGGGAGCATGTCTCAGTCTGCTGCTCTTCCTGGGGGAGCCCGGGGATGTGGTCTGCCGTCTTCAGCTGCCCTTCACTTCCATTTTCCAGACTGTCACCCTCTCCGTTATCCTGTCCATGTCACTACAGGTGAGGAAAGACTGGTGAAATACTGCCCCACAATGACAGTGTGCAGAAACTACAGAATCAGTTAAAGAACAGGCTTGAGCTTTCCCACCTAGGAGGCTCAATAAAATACAGATAGAAGATATGCAGTGTGTTAATTTTCTGTCTTCCCTAAGGTTTCCAGTCTTCAAAAAGGTTGTTTTTTTTTTGTTTTTGTTTTTTACTTTATTTTGATTATTACTACTGACACATACTTACACAAATTAGAGATATCGCATGCATTTATTGGCCAGTTTTCAAGGAACTTTTACTTTTGCAAGACAGACCAGATATTTAGCATGACACAGAAACAAAACAGTTCAAGAGCTATTAATATGTATATACTCCCATCAATAAAAAAGTAAAAAATTTCAATTTAATACATGCAGTTTTAAAAAAAAAAAGAAACACCAAATCATTTAAATCAAGTAAAAAGATCAATCATGATCACTGTGGCGTAAATAATTAAATTACTTGTAAAAAGGTGGCATTTTACATATAAAAGGTCAAAGGTCAACTTCTACATCTCAGTATTTTGGAAAAACATTTTTCTGTCTAATATCTACGAGGCAGTTGTAACCATTTGGCTAGATGCTCAGCTTCATATTCGGTGCGGTGTTTCCACATTTTAGAATTTGTACCTTATTTTCAGCATGAACTGTAACTTGACAGGTTTGTGGAGGCATACAAGTGTAAGGGCTTAATTCTACTTTAGATTTCTCAAAAAAATTCAGAAGTTGTTTTTAATGACAATGCATAAAAACACAAGCATTGTCGGACAAAACACATGATGTAATGCAAGAAAAATAAAAAATTAACATATAATTAGGATGATAACCTTTTTTATTTTAACAGATAATTTGCGTGACAGAGTTCCCAGACATGGCTGCCTCTCACCTGCATTTGTTAAGAGGCCCTGTGAGCTGGCTGGTTGTGCTGATCTGCTGTGCTGTGCAGGCTGGTCTCTGTGGCTGGTTTGTTCAAGAAGGACCTTCATTGTCTGAATATGTGGCAAATATGACAATAGACTTTGTAGAATTCTTCCTCTCGTGTCCTGTTTCACCTTTGACTGGATTTGCTTTAATGCAAGTTTTCAATGGTGCAATGGCACTTGCATCATTCATGTGCACCTTCATGGCAGTGGAGCCTCTTCATCAGTATAACTTAGCCAGGGACATCACCTTTTCCACCCTGATCTACTGTGTCATTTGGGTGACCTTTATTCCTATCTACATTGGCAGCAACAGTGAAAATAACAAGATCAGGTCAATTGTCCATGTTTATTTCAGCCTGGCAAGCAACTTTGGACTACTGGCAGCCTACTACTTTCCAAAATGTTATTTGTTGTTAAGGAAGCCTGACGTAAACACACCAAAGTACTTCTGTACCTTCTTAGAGGGCGTCCCACCAACTCAAACAGAAGAGGAACCACAGCCAAAAGCACAGGAAGGGCAATAGACAATCAAACCGTTTATTAAGAAAATCAAAGAATCTGAAAAACATTGGTTGTGTAATGTAGATCATGGGCCTGTACTCTACAAAATGCACTAGATTATAATAATCACTGTTTCTCAGTTACTCTGCAATCATGTAATACATACAGCAAATAACTGTATATAAGAATACTGTGTGTTTATTTAGCAACATGTAGTCTACAATACGTTCTTACTTGTACATGAGCTTTATGAAAGAATTATTTGTCAGGAATGTTGTTTTGTTTATGGTAATGTTGGTCACAACAGCATGAACTGAATAAAAATAATGATGCAATTAAACATACGGTGTGACAAAAGTGTACTGTGAGGTATTTTATTTGAATATATGATACGTATATATTTTGACAGTGTTAGAAATAGAAAATCGTTAGAAATAGAAATTCTGCACTCCGTGCATCCATCTATCCATTTTCTGCCACTTATTCACATCTGGGTTGTTGGATCAACAACCTCAGTATCCCAGTTGCCTAGACCTCCCGCGTCCCAGTCACTTCCTCTTCCTCTAGCTCATCTGGGGGAAAATCCTATTCCTAAAGGCCAGTCATCCTTCAGAGAAGATTTAATTTGCTTTATTTTTCATTTAGCACTACCTCAAAGACGCAATGTGGAAGGAAATTACGTTGCACAAGCTCACATGAAGACTCATCAGTCAGTAGAGTTTTTGATGTGTTGAGGTATATTCCCCACATGGGGAGCTAGAATGATGGCGAGATGCTTGGAAATGTTGTAGGTGGCTGTTTATACTGCTAACAATGGGTCTGAGTGGTCCTCCTCCTTTGTGGATCTTCGGAAGTTCATATATGCAAAGCATAGGTGTCAAACTCTGGCCCGCGGGCCAAATTTGGCCCGCAGCCTAATTACATTTGGCCTGCGAAGCCATAGCAAATTACTATTAGAGCTGGCCCGCCGGTATTATACAGCGCATGTACCGCTAATACTACAAATCCCAGAATGCTCTGTTGGTGTTTTGGCGCATCAGTCACGACCCATTAACGCCCTCTCCTCTGTTGACCATAGTCATAGCAACCGTGCGAATACTGCCATGCTACCTCTCCCAAAATGGCGAAAAGAAAGGCAGAACACAGGAGCTTTCTGGAAAGGTGGGAGACAGAATATCTGTTTACTTATGTAAAAGACAGACCTATTTGTCTTGTATGTGGAGCTAATGTGGCTATAACCAAGGAGTACAACATTAGACGACACTATGAAACGAAACACCAAGAGAAGTACAAGGACCTGGACATGATTCAAAGGTGTCGGAAAGCAGAAGAGATGAAAAGAAGTTTTGTTTCACAACAGACTATGTTTAAAAAAAAGCCATATCACAAAGTGAGGCTGCTGTAAAGCCTAGTTTTATTGTGGCAGCAGAGGTCGCAAAATCAGCCTGGCCCTTTAGTGAGGGAGAGTTTGTGAAAAGGCGTATGATCAAAGTTTGCGATGTTGTGTGCCCAGAGAAAAAGCAAGCATTTTCAAATGTCAGCCTGAGTAGAAACACAGTAGCTGATCGCACATGTGAACTTGCCACCAATCTATATAACCAGCTGATGGAGAAGGGAAACAATTTCGTTGCATCCTCCCTCGCTATGGATGAGAGCAGCGACGCCTCTGATACTGCCCAGCTTTCAGTCTTCATCCGTGTGGTTTACTCAAATCTCTGTGTTACGGAGGAACTTCTAGGATTAAAATCAATGCATGGCACAACCACAGGGAAGGAAATATTTGAAGAGGTTTCCAAATGTCTTACTGAAATGAAGTTGCCATGGGAAAAACTTGTGGGGTTGACGACAGATGATGCACCAGCGATGTGCGGTCAAAGGAGTGGACTGGTGGGCAGGGTACGGGAGAAGATGCGAGCGGAGAACTGTGCAGGTGAGCTAACTGTTTATCACTGCATCATACATCAAGAATCACTGCGTGGCAAAGCCCTAAAGATGGAACATGTTATGACCGCAGTAACACGAGTGGTTAACTTTATAAGAGCCAAAGGTCTGAATCACCGCCAGTTCAAATCTTTTCTTGAGGAGTGTGGTTCGGAATACGCAGACGTGCCGTATTACACAGAGGTGAGATGGTTAAGCCGAGGAAAAGTACTGAACAGGTGTTTTGAGCTAAGTGAGGAAATATTTCAGTTTCTGGAAAGCAAAGGGCAAGACACAGCTGAGCTCAGGAAGCAAGAGTCTCTGTGTCAGCTGGCCTTTTTGTGTGACATCATGAGCCATCTCGATGCGCTGAACCTGCAGCTTCAGGGACGGGAGCGTATCATCACAGATGGTATCAGTGTGTAGCAAACTGAGCTATAATTAACTTTTTCTTACCACTCCCAGACATGGGCTTGAATGGTTTCACGTTCAATGATACTTTTATTAGTTAATTGGTTTATTTTTTATTTTATTTTTACATTTATTATTAGCCTGTGGAAAAAGTTAACTGTTAAAAGGCATTTGCCAGACCAGATGCCCCCGATTTTCGGTAAGTGAATGTGTTTAATTGTAGGCAGGGAGATTACTGGATATTCTTGTGTAATTGCTACAGAATAATTTATGTTATACTTTGTTATTGCTACAGAAGAATATTTATTTTATTTTACATTTACAATTTTTTCCCCGGGGACCCTGTGACACCCCATTGAAGAGCCATAGGCTGTGGATCTCTTAAGATCTCACTGTTGGGTTTGTAAGGCCATGTTACACCTAAATTTCTATCTTGTTCAAAGAGAAGATATAAAACAAAGTTCTAAGCTAATCGACCTTAGTGTTCTCCTTTTAAAAAAAAAAAAAAAAAAAAAGGAATCGATAAGAGAATCGATAAAGAATCGAATCGTTATACAGAATCGAAAATGGAATCGGAATCGTGAAAATCTTATCAATACCCATCCCTAAACTCTACTGACTTCACCAACAAGGTGCAGAAACTTAAACTGGATCCAGATGAAACCACAGGATCCGTTGATGTAGTCTCACTCTTCACTTGCATACCTATAATACAGGCTGTGGAAATGGTCAAAAAATACTACAGCAGGACAGCTTCTTAGGAAACAGAACCAGCTTTACCCCTGATCAGATTTGCACAATGTTAGACCTCTGCCACATATTTTAAATACAGCAAGGGTTTCTAAAGGCAGAAACAAGGATGTGCGATTGGGCTCCCCAGTTTCACCCATTGTAGCCAGCCTCTACATGTAGGAAGTGTAAAGTAAAGCTCTTGGCTCTTTCAAAGGGACAGCACCCAGCCACTGGTACAGATACATAAATGACACCAGGGTCAAAATCAAAGCCCAAGAAGTAGAAGCCTTCACTGTTCATATCAACTCGGTGGATAGATACATTCATTTGATTAGGGAAGACTCCCACCACCCTCTGGAACACAAACTTGGAGTAATCAGGACCCTGCAACTAAAAACGATAACTCTAAGCTAGAAAGAAAAGAAAAGAAAAGGAACACACGTAAAGAAAACTCTTAAAACACGTGGTTATCCCAATTGGGCTCTCAATTGTGCAGTGGAGTGAGGAGTTGTCAGACCTCTACATTTGGAGAAACCAAACAGCCACTCTATAAATGCATGGCACAACATAGAAGAGCCACCTCGACAGGAGAAGACTCAGCTGTACAACTGCATCTAAAGGATAATGGTCACTCTTTCAAGAATGCCAATGTTCACATTTTGGACAGAGAAGGGAGATGGTTTGAAAGAGGACTGAAAGAAGCCATCTATGTCCACTGTGAACGACCATCCTTGAACAGAGGGGGTGCCTTACAACACCAGCTGTCTGTCAGTTACAATGTTGTTTTGAGATCCCTTCCTGGGTGCTTTAACGTGACGTGACTTTAACAAAAAGCAAGCCTTTATTATGGCTGATGACAGAAGGCAAAACAAGAGCTAAGACGAGTGCAGGCAAGACAACTAAACTGGAAAACAGACTATGAAAACCTATGATACTGAACACTATACCAGACTATGAAACTATGATAAAGCTATGACACTTTGAAGACTAATTCTATGACTGTGATTATGAGAACTGCGACGACTATGGCGAGACATAATTGGGAAGGTTACCCAGACGACGCGACACAGACTGAATGAAACACAGAGACTAAATACCCACAGGGATGATTAGGGGAAGTGGAAACACATGAGGGAGAATAGCTGACACACATGAACCTACATGAACAGGGGAAATGAAACTAAATACAATGAACAAGGAACACCGGAATCTTTCAAACTAAAACAGGAAACATGGAGACTTAGACATGACAGAAACTGGACAACAAGAACCACACAGACATGAAACATGACAGGTAGACACACGAACCAGGGAGGCTTAGTACAGGGGAAGGTGATAAAAGGAACTAAGAAACAAAGGACTAAACAGCAACCTATAAATCAACTAGATGAGCTAAACTGAAACTAGAACACAAATGAATACAAAATGATACATTAAAACCCACAAGCTGGGTCACACGACCCAGTACCGTGACACTTCTCAGATGAGAAGTGAAACCACTTCAAGAAACTTAAAGAAGTCCAGTCACTTTTCTTTTCAACTCCTTATATTACCATAACCGGGATGACTAAGAAGCTACACAGCCATTTTACACTGATCTCTCTCTTCTCCACAATAAACCAGTACAACACCTGCATTATTGTAGACCCTGCCTGAATTTATCTGTCAATTTCTCCCTCCCCTGACTTGGGAAAAAGTCTCCAGAATGCTTCAACTTCTTCACTGAGTAAGTAAGATACTGAGATAATAAGGTATAAAACAAAAACAGACAAAAAGTTAACCAAATGCAATTCTAAAAAGATGAGTTTTTAGTTGTTTTTTAAAAGAGACTTCTGAGTCCACAGATCTTAAGCTCAGAGGGAGAGAGCTCCACAGTCTGGTGGCCACAGTGGCAAAAGATCTGTCTCCCTTAGTTCTCAGCTTTGTATGCTGTATAACAAGTAGGCCCTGATCACATGACCTCAGGGATCTGCTAGGGCAGGGGTGGGTAACTCCAGGCCTTGAGGGCTGGTGTCCTGCAGGTTTTAGATATCACCCTGGGTCAACACACCTGAATCACATGATTAGTTTGTTACCAAGCCTCTGGAGAACTTCAGGACATGTTGAGGAGGACATTTAGCCATTTGAATCAGCTGTGTCGGATCAAGGACACATCTAAAACAGTGCAGGACACCGGCCCTCAAGGCCTGGAGTTGCCCACCCCTGTGCTAGGGACATAGTGCTGTAGAAGTTCAATAATGTAAGCCGGTGCTTGTCCATGAAGAGCTCTAAAAGTCAGAACCAGAATCTTAAAATGGACTCTAAATTCAGTTAGGAGCCCATGCAACTGTATTAGCAATGCTGTCACATGTGAGTACTTTGAGGATTTGGTCAGAAGCCTTGCTGCAGCGTTTTGAACAGCCTCCAGAAGTTCCAAGGAGTATTTGCTTAGACATGTAAACAGTGAATTATAATCGTCCAACCGTGATGAAATGAATGCATGTATAACAATCTCCAGTTCAGTGCGAGATACGGTAGGGCTTGATTTAGCAATGTTTCTTAAGTGATAAAAGCAAGACCGAACCAGAGATTTGACATGAGCATCCAATGTGAGAGCCGGGTCAAAAGTTACCCCTCGGTTCCTGATAGACGATTTCACAAATGTCGAAAGAAGACCAAGAGCATTCATTATCTTAGGTACAAATCTGTCAGGAGCACATACAAGGACTTCAGTTTTTCCTTCATTAAGTTGGAGGAAGTTGTCAGCCATCCAACCTTTAACGGATTCTAAGCACTCATTCAGAATTTGCAGCTTAGAAATATCTTGGGGCTTAAAAAAAATGTATAACTGGATGTGATAGCAAATGTCCTCAAAGGGGCTCAAAATATGCTGGAGAGAAAGTAGATATATTAAAAACAATAATGACCCCAATACAGAGCCTTGTTCTTAGAAACTATCACAAAAACCTCGTTCATACAAATATGAGGAGAACTACTCCAAGGCAGATCCAGATACACCAACCCAATATTTCAGCCTTTCAAGCAGAATGTGGTCAACTGTATCAAAGGCTGACGCGAAGACCAAAATTAGCAGAACAGAACATTTTCCTGCATTGTTGTGCATCAGAATGTCACTGGATACTCTGAGAAGGGCTGTTTCAGTAGAATGAGCTCTACGAAAGCCAGTCTGAAAATTGCCATGAAGGATGTGTTTGTACAAAACTGCTGTAAGCTGCTTAGCCACAGCCTTTTCTAAAATCTTTGAAATTAATGGTAATTTTGAGATTGGCCTGTACCTGCTAGTAAGAGAAGGGTCTAACTTGGGTTTTTTTTTTTAAAGGAGGGTGTATAGCAGCATTTTCAAAATAAGCAGGGACCAGTGAAGACACCAGTGAAGTGTTAATTATGGTGAGCACACAGGGACCAATAGACTGGAAGACATTTTTGAGTAACGATGCAGGTAAAAAGTCAACAGGAGGATGATTTCATTGAATTAACTAATTTTACCAGCTCGGGTAGTGAAACTGGTGAAAAACTATCTAAAATAACAGGCTGAGCTGAAGTAGGAACTGACAATGCAGATGCTGATGGGGAAAAAAATTTTCTTACATTACTAATTTTTTCTAGAAAGAAAGTCTTCATTTGAAGAATTAGGGGCTACAGGCAGAGCAGGAGTAATAATATCAGTAGTGTAACAATATCAGTAACTTAGCAACTTGTCCATGACCTGGAGTGGGCACTCCACCCTTTTCTGGCTGAGAACCATAGCCTCAGACTTGGAGGTGCTAATTTTCATCCCCATCTTTCATTCTTGGCTGTGAACCACTACGGTATGGTTTCATAAAAACTTGGCACAAAAAGTACATTTGTTTTTGGTTGATTATTTCTTTGTTCTAACAATGATCTGTGCCAATAAATGTTATAGTCTTGGAAAACTTGTTTTCCAAGACTTTTCCAGTTTAGACAACTAAACTGGAAAACAGACTATGAAAACCTATGATACTGAACACTATACCAGACTATGAAACTATGATAAAGCTATGACACTTTGAAGACTAATTCTATGACTGTGATTATGAGAACTGCGACGACTATGGCGAGACATAATTGGGAAGGTTACCCAGACGACGCGACACAGACTGAATGAAACACAGAGACTAAATACCCACAGGGATGATTAGGGGAAGTGGAAACACATGAGGGAGAATAGCTGACACACATGAACCTACATGAACAGGGGAAATGAAACTAAATACAATGAACAAGGAACACCGGAATCTTTCAAACTAAAACAGGAAACATGGAGACTTAGACATGACAGAAACTGGACAACAAGAACCACACAGACATGAAACATGACAGGTAGACACACGAACCAGGGAGGCTTAGTACAGGGGAAGGTGATAAAAGGAACTAAGAAACAAAGGACTAAACAGCAACCTATAAATCAACTAGATGAGCTAAACTGAAACTAGAACACAAATGAATACAAAATGATACATTAAAACCCACAAGCTGGGTCACACGACCCAGTACCGTGACACTTCTCAGATGAGAAGTGAAACCACTTCAAGAAACTTAAAGAAGTCCAGTCACTTTTCTTTTCAACTCCTTATATTACCATAACCGGGATGACTAAGAAGCTACACAGCCATTTTACACTGATCTCTCTCTTCTCCACAATAAACCAGTACAACACCTGCATTATTGTAGACCCTGCCTTGAGTCAACAGGAGGATGATTTCATTGAATTAACTAATTTTACCAGCTCGGGTAGTGAAACTGGTGAAAAACTATCTAAAATAACAGGCTGAGCTGAAGTAGGAACTGACAATGCAGATGCTGATGGGGAAAAAAGTTTTCTTACATTACTAATTTTTTCTAGAAAGAAAGTCTTCATTTGAAGAATTAGGGGCTACAGGCAGAGCAGGAGTAATAATATCAGTAGTGTAACAATATCAGTAACTTAGCAACTTGTCCATGACCTGGAGTGGGCACTCCACCCTTCTCCGCCACAGTATGATCTGTCCGCAATTTAGTAGAATAAAAGTGAGAATACACAGAAAACACATAATGAGAACCCACATACTCCAACACAATTCAAACACGAGAAACCACGAATCATGACACTTATGAGATATAGTTAGACGAAAGAGAAACAAATTTCACACCACAAACAAATATCAACAAATTTCAGGAAATTACCCTGGTTAGATAACACCACTGGAACAGCATAAGCAAACATATCTGTACACAGTGTGCGAAGCGAGTCGTTGCTCGAGCAACATGTTATAAATACATTATCCTAACCATGTGAAAAACATTAAGGTAGAGGAGACTGCATCATTTCTTGCTCCCACGATATTCCAAATTAAAAAATCTTTTTGGTATGATTGAAAAAAAAGATTAATCATGTCAAAAGGTTCACGTGTATTCAAATTCGATTTGTTATGTGTATGATTTGCATTTGCTTTGTTAATGTGTCAGGTTTGGTTGGCCAAGTGAGGGAAGGCATGATGAGGACTTCCAGGTGAATTTGTATAAAACAATAATTTCCGAAACACTGACATAAGCACTCTGCTCTTATTGCTGTGGCTTCAGTCTCCCTCTTATTGGCGTTATGGCTTCATGTTTCACTCTGATGGCTTTCTGCTGTTTCTTTAGACTGAGCTGCAGTGAGAGTTTGCCTGAATGGGTCAGCAACATTTCTACCAACCTCTTCAGTTTATCTGGGGACATTATGCTCGGAGGGCTCTTTCCCATTAACGATGTCACCAGCAGCCTCAGTGACATAACAGAGCCCAACCAGATAAGATGTGAAAGGTAAGGATGGTTATGAACAACCCTTTCTTGACAACATGAGATTCAAAATAACCGTGTATGCTAACCCTGACTTACCATGACTTCTACTGTTTTCTGCTTGCTGCTGAACAGTGTAAACAAACGTGTACTGGGACTTGCTATAGCAATGAAATACGCAGTGGATGAAATAAATGGAAACCAGACTCTCCTCCCTGGCATCAAGTTAGGTTATGAAATCTATGACACATGCAGACAGTCTTCAGTAATTATAAACCCTATTCTGTCTCTCCTAACTGAAAAATCCAGCCAAGAACTACCTGTGCAGTGTAATTACACCGACTATGAGCCCAGTATAGTTGCAGTGATTGGTCCTTTTGAATCAGAAATGGTGTCAGTTATTGGAAAACTCCTGGGATTTTTTATGCTACCACAGGTTTGAATACACATACATTTTGTAGTTATCAAAATTTTTTCTCTTGATTTACAAATTTGAGACGTGCAAAAATATTTTAAATGTAAAAGTAAATCATTTCTGTTTTACATTTTCACACCAGATTAGCTATGGGGCCACCAGCGACAAATTCAGTGATAAACTTCTCTACCCGTCATTCTTTCGTACTGTGCCAAGTGATAAATGGCAAGTGGATGTCATGATAAAGCTAATACAGGAATTTGGCTGGAACTGGGTGGCAATTGTGGGCAGTGACGAGGCATACGGGCAACAAGGTGTGCAGCTGTTCACTAAAATGACAGTAAACACATCTGTCTGTGTGGCCTATCAGGGCCTGATTCCAGTGTACACTGACCCTAAACCAGCGATCAAAACCATCATAAACAATATCCAAACGACCAATGTCAGAGTGGTAGTGGTGTTTTCTCTCGCAGAGCAAGCTGAATACCTTTTTAGAGAGGTTAGTGAAACAGAGATTTAAAGTGATTCACAAATGTATTATTTTCTGCTAATGGACAGTTTGTTCAGTACCAGTCAACCAATGCAATTTATTCCAGGTTATCAGGAGTAATTTAACAGCTGTGTGGATTGGTTGCACAAGTTGGGCAACCCACTATCTAGTGACTTCTCTGCCCAACATTGAAACAGTTGGCACAATCATTGCATTCCTTGACAAAACAGACACCCTCGGCCTGTTCACAGATTATGCAATGGAGCTTTTCAAGAAACTCAGTGAAGAGCGGACAAAGACATCCACTCCAACCATAAATCCTGACAGTCCAAACAATCCCTGCCCACAATGCTGGAATTTGTCACCAGACAACATTAGCATAGTGGAAGCACCTGCAGTCCAGACAGCAGCTTTCAGTGTGTATGCTGCCGTTTACAGTGTAGCACAGGCACTGGATAACCTGCTGGAGTGCAATTCAACTGCCTGTAAGTGGGGATCTGGAAGCAAAATCTATCCCTGGAAGGTGATTTATTTTATTTTTCTACTATATGAGACGATATACAAAGTTTGGAATCGAGCTTATCAGTAACAACAATAATTGCATTTTGCAGCTCTTGCAGGTTTTAAAGAACACTTCTGTTAACATAAATGGCACACATCTAGACTTTGACAATGATGGCAATCCGAACATAGGATACAATGTGATTCAGTGGATCTGGACAAACTCATCTCAAGTGGACTTTAGAAATGTGGGAGAATATACTGAACAAAAGCTGTTCCTCAACAAGTCCCTCTTTCAGTGGCACACTAAACAGGTAACGCTTGTAACTCAGAAAAATCATTACAACTTATAGCATGTAAAAGCTTTCATGTCCAGTTCATGATCTATTTTAAGATCTTAAATTTTGTACCGCAACCTTCACAGATTCCTGTGTCCACCTGTTCAGCAAAATGTGACAAAGGCCAGGTCCTCAGAGTCAAAGGCTTCTATTCCTGCTGTTTTGACTGCATCGACTGTTTGGCAGGCACCTATCAGGCAAATGAAGGTGATGTTGTCTCAGATATGTGACGTTGCTTGTTTGCATTCTTGTCAAGAGACTTATGAGATTCATGCTCATACAGAGCAACCAGTAAGAATCCACAGTGTTTCACTTCTTCAATATTTTATTATGTGATAGCCCATCCAGAATGGATTAAATTCATTTTCACCTCAAACTTTTACACATAATACTTCATGTTGGTAAAGTGAAAAAAATCTATGTTTGACATTCTTAATTCTATAAAATAAATATAAACTGTACAGAAGTGTTCACAGCCTTTGCTCCATATTTTGTTAAAGCACCTTTGGTAGCAATTACAGCCAGTATGATGCTACATTCTTGGCATTCCTGGTTTTGGGCAGTTTCTCCCATTCTTCCTTGCAGAACCTCTGAAACTCCATCGGGTTTGATGGAGAGTGTAAGTGCACACCCATTTTCAGATCTCTCCAGAAATATTCAATTGGATTCAAGTGTGGGCTTTGGCTAGGCCCATTAAGGATATTCAGAGTGGTCCCGAAGCCACTCCTTTGTTATGATGCCTGTGTGCTTAGGGTTGTTGTTCTTTTAGAAGATGAACCTGAACCTGAACCTGATGAATCAGAGATCCAGAGCACTGGTTGCCTCCAGACATGACACTTGGAATTAATGTCAAACAGTTCAATCTTTGTTTTATCAGACCAGAGAATTTTGTTTCTCGTGGTCTGAGAGTTCTTCAAGTACCTTTTTGAGAAACTCCAGGCAGGCTGCTATGTGCCTATTCTTGTGGAGTGGCTTCTCTCTTGCGAGTCTACCCTTCAAGCCTGATCGGTGAAGTGTTGTAGGCATGGTTGTTGCTCTCACATACACTGCAACTATGGAACCTTATATAGACAGATGTGTGCCTTTCCAAATCATGGCCAATCAACTGAATTTACCACAGGTAGACTCCAATCAAGCTGTAGAAACATCTGACAGGTGATCAGTTGAAACAGGATGTACCTGAGCTCAAATTTGAGTGCTATGGCAAAAAGTGTTGTGTGTTATATTTTTATTTTATTTTTCATTTTATAATTGGAAAAACTTGAGCTGCATTAAGTTTTATTAATTAGGGCAATAAATTTCTCCTGTTCAAATCAGGGGAACGATTTTCTTATCTCTTTCTGTGTAAGAAGGTAAGTAAGTCATACATGTAGCCCGTGCAAGATAGGATCTCTAAATGGTGTGTGTGTGTACTGTTGTGATGTTTTATTTTGCTTTTTAATTAAGCCATATTTTTGTGCTTTCTCAATCATAGATGACAACCAGTGTACTAAATGTCCCGGCGGTCAGTGGTCCCAGCACCGCAGCACGAACTGCACTGACCCCATCTTTAGGTTTTTCACCTGGGACAGCCAGGATGCTGTAATAATGATGCTGGTTGGTGTGCTGCTGCTGATATGTCAGGGGTCGGTGGGTGTAATGTTCCTGATGCACCGAGGAACCCCCCTGGTTAAGGCTTCTGGGGGACCCTTGAGTTTTGTGGCTGTGCTCGGCCTGATGGGAGCATGTCTCAGTCTGCTGCTCTTCCTGGGGGAGCCCAGGGATGTGGTCTGCCGTCTTCAGCTGCCCTTCACTTCTATTTTCCAGACTGTCACCCTCTCCGTTATCCTGTCCATGTCACTACAGGTGAGGAAAGACTGGTGAAATACTGCCCCACAATGGCAGTGTGCAGAAACTACAGAATCAGTTAAAGAACAGGCTTGAGCTTTCCCACCTAGGAGGCTCAATAATATACAGATAGAAGATATGCAGTGTGTTAATTTTCCGTCTTCCCTAAGCTTTCCAGTCTTCAATAAGTTTTTTTTTTTTTACTTTAATTTGATAATTGCTACTGACACATACTTACACAAATTAGAGATATCACATGTATTTATTGGCCAGTTTTCAAGGAACTTTTACTTTTGCAAGACAGACCAGATATTTAGCATGACACAGAAACAAAACAGTTCAAGAGCTATTAATATGTATATACTCCCATCAATAAAAGAAAATCTACATTTTCAATTTAATACATGCAGTTTAAATAAAACCCCACCAAATTGTGTAAAACATAGTAAAAACTTCAATCATGATCACTGTGGTGTCAAGAAAAGGTATTTCAGTAAGAACTTTACAAATAATACACCAACAGCAAAAAAATGATCATAAATTGTAAAAAGGTGGCATTTTACATATAAAAGGTCATTGCACTGTTTCTACATTTTAGAATTTTTACCTTATTTTCAGCGTAAACTGTAACTTGACATGTTTGTGGAGGCATACAAGTGTAATCTACTTTAGATTTCTCAAAAAAATTCAGAAGTTGTTTTTAGTGAAAACGCATAAAAGCACAAGCGTTTTCGGACAAAACACATGATGTAATGCAAGAAAAATAAAAAGTAAACATATAATCAGGATGATAACTTTTTTTATTTTAACAGATAATTTGCGTGACAGAGTTCCCAGAGATGGCTGCCTCTCACCTGCATATGTTAAGAGGCCCTGTGAGCTGGCTGTTTGTGCTGATCTGCTGCATTGTGCAGGCTGGTCTCTGTGGCTGGTTTCTTCAAGAAGGACCTTCATTGTCTGAATATGTGGCAAATATGACAATAGACTTTGTAGAATTCTTCCTCTCGTGTCCTGTTTCACCTTTGACTGGATTTGCTTTAATGCAAGTTTTCAATGGTGCAATGGCACTTGCATCATTCATGTGCACCTTCATGGCAGTGGAGCCTCTTCATCAGTATAACTTAGCCAGGGACATCACCTTTTCCACCCTGATCTACTGTGTCATTTGGGTGATCTTTATTCCTATCTACGTAGGCAACAACAGTGATAATAACAAGATCCGGTCAATTGTCCATGTTTATTTCAGCCTGGCAAGCAACTTTGGACTGTTGGCAGCCTACTACTTTCCAAAATGCTATTTGTTGTTAAGGAAGCCTGACTTAAACACAGCAAAGTACTTCTGTACCTTCTTAGAGGGCGTCCCAATAACTCAAACTCAGGAAGAGCAACAGCCAAAAGCAGAGGAAGGGCAATAAAAGCTTCTTATTAAGAAAATCAAAGAATCTCAAAATTCCACAGCTTTTGCTTTCTACAAGGATAGGAATGATTGAGTAATTTGCAGCATAGTTCAGTACACCACAAAAGAAACTAGACAATATTATAAAAATCGTTGTTTCTGAATTACTCTACAATCACGTAATACATACAGCAAATAACACAGAAAGTGCATTGCATTTATATAATAACGTGTAGTCTGCAAAAAGAGTTTAAAATAGATTTGTACCTGTAGACTATTTTATTCAAGAATGTTTTTTATATTTCTTTTGTTTGTGTTAGTGCAGTTGCATGAACTGGATGAAAATAATGAAGCAATTAGACATACTGTACTGTGTCAGTTTTTTATCTCTAACACTGGATTTTTAACCTACAATGTTTGTAGTTTAAAAATATAATAATTGCTTTTCTCTTTAAAATACTCTCAAGTTATCTAAAAGTAAAATTGTTATGCACACAATTCTGCCTCAGAGTAATACACATTAAATTATCAAAATCTTGATACACTGACTAAGTTTGGGTTTAATCTTTTCACTGGTAAACTTCATAAATAATATAGAATGTGTTGTACACTATTGTACTTGCAGTGTATTTTCATCTTAAATACATTAAAATACTAGTCAAAAGTATTTGACATGCTCAGTACAACAAAACCTGAGGGCTATTTATGACTAAATGTAGCTGCCATATTTTGTGTGTGTGTGTGTGTGTGTGTGTGTGTGTGTGTGTGTGTGTGTGTGTGTGTGTGTGTGTGTGTGTGTGTGTGTGTGTGTGTGTGTGTGTGTGCGTGTGTGTGCATGAGAAGCAAATCTTTAAGACCACAGAGGGAGAAACTGAGGAACTCTGCAGTGTCATATCATGGCTGAATAGTCATCAGAGTGCACACAGGTGAGTAAGTGTGTATCCAACCACTTCCAGGTGCCACAGGCAAGAAAAGCTTTGAGGCCATAACTTTCAAACATATATCCACAAGATCCGCAATGCTGAGTTGTACTTAGCCTAAACACTTCTCACACTCAAGCTTCCATCTGTATCACTGACCAAGGAAAACTAATTGTCATTATCTATATTAATATTCTCAATATATTTATTAGAAACATATATTTGTGTATTATACTACATTTTGTAATCCCTTCAATGTGTGATATCATGTGACTGCTCATCCATGGCAGTGCTATGGCTGTAGACTGAGGAGTCAACATCACGTAAAGGCGGTACAGCATCTGCATTACTGCAGCCGCAGCGCCAATCTGTCTGTCAGTCTCCCGCTCCCATCACTTGTGAACAAGACCCCAAGATACTTAAACTCTTCCACTTGGGGCAGGAACTCGTTCCTGACCTGGAGTGGGTACTCCACTCTTTTCCAACTGAGGACCATGACCTCAGATTAGAAGGTTCTGATTCTCATTTCCACCGCTTCACACTTGCCTGCAAACCGTTTCAGTGCAAGCTGGAGGGCATCCCCCAATGAAGCCAACAGAACCACATCATATGTGAAAATCAGAGATGAAACTCTGAGACCATCCAAGTGAAAGCCCTCCGCCACTTGGCTATGCCTAGAAATTCTGTCCATAAAAATTACGAACAGAATCGGTGATGAAGGGCAGCCCAGGCGGAGTCCAATAAGTCCAACTTATTGCCGGCTATGCAGACCAAGCTCTTGCAACAGTTCTATAAGGATCAAATGGCCTTAGCAATGGTCCAGACACCCCATACTCCAGAAGCACCTCCCACAGGACACTCCAAGGGACACAGTCAATACCTTCTCCAAGTCCACAAAGCACATGTAGACTGCTTGGGAAAACTCCCACTCTCAAGTATCCTCAAGAGGATAGAGAGCTGGTCCAGTGTTTCTCAACCAGGTCGAAAACCGCATTGTTCCTCCTGTATCTGAGGTTAAACTAACTGACCGGCTCTGCTTTCCAGCGCCCTGGTATAGACTTTCCCACGGAGGCTGAGGAGTGTGATCCCCCTATAGTTAGAACACATGCTTCAGTCCACCACCCCGGTCTGCCAATCCAGAGGTACTGCCCCTGATCTCTACACAACATTGTAGAGGCGTGTCAACCAAGAAAGCCTCCTTAAGGAACTCAGGGCGAACCGCATCCACCCAAGGGGCCCTACCACCAAGGAGTACCACAGGCTAACCAAGCCTGATAGGACTCCTTCTTTACCCTGGTGGCTCCCTTCACCCCTGGTGTCCACCATTTGGTTTGGGGGTTACCACCAGGACAGGTACCATTCGGACCCAGTGTTCCCAGTCTCCTTTGGAATGCTCTTGAAGCTCTGCCGGAGGTGTGAGTTGAAGATCTCTCAGACCAGGGCCTCTGCCAGGTGTTCCCAGAGCACCCTCAACCACCCCGCCTATGGACTCCAAGAAGGCTGGGTACTCTGAACGTTGTTCAGTGCATAAGCACAGAAGACAGACAGGACACATTCCCTGACCCAAAGGTGCTGGGAACAAACCCTCTGGTTGCAGTGCCCAAGCTGTGCTTTGAGGTGAGCCCAACTATATCTAGCCGGTAACTCTCAACCTTAAGCACTAACTCAGCCTCCTTCCCCACAAGAGAGGTAACATTCCATGTCCTAATTGCTAGTTTTGGTAGTCACGCAATGCCCATCTTTCTGTAGGCCCATAGTGTAATTTGAATTCTTGAATGATGTTGTAATAGATATCAGCTTAACAACTAAAATTATGGCTGTGGTGTTCAATGCGTTTAATTACCGAATATTGCTTTTCTGATTTACACCTTTTCATTTAGCACTTGTAAGTAGTTATAAGTTCTTTATGAGATACCTTATGATAAAAAACAATGGCTTGTGTTTTTTCAAACCCCTGTTACCAAAGATTTCCTGTAATAGTAAAAGAAGGCAAAAAAGAAAAAAAAAAACTTCAAAGCTGATTTAAAATGTGTTTAAATGGACATTTAAAAGGAGCTTACTTTGTAAGTCTGCTGAAGGTTTATGCAAATATCTTGGTAGGAAATATTTAATTTGCTTTGTGGATGAGCAACATTGCATGCAAATAAACATCCCAAGCCAACAGTGAGGGAAATATATGACATGATATTTCAAAACAATGTGAAAAAATAGATCTTTATAAAAGTTTTCACTATATATGTTAATTCAATTCATAAAAATATTATTTATATGTTGTATATTTATATAACACCAACTTACAACAACAGTCACCTCAAGCACATATTGAAACACTGTGAGTGAAAAAGGTGAATGAAGTAGAAACATTCCCCTAGCAGCCTAAGGCTTTTGCAGCATAATAAAGGGAGGATTCAGGGTCACCTGATTCAGCCCTAACGATATGCTTTATCAAAAAGAACATGTTTAAGTCTAATCATGAAAACAGAAAGAATCTGTACTGAAGGATATATCCTGGTCAATAATGACTTCAAGATTCCTCACAATGTTACTGGGGGCAAAGGCAATGCCATCCAGAGTATCTGGTTTGACACCACATTTCTAAGATTTTTAGGGCCAATTATTATAATCTCAGTTGTATCTGTATTTAGAAGCAGGAAATTATAGGTCATCCTGGTTTTTATATCTTTATTCCTGCAGTTTAAATAAGAGTGTGTGTCATCTGGCTTCATTGACAAATTGAGCTGGGTATCATCTGCATAGCAATGAAAATGTATGATCTGCCTTTAAATGATACTGTCTAACGGAAGCATGTATGATATAACCAGAAATGGTAATAGAACGGGACCCTGTGGAACTCCATAATTAATCTTTGTGTGTAAAGAAGACTTCCCATTTACATGAACAAATTGGAGTTGGATAGATTTGATTCAAACCACTGCAGCATAGTACATTTACTTTCTACATTACGCTCTAATCTCTGTAATAAAATATTGTGGTTAACAGAACTGAACACTTCACTGAGGTCTAGCAGGACAAGCATAGAGATTAATCCACTTTCAGAGGTCATACGAAGCTTATTTGTAACCTTCTGTTTCTGTACTGTGATGAGTTCTAAAACCTGACTGACTCTTCAAAAACCCTACCTCTGCAGATGGTCAGTTACCTGTTTTACAACTACTCTATCAAGCATTTTTGAGATTAAAAGAAGGTTGGAGATTGGCCTACAATAAGCTAAGGCAGCTGGGACAAGTGATGCCTTTTTAGTAAGTGAAACAGTAATTAATGGTAGAACTTCTTTGAGCACTTTCAAAGGAATGGTTGTATACCCTAAAGTTCAATTAGGGTTTAAAAGGCTAAAACTTTCAAATTAATTAAAATTCTGGGTCTACTGCTGATTAATAAGCTGGAGTGAAAGATTTCTACTTTGCCTGTGATTTGAGGATATTGACAGTTAGTATGACTAGGGGTTTGGGTTCAGCGGTGAGAGGAGGAGAGAACCTCCAGAGAGGTGGGTAAGACTGCAACTCTGCTTACTGGACCCAACTCTGGATAGTCAGGTTTTCAGGGGTTGAAAAAACTGAAAAGTTAATCAAAAACACTCAAGATACAAGGTTTTGGTTTAATAGCGTCTTAGCAAGGAGGCATAATGGAATTTAATGTGTGAGATTGTTTAAGTGTCATTGTTTGTATGTGGATTGAAGAGGGGAAAACCAAAATTCTGAACACTGCAGGCAGAATACTTAACAAAAAGTCCCAGACCTTTTCAAATGAAAGGGGAGCATAACAGACAACATGGCATTGGACACAAGGATGACTGCAGTATGTACACAAACAAGGCTGATTAAGGATAAAGGATAGCTGGGGGGATGAACCACAGGTGCAGACAAAGAGGAAACTGAAAGGAAGGTAAACTCAGCATAAAAGCAACCACCTACCAAGTACCTACCATTAAAGTAAAACAGGAAATATGACTGTAAGAAGTCTTACATGAAAATGAAGACGGAGATAAGGAAGACATAAACACTGAAAGAGGAATATGTCTGTGAAGGTTCTCAGTCATCCAGGTCATCGTAGTCTAAGGAGCTTGGAAAGAAAAGTGTCTGGACTTCTTTAAGTTGCTTGAAGACGTTTCACCTCTCATCCGAGAAGCTTCTTCAGTTCAAAGAGTCAAATGGTGGAGAGTCCCAGATTTAAACCCCGTGGGAGTATCCCCCCAAAGAGGGACAAAAGGACCCCCTGATGATCCTCTACCTAATCACATGAGCCAAGGTGTGAAAACAGGTGTGGGTCACAATCAGCCAGGGTTTTGGGTGAGCTCATTGTGAAACCGAGCCCCACCCTATCATGTGATTTCCTGAGGTCAGATGGCCCAGGGTGTGAGTGGGCGTTAAGGCGTCTGGGAAGGGATCTCAAAACTGGATTATAGATGGCAGACAGTTGGTGTCGTAAGCCACCACCTCTGTTCAAAGATGGATGCTCACAGTGGACATAAATGGCTTCTTTCACTCCTCTTTCAAACCATCTGTCTTCTCTGTCCAAAATGTGAACATTGGCATCCTCGAAAGAGTGACCTTTGTCATTTAGATGCAGCTGTTCCAGCTGGACATTTGTCAAAGCTGGGAAGGCACCAAAAGAAAGCTCCAGCCGATCCAGGAGAGAAGGACAACCGCTGCCTAAGCGAAAACCTGTAGTGATCCCGTATGTGTCAGGAGTATTGGAACAGTTGAGACGCATTTTTTCTAAACACCGCGTCTCTGTGGCTTTTAAACCCCAAAACATGCTGCGCCATAAATTGGTCCACCCCAGGATCGAGTCCCCCAACACAAACAGAGTAACAGTGTACGCTGTTAAGTGCCAGGAGGATTGCCAGAATTTATACATCGGGGAAACCAAACAACCTCTGGCGAAGCAGATGGCACAACACAGAAGAGCCACCTCGTCAGGCCAGGACTCTGCAGTCTATTCACACCTACAGGCGAGTGGACACTCTTTCAATGATGAGGATGTACACATCCTGGACAGGGAGGAACGCTGGTTTGAGCGCGGAGTCAAGGAGACCATTTACGTGAAAAGGGAAAGACCATCTCTAAATCGGGGAGGGGGCCTAAGGGTACATCTTTCGCCATTGTACAATGCTGTGATTGCTGGGCTGGTTTCAGTCATTATGCAAATGTACTGTTTATAAGATTGGGGAAACCTGCAGTCAGCTGAGACTGAAGAAGTCACGTCCAGATGAAAAGAATCAACTTTTGGAGATTTACTTACCTGGATGATTGAGCACGCATCAAGAGCTCCACAAAGACCAGAACTCACACAATACAACAGTAAAAAAGCTCAACAGAAAACCTTGAAATAAAAACAGAGTTCAGCAATAGCACGAGAAATAAGTCTCACTTTTAGAATATTAAAGAAATTCAAATAAGAATCCTAAATTTAATAAATACTACCCAAACCAAATACCACAAGAACTCTAGAATACCAGAATGATTATGAAATCTAAAAAAAAGCAAAAATTAAAAAGCACTAGAACAGCAGAGAGAATAGAAATCTCTTAATGGGAGCCCTAAAAGTCCAAAGCAACTCAAAACTCAGAGATCCAAACCAGGAATCATGATACTCATGATAGATAGTTATGCCAAAGACAAACAAATTTCAAACCACAAACAAATTCTATGAAAATACTCCGGAAAGATGAACACTGCAGACACAGCATACACACAAACACACAAAAGTGCAAAGTGAATCTTTTTTCTCAGAAAACCATCAAGGTTTTAAATATGTCTGTGTGATGGCCAGAAGTGGGAGAACACAGGTGAATTTGCATAAAACCACCTACATGATGCACTGACATAAAAATACACTGCTGTCATTGCTGTGGCTTCATTCGCTTGCTTATCAGTGTCATGGCTTCATGTCTCACTCTGCTGGTTTTGTGCTGTTTCTTTAGACTGAGCTGCAGTGAGAGTTTGCCTGAATGGGTCAGCAACATTTCTACCAACCTCTTCAGTTTGTCTGGGGACATTATGCTCGGAGGGCTCTTTCCCATTAACGATGTCACCAGCAACCTCAGTGGCATAACAGAGCCCAACCAGATAAGATGTGAAAGGTAAGGATGGTTGTGAACAACCCTTAATAATAATATGAGACTCTAGATAATCGTGTATGCTAACCCTGACTTACTTACTTATTTACTGTTTTCTGCTTGTGGGTAAACAGTGTAAATAACCTTGGACTGGGACTTGCTATAGCCATGAAATACGCAGTGGATGAAATCAATGGAAATCAGACTCTCCTCCCTGGCATCAAGTTAGGTTATGAAATCTATGACACTTGCACACAATCTTTAATTATTATAAACCCCACTCTGTCTTTCCTAAATGAAAAATCCAACCAAGAACTACCTGTGCAGTGTAATTACACCGACTATGAGACCAATACAGTTGCAGTGATTGGTCCTCTTAGCTCAGAAATGGTGTCAGTCATTGGAAAACTCCTGGGATTCTTTTTGATGCCACAGGTTTGAATACACATCCATCTTAAGATTTGAAACATAGTTTCTATTAATGCAAAGATTTGACAATAAATATTTCAAATGTAAAGGTAACTCTTACAAGTCGATCAAAGGATTTGTGCCAGGTTATATCACAGAAAAATTAACTTGTTCTTTTATTGCCTGATCTTTAGATAATATATTTTTTTTAATTTTACCTTGAAAATGATATATTAGGTCTTACATGTCAACAGTGATTAGAGTTATCTCTGATTTTCTGTTTTTAATTTTCACACCAGATTAGCTATGGGGCCACCAGTGACAAGTTCAGTGATAATCTTCTCTACCCGTCATTCTTTCGTACTGTGGCCAGTGACAAATGGCAAGTGGATGTCATGATAAAGCTAATAGAGGAATTTGGGTGGAACTGGGTTGCAATTGTGGGCAGTGACGAGGCATACGGGCAACAAGGTGTGCAGATGTTCACCAAATTGGCAGAAAACACATCTGTCTGTGTGGCCTATCAGGGCCTGATTCCAGTGTACACTGACCCCGAACCAACAATCAAAACCATCATAAACAATATACAAATGACCAATGTTGGAGTGGTAGTGGTGTTTTCTCTTCCAGATCAAAGTGAAATCTTTTTTAAAGAGGTTGGTGAATCAGAGATTTAAAGCAGCTAAGAACTGTATTAATTTCTATTAGTGCAAGGAATTTGTTCAGTACCAGTCAATCGTTTAATTTTTTCCAGGTTATCAGGAGTAATTTAACGGTTGTGTGGATTGGCAGCACAAGTTGGGCCATCAATAGTCAAGTGACTTCTCTGCCCAACATTGAAACAATTGGAACCGTCATTGGATTTGTTGACAAAACAGACATCCTCGGCCTGTTCACCGATTATGCAATGGAGCTCTTCAAGAAAGTCAGTGAAGAGCGGGCAAAGACATCCACTCCAACTATAAATCCTGACAATCCAAATGATCGCTGCCCACAATGCTTGAATTTGTCACCAGACAACATTAGCATAGTGGAAGCACCAGCCGTGCAGACATCAAGTTTTAGTGTGTATGCTGCAGTTTACAGTGTAGCACAGGCACTGCATAACCTGCTAGAATGCAATTCAACTGCCTGTAAGTGGGGATCTGGAAGCAAAATCTATCCCTGGAAGGTGATTTATTTTTTCTAATTTATAGACCATTGTATTTAGAATCAAGCTTATCAACAATAACAAAAGGAGTTAAATTACATTTTTTTTACAGCTGTCTGAGGCTTTAAGGAACACTTCTGTTAACATAAATGGCACACGTATAGAGTTTGACCAATATGGTAACCCGAACATAGGATATGGTGTGATTCAGTGGATCTGGACAAACTCATCTCAAGTGGACTTTAGAAATGTGGGAGAATTTACTGAACAAAAGCTGTTCCTCAATAAGTCCCTCTTTCAATGGCACACTAATCAGGTAACTTTTGTAACTCAGAAAAATATGTACAACTTATGTAAAAACTTTAATATCCAGGTCACGATCCAGTTTGAGATCTTGGATTTTTTTTTACCACAAACTTTGCAGGTTCCCGACTCCACCTGTTCAGCAATGTGTGGCAAAGGCCAGGTCCACAGAGTCAAAGGCTTCTACTCCTGCTGTTTTGACTGTATTGACTGTTTGGCAGGCACCTACCAGGCAAATAAGGGTAATGTGGTAGTCTCAGATATCTGATGTTGCTTATTTGCTTCCTTGTCAAGATATTCAGTGCATCTAGTAAGAATCCACAACGGTACGCTTCTTTAATATGTTGCTATGTGACAGCCTTATTCCAGAATGGATTAAATTCATTTTCATTTCAAAATTCAAGATTCTTGCTCATATCTAAGCATATAAATGTCAACAGATTCATTTAAAATAGAATAAAAACAGGTAAACATAAAGAGCCTTTCACTGTCCTAACAAATACAAAATCTACCTGTCACACCTGTAAAAATTCACAATTAAAATGCGGTAACTAGTTTTAATCTGTGATAATCACAGAGTTAAAATAGTATTTAGTAGATGTGCAGGCATTATATTTTTTGTGCTGAAAGGAGACTTTCAAGACTCACTGTATTCAGGCAATTAATGCATCTTCTTTGCAGTATTTAGCTAAATCAGTGACCTGTAATACCAGATTAAAAACACAAATGAGAAAGTTGTATCATTTTCTTGTCTTTATCTGCAAATCAGCATAATCCATAACATGTCACTGATGTGTGGTAGGATCCCTAAATGGTGTGTGTATGTTGTTTGTTTGGTTGGTTGATTTTTCGTTTTTAATGGAACCAAATTTTTTGTGCTTTCTCGGTCATAGACGACAACCAGTGTACTAACTGTCCTTACCGCCAGTGGTCCCAAGATCGCAGCATGAACTGCACTGACCCCATCTTTAAGTTTTTCACCTGGGACAGCCAGGATGCTGTGATAATGGTGCTGGTTGGTACCGTTCTTTTGGTATGTCAGGGGTCAGTGGGTATCGTGTTCCTGATGCACCAAGAAACCCCCCTGGTAATGGCCTCAGGGGGACCCTTGAGTTTTGTGGTTGTGCTCGGCCTGATGGGAGCCAATCTTAGTCTACTGCTCTTCCTGGGGGAGCCAGGGGATGTGGTGTGTCGTCTTCAGCTGCCCTTCACTTCTATTTTCCAGACTGTCATCCTCTCCGTTATTCTGTCCATCTCACTACAGGTGAGTTAAGAATGGTGAAACACTGCCCCACAATGGCAGTGTGCAGAAACTGCAGAATCAGTTAGAAAAAAAGGTTTGAGCTTTTTTGAAAGCAGAAAGAAAGCATGCAGTGCTTTAATTCTTCTCTCAGCTTTCCCGCCTTTTTTAAGTTAGTTTGAAAAAATATTTTGATAATTGCTTATGGCACATCCAATTAGAGACATCGTATGTATTTATTGACCAGTTTCTATTGTACTTTAAATTTTGTACCTTAATTGCAGCAGTATTCAACTTTGAAACAAACAGCTGACATGAATGAACTATTGATCTATAAGAATCTCATTTGTTGGTTAAATATGTCTAACTTTATTACATTATTTTAGGCCTTTCCATAAGATCTTACGCATGCTTAGAATCCAACCTTTCTTTTCAAACAGATACTCTATGTGACAGAGTTCCCAGAGATGGCTGCCTCTCACCTGCATTTGTTAAGAGGCCCTGTGAGCTGGCTGTTTGTGCTGATCTGCTGCATTGTGCAGGCTGGTCTCTGTGGCTGGTTTCTTCAAGAAGGACCTTTGTTGTCTGAATATGTGGCAAATATGACAATAGACTTTGTAGAATCATTCCTCTCGTGTCCTGTTTCACCTTTGATTGTATTTGCCTTAATGCAAGGTTTCAATTATGCAATGGCCCTTGCATCCTTCATGTGCACCTTCATGGCAGTGAAGCCTCTTCATCAGTATAACTTAGCCAGGGACATCACCTTTTCCACCCTGATCTACTGTGTCATTTGGGTGATCTTTGTTCCAATCTACGTAGGCAACAACAGAGATAATAACAAGAACAGGTCAATTGTCCATGTTTATTTCAGTCTGGCAAGCAACTTTGGACTGCTGGCAGCCTACTACATTCCAAAATGCTACTTCTTGTTAAGGAAACCTGAATTAAACAAACCAAAGTACTTCTGTACCTTCTTAGAGGGCGTCCCACCAACTCAAACAGAAGAGGAGCCACAGCCAAAAGCACAGGAAGGGCAATAAACAAACTGTTCATAAAGTAAATCAAAGAATGTGAAAACTTATTTCCTTTCTATGAGGACAGCAATAGTTGTGTAATGTATACCATGAGACTGTACTCTACAAAATACACTAGATTAGATACAATAATGATATAATAATCATTGTTTCTCAATCACGCCACAATTATGTAAATTATACAGCAAATAGTGTAGAAAGAATATGTTGCAGGTGCCAGTTTAGCTCAGTGGGATGAGAAGGCAACCATATGCCGAGTGGCTGCCAGCCCAGGTTTGAATCCGACCTCCCCTTTGCTGCATGTCTTCCCCTCTCTCCCTCAACTTTCCTGTCAATCTTTACTGTCCCTATCAAATAAAAATGCCAAAAAATAAAAAAAAAAAAGTTATTTTTATTTAGTAACATGCAATCTATAATAGATTATTTGTCTAAGAAATTATTATTTTTCAGGTTCATATTTTGTTTGTGTTGATGTTGGTGACAAAAGTATTTACTGAATTAAAGTAATGCTGTAATTAAACAATGTAGTGTGAAATTTTTACTCTAACATTATTGGTTGTAGTTTAGAAACCTACTATTAGAGATTTAATGGCATTTTGCTTGAGAATAACCTCACTCTCAGTGCTCACGTCATGCAGACAGTTTTGCTTCAGAATAATAAACATTAAATTATTTAAATTTTATTATTGAGTCACTGACTAATTTTGGGTTTGACCTTTTATCTGGTAAATATTGTATTGCAAATTACTGCTGTATAACTCTTTTAGTACTAGTACTTGAATTGTATATGGATTCTAAATACATTAAAACAGGAGTCCAAAGTTTTTGACATGCTTAGTACAATAAAACCTGGAGGCTATTTTTGACTAAATGTACTACTTAGCACACAAATTTACCAATAATTGTAGCATGAATTGTGTGTGTGTGTGTGTGTGTGTGTGTGTGTGTGTGTGTGTGTGTGTGTGTGTGTGTGTGTGTGTGTGTGTGTGTGTGTGTGTGTGGGTGGGTGAGTAATTGACTGCTTCCAGGTGCCACAGGCAGGGGAAACAAGCAGGAACCAGAACGAGACTCCACCTTTGAAATGCTGAAGCAGAATTATGCACTCACACGCCCTCATGCACACAAACAGAGAAGAGAAAGAGAGAGCAGAGAGTGGAGAGACAGGAACACTGACAGTTCATTATGAAATGGCTTTAATGATCTGACCCACTTGAGATCAAATTGGGCTGTATGAGTCCTTGAAGTAACATGACTCCGACACTCCAGCTTAACATTTAAGAACAGTTCAAGGTCCTATGATCCTGATCACAGAGAAATAAATAAACCTGCAGCCAGTTAAGTTAAAAGAAAGAATTAAAGAATGTATCAATTCAACAAATGTATTTTTGTTGTTGTTGCTGCTTTTTCATTTTTAACTCAACGCCTTACTGCTTGTCATAATTTTAATAATTCAAATAAACAGTAAGCAGAACAGTAATCACCCTATCACCTCATTTTAGTTTCATTTGAATTCACACTGGCTTTACATGGAAATTAAAGGAGGCATATCAAGTGGCCAGAAAGTTTTTATTGGTATAGATATCAGCTTAACAACTGGAAATATGTCTGTGTTTTTAATGCATTTAATCAGGCACACCAAATATCAATTTTCTCTTTTCAACCATTTCATACAGTAGTTGTAAGTAGTTATAAGATATTTAAGCGATACATATAGATTTTTTTTTAAATGGCTACATGTTTTTCAAACTCCTGTTACTAAAGATTTCCCCAAAAGATTTTCATATTTATATGAACATGAAAATATTCATATTGTTTGAAAATATGAATCCAAAATATGCAAATATGAACAAAAAATTCAAAGCTGATATAAAATGTGTTTAAATTAATATTTAAAAAGAGCTTACTTGCATGCCTGCTGTAGTTTTATGCAAATATCTTGGGAGGAAATATCTAAATTTGCTTTTGTGCATGAGCAACATTACATGCAAATAAACATGCAAAACCATCAGTGAGGTGAATACAAAACATAAAAGTTAAAATGGATAAACATAGATCTTAATACAAATGTATATAATGTATATACGTTTTCCCTATATATGTTATCTGCTGAGTTATCTACTAAACAGCTTTAAAGTCATGTCCTTGCATTGCAGACAATTCACAGCTGTACTTTTCAGGTAAGCCTAACAAACCTCAAAAGTCTCTTACCTCAGTGAATGCTTCATTATTTTTAGTAATTTCCTTTTGACTCAAATTTTCTTTGAGACAAAGAATTTTTAGATGTAATGTCCTAAAAATTCTATAAATGTAGAACTTTGTCTCACCTCAATTATTGTAACTCACTTTTCACACATATCTCTCAGTCTTCTGTAACTTATCTTCAGCTGAACCAGAATGCACAAAAACTAGCGAAATTCATTTAAAGATTTTGTTAATTCATCAATTACTTTAAACCTATACATGGCCAAGCCCTTGTTTACATATCACACCTGAATCCGCTTCTCCAGTCATCTAATGGGGGTCTTTTAACTGTTCCACATTCTTACTTTAAATTCAAAAGGGACCACTCTTTTTAGGTTGTTGCACTGAAACTCAGGAAATCTTCTTCAGTCTCTCAGGTTGACTGAATCTGTGTTTTGTTTTAAACAGCTGCTGAAAGCTAATTTTTAAAGATTAGCTATTCCTTAATATTTCACCCAATATTTCAGGCTATAGTTCACATATAATGTAATATGAGTTACGTATGAGCAAATGGATGACTGTATGTTTGACTGTGTGTTTGTAAAATTCATTAATGTATGTTTTATTCAAAGCATTGTACCAGTGCTTTAAAGTGTGCATTAAAATGATTACCATTAATATTGTTATCAATATGATCATTGTCAGGCTATTAATACTTCTCATGGGTTAACAGATAAAAAAAAAGGGGCATAGGTTTTCACAAAAATGGCAAGTTAAGCAAAACACTCAAGATACAAGGTTTTGGTTTCATATCATCTCAGCAAACAGACACAGCAATTTACTGTACGAGTTCATTTCATTGCCATGGTTAGTGTGTGGATTTTACAGGGGAGGAATCAAATGTGGAACACTGCAGGCAGAATACTAAACAAAAAGTGACCCATTATTGTGGCTGATTGAAGACCTAAACTAAACATAAAACAACAAAACTATCATCCAAAAGCAAGGCGTAATCAGGAAACACATGCAAGGGAGCCCAGAGGACTCATGACATAGACAAACAATAGACACACAAGGATGACTGAAGTATGTACACACAGAAGGCTGATTAGGGATAAAGGACAGCTGGTTGAATGGGACACAAGTGCAGAAAAAGAGGAAACTGAATGGAAGCAAAACTCAACCAAAAAGCAACCAATTGTCAAAATAAAACAATAAAAAGATCCCAAAGACAAAAAACTAAACATGGGTATATCAAGTCTTACACTAAATGTGAAGACAGAGATAAGAGATAAGGGTGAAAGAAGAGACTGCTGAAAGAACTGGCAGTGAAACACTGAGGAAAATACACCTTTGCAAAAAACAAGCTGAAAAGCTAACCTGAAGCGGAATACAGACCAAAGAATCTAAACCAAACACGAGAACAATAAGTCTTTTTCAAAGGCATTAAAACTTCATAAATACTGAACAGGAACTCAAAAACTCGAAGTAACGCTTAAGACAGAGAAAATATCATGAAAACTAAACAGGAATCCAGACCTCCGTGACGACGAGAGCTTCCATAATACAACAAATCTAAAGCTCAACAACAAAAACCTTGAAGTAAAAGAACAACCCCAGATTTCTCAACCCCAGCACTGTAGCTAGGCTAACAAACAGTCAGAGGTCTGTTGAGCTGACTATTCTTTTGTATCCATGTTGTACTTCTGAGTCAACTTTACCAATCACTTCCTCCAAACCATCAACGTGTCTTTAAAACCCCATTCCTATCAGACTCCTCAAAGAAGTCCTAACATTAATTAATGCTTCAATCCTAAATGAAATGAATCTATCTATGGTAATGGGTTACGTACCACAGGCCTTTAAGCTGTATTATATAGCTGTATTTAAGCTTTTTTTTTTTTTTTTTTACAGAGAGTAGAACATGCCATGGTATTAAAGGTACTGTGTTTCACTGGTTTGAATGATATCTATCTAACTGTCTCCAATTTGTTTATGTAAATGGAGAGTCTTCTTCACACATTAAGATTAATCGTGGAGTTCCACAGGGTTCCATGCTAGGACCAGTTCTATTTAGATTATAGATGCTTCCCTTAGGCAGTATCATTAGAAGGCATTGCAAACATTTTCATTGCTATGCAGATGATACCCAGCTTTATCTATCCATGAAGCCAGATGACTCACATCAATTAGTTAAACTGCAAGAATGTCTTAAAAACATAAAGATCTTGATAAAATTCAGATAAAACCATGGTTATTGTACTTTGCCTGACTAACCATATTCTTACTCTGGATAGTATTACCTTGTGATTTTGTGCTATACAAATAAAATGTAACTAATCTGAATAAAAGAGAGCGAGAAATCAACCTGACTTTTAGATTAATGAACAAATCAAAACATGAATCCTAAACTTCATAAACACTACTCGAACTCAAATACCACAAGAACCCTAGGATATCAGAATGATTATGAAATCTAAACAGGAATAAAAAACTTAACCAAAGAATAATCAAAAATACTAGAACAACAGAGAGAATAGAAAACTCTTAACAGGAGTCCAAAGCAACTCAAAACTCAGTGACGAAACCAGGAATCATTACACTCATCATTGATAGTTACACCAAAGGCAAACAAATTTCAAACCACAAACAAATTCTATGAAAATACTCCGGAAATATGAACACCACCAACACAGCATAGACCCAAACATACACACAAGGTGCAAAGAGAATGTTTTTTCTCAGAAAACCATCAAGAACATTAAATGAGACTGTGTCAATAAATCCTCACAAACAGTAGTCAAAATTTGTTTAATGTGATTTTAAAAAGTTTATACTACACATGTATTTTTTGTTTATTTGTTTTCTTTATGATATGCTCTTACTGAAGTGTCAGGTTTGGGTGGCCAGAAGAGGGAGGGCATGACAACGTACAGGCGAATTTGCATAAAACAACCTATCATTATGCACTGGTATATAAATATACTGCTGTTATTGCTGTGGCTTACTGGCGATATGGCTTCACGTCTCACTCTGCTGGTTTTGTGCTGTTTCTTTAGACTGAGCTGCAGTGAGAGTTTGCCTGAATGGGTCAGCAACATTTCTACCAACCTCTTCAGTTTGTCTGGGGACATTATGCTCGGAGGGCTCTTTCCCATTAACGATGTCACCAGTAATCTCAGTGACATAACAGAGACCAACCAGATAAGCTCTAAAAGCTAAGGATGGTTATGAACAACCATTTCTTAATAATATGAGATTCAAAATAACTGTGTATGCTAACCCTGACTTACAACGACTTCTACTGTTTTCTGCTTGTGGCTGAACAGTTTAAATCTACGCACACTGGGACTTGCTATAGCCATGAAATATGTAGCGGATGAAATCAACGGAAATCAGACTCTCCTCCCTGGCATCAAGTTAGGTTATGAAATCTATGACACATGCAGACAATCTTTAATTATTATAAACCCTACTCTGTCCTTCCTCACTGAAAAATCCAACCAAGAACTATCTGTGCAGTGTAATTACACCGACTATGAGACCAGTATAGTTGCAGTGATTGGTCCTTTTGTCTCAGAAATGGTGTCAGTTATTGGAAAACTCCTGGGATTTTTTATGCTACCACAGGTTTGAATACACATACATTTTAAGATCTGCAGCATAGTTTCCCCTGATAGAAAGATTTGACACATTATGCAATAAATATTTCAAATGTAAAAATAAATCTTTAAAAAGTCCATGTATTGGTGCCAGGTTATATCACAGAAAAATTAACTTGTTCTTTTGTTTTTGGTTTTGTTCAGCAGTTAATTTAACCTTTTTTAACCCTGATAAACACAAATGAGGTCTTATATGTCAACAGTGAGTAGAGGTAAGTATCTCTGATTTTCTGTTTTTAATTTTCACACCAGATTAGCTATGGGGCCACCAACGACAAGTTCAGTGATAAACTTCTCTACCCGTCATTCTTTCGTACGGTGCCCAGTGATAAATGGCAAGTGGATGTCATGATAAAGCTAATACAGAAGTTTAAAGCAACTAAGAAATTTATTATTATCTATTAGTGGATGGAGTTTGTTCAGTACCGGTAAACCATTTCATTTTTTCCAGGTTATCAGGAGTAATTTAACAGTTGTGTGGATTGGCAGCACAAGTTGGGCAATCCATACTCGAGTGACTTCTCTGCCCATCATTAAAACAGTTGGCACGATCATTGCATTTGTTGACAAAACAGACACCCTCGGCCTGTTCACCGATTATGCAATGGGGCTCTTCAAGAAAGTCAGTGAAGAGCGGACAAAGACATCCACTCCAACTACAAATCTTGACAATCCAAACAATCCCTGCCCACAATGCTGGAATTTGTTACCAGACAACATTAGCATAGTGGAAGCACCTGCAGTGCTTTCAGTGTGTATGCTGCTGTTTACAGTGTAGCACAGGCACTGGATAACCTGCTGGAGTGCAATTCAACTGCCTGTAAGTGGGGATCTGGAAGCAAAATCTATTCCTGGAAGGTGATTTTTTTTTCACCCAGTACATATAGTTAGGTCTTTAATTTGCAGGCCAAAAATACAATTCTTAATAGGCATTTAATTTTGCCTTTGTGCATCACTGCATTTTGTATTTTAAATCAAACAATTAAGATGTGCGCGAGATGCAGATTGTCAGCTTTTTCTCATCATTAGGACAATTCATTAATTCTAATACAAATTCCTAAAGCTCCTTTTCAAATATAGTTAGCCATTTTAAGAGGTTCAAGTAATTAACAAGTAATTAAACTAACAATTTTAAATATCATACTTATATTAAACTATCATACTTATACTTGGATGAAAATCCAATAACCACTTCTTTACACCTTGTTCTAAGCCCCTCTGTATTTCCTTCCATGAAAATTACAGTGAAACACTATAAAATTCAAATTTAACACAGAATGAATATCAAATATTATGGTTCATTTCTTATGGGAACAGGATTTATCTTTTTATGGAACTGGGATCATGACCCAATGTTCTGTGCTTTGCACTTTTGAGTCTTGTTAAATTAATTTCGAATTTGAGAAGCGAACCTAGTTTCTAGATTTTATTATGTTGGGTTTTCTTGTTTAATTCAGAGGACTAGAAATTGTATTGTTTGGTAATCCCTGGTAATTTTCCTTCTATATTATTTAGAAGTCTCTAGGTTAGTTTTAAGTTAATCTAGGGTTATCAGTTTATGTTCCCGCTCCTTTGGTCTGTTCTCTGTGTTTTGTTCCTTGGCGTTCCCTCCTCTCTGTCATATCTCTTGCCCTCTCTCTCTCCCTGTGCTCTGTCTCCATGTTCTTCTTCCTGTGTTTCATCCTTCGTCTCCCCCAGTCTGTCGTGTGTTTCCATGTTTGTGTATCTCCGTCTTTGTCAGGGCTGGGTGTCCTTGTCTTTCTATTTTATTTTGACAGTCCCTCGTGTCATTCGCATTGTGTTCAGTTTCACTTCCCCTGTCTCATTATGCCTGATTTGTGTCTCCACTTTTCTTAATCACCTTCATGTGTATATATTGTGTCTGTTCCCATTTGTCCCTCGTTGGAACGCCAGTTTAGCATTTAGTTTTGGCCAGTTTAGTTTTTTGTTAGTAAAGTCTTATTCTTCTTTTGGCCTTTTTTGTATTTCGTGCAGCCTTAAATAGATGGCTTGCCTTTTCTTAAGATTAGTTTTGTCTGCTTTTGGGTCCTCTCTTCAAATACACCATTTGCGCACACAGATCATGACAAATACAGCCATGAAACTGCTGGTTAGACAAATTTCCAATTAATTTTGAGCCTTTAAATGTGGGGGAACATGAATAAAAATGTCTTTAATTCATAAGCAGTTAATACAATTTTTTCTAAAGGCAGTTTTTTTTCTCCTGGAATTAAACCTGAAAGTTTACACATCGATCATATATTGATCGACTGATTGGTCGGCAGTGGTTTGTGTACACGGGCAACACTACAACAAATTAATGACCTAACTGTAGATGACTGCACACAATTTGCAAACAACGGTGCCAATAATAACATTAATGAATTTTGCAGCTGTTGCAGGTTTTAAAGAACACTTCTGTTGACATAAATGGCACACATCTAGACTTTGACAAAGACGGCAACCCAAACATAGGATACAATGTGATTCAGTGGGTTTGGACAAAATCATCTCGAGTGGACTTTAGAAATGTGCTAGAATATACTGAACAAAAATTGTTCCTCAATAAGTCTCTCCTTCAATGGCACACTAAACAGGTAGCTTTTGAAACTATGTACATCAACTTATATTGTATAAAAGCTTTAATGTCCAGTTTATTTGACTTCTTAGATTTTTTACAGCAAAAGTTGCAGGTTCCTGAGTCTGCCTGTTCAGCAATGTGTGGCAAAGGCCAGGACCACAGAGTCAAAGGTGTCCATTCCTGCTATTTTAACTGTAGGCACCTACCAGGCAAATAAGGGTAATGTGGTTTTCCACCATTGTCTCCGATATATGACATCCAGTGCACTAAATGTCCCAACCACCAGTGGTCCCACAATCACAGCACGAACTGCACTGACCCCATCTTTAGGTTGTACACCTGGGACAGCCAGGATGCTGTGATAATGATGCTGGTCGGGATGCTGCTGCTGATATGTCAGGGTGCAGTGGGTGTCATGTTTCTGATGCATCGAGGAACCCCCTGTTAAAGGCTTCTGGGGGAACCTTAAGTTGTGTGGCTGTGCTCGGCCTGATGGGAGCCTGCCTCAGTCTGCTGCTCTTCCTGGGGGAGCCCAGGGAATGTGGTGTGTTGTCTTCAGCTGCCCTGCACTTCCATTTTCCAAACTGTCACCCTCTCCATTATCCTGTCCATGTCACTACAGGTGAGTTAAGACTGGTGAAACACTGCCACACAATGGCAGTGTGCAGATAGAAAGTATGCAGTGTTTAAATTATATTCTTATCCATACTTACAGGAATTACAGACCGACATGTATTTATTAGACAGTTTGTGAAAGTGAAGGAATATATATATATATATATATATATATATATATATATATATATATATATATATATATATATATATATATATATATATATATATATATATATATACATATAGTTCAGTAGACTATAAAATGCACTAGATTAGATTGGGATAAGTATAAGCATATAAGCATTTTTCTCAATGTAACAAATACATCATATAACACAAGAGTACAGTGTGTATAGATACAGTAGTAGCATGTAATATTTTACTACTTGTTACAACACTATATTCATACTTGATTTAAAACGTGATTTTTTAAAAAAAAGAATTATCTTTCAGGATTGTTGTTTCACTTATCCTTTTGAGAGTCACAGCATTAAGTGAATTAAAATGCAATGAAACAGTGTTCTGTGTAATGTTTTGTTAATTTAAGGTATGACTTGTGTTTTATGTTATAAGGTTATGCCTCAGAGTAATACACGCGACATTATTGGAATCTTATTATTGTTTTTATGAGTTTAATTTTTTAAACTGGTAAACATGGAGTTCTAACCTTGCTTTTTTGTATTCTGTTTTTCTTGTTTGTACCAGAACCTGCAAGCTGTCAGATTAATGACTAGAGTGTGAACTACAATACAATACTTATGTTGGGGTCAAGAATAGAACTGAAAATACAGTACAAGATCATAAAATTTAAGTATTGTATATTACTAAATATACTACGGAAATCAGAGGGGTAAATCTATGCAAAATGCAAATTCTAGGAGTTTTTCTGTGTACTTGGTGATCAGAGCAATAGTTGTTATAGGGAGGTTTGTGGCTGGGGGACAGAGTAAGCACCATAATACACAAATACAAAGTATGTTAATAATTTTAAAAACGTATATACTTTTTTTTTTTTTCTTTTTTTTTTTTGGTGTGATGAAAATCCACAACTATATATTGTTTAAATAATTTAATCACAGCTGCTTTCAAGAGTGTTTCTTTTATACACAAGATGGAAAAACAAAATATATGAATACATTTCTCTAAATTTGTAGATTTTATAAAACCCACAACCACTGTTGAATAAGAATGAAAGAATTGTTTGATCATGTGTTTAATTTTTTAAATTTTTAATAAATGATAAACTCATTATATACAACTCATTGGCGAGAGCCTGCTGTCTGAAAGACTAAGCCCAGGGACTGTTTGTCCCAAAACACCTAGTAACGGTTGCTAACAACTCAGGCCTCTGTTACGGAAGGTGGTGAAGGGCTCGGTGGCCCTCATCGTTACAGCAGGTAAGATAAGATGGTATTTGTCATTAATAACATAGCACTCTTCTCGCGTAGCATTCGGGGGCAAGCTAATAATATCTAAACTCAACATATTATATATATTACACAACAGCTGGCATGAAACACGCAGGTGTTTTTGGTAACCTGTTAACTTAGCCTGCGGTTACAGAAAACTACAGCAAGAGTTATGAAGATATATTTATTGTTTATTGTAAACGCACTGTAACTGTGTCATTCAAAGTGCACAAACCACATGATATAAAAAACAGTAAATAAATAATTAGAGAAAAAATGACTCATATGTCTCTAAGATTTAGGCTAAAGCTGCTTAAAGTTTTGACTTATTTGAACAAATATTCAGCGTCTAATCGAAGTTTAAAAGCAGAATGTGAAACTAAACAGCATGGAGAAGATGTAATACAATAATAAATGTAATGCTTTTTCCTCAAATAATTAGTCAGGGATGTTCTAAAGTTCATTGCAGCCATGCCTCGAGGAAGATCAGCCGTAAGCGCACGCTCAGATAACAGTGAGGTTGATGTTGATGGAGCAGGTAAGGTTTTCTGTGTTGGTATTATTAACTGTTCATATATCGATTGAAACAGCTGTAACATCATGTGCACATGATATTGTTCTTAAGTAGAAGAGATCGCCAAATTGCAGAGACAGTTCAGGATCATGGAAGGAGATCTGCAGGCCTACAACATGCAGACCCGGAAACAGATCCGCAAACAACAGTGAGTAAAAGCTACACCTATACAACATAGTTAGGAGTCTGTGTATTTTTTTCTCTTCAGTCTCTTGTGTCATGTGGATAAAGGCAGGAGATAGAGGTGCTGCAGAAGGAGCAGGAGGAACTGCAACGAAACCTCGGTGCCTGTAACAGCTTGGCCCGTCAACAGCAGGAAAACAAGGACATCCAGACTATTCAGGTCCTGCTTGAGCAGAGAGAAATGCTGGAAGAAGAGCTGCAGAAAGGCAAAGAATGCCAGCAAGAGCTGCAGAAGGAGGTTAATTTGAGCTTTCATATTATTTGATACTTCCTCGTATTGTTTCATGCTTACCACGATTTTTATGTGCTGTTTTTAGATCTCCAGCATGGAGTTGAAGCTAGCAGAGTTGAGAAATGGAGCCGTTAGTAATAGTAATGCTCAAAGTTCCCCAGAACAGCGAATCCAAAAGTCCATACGCACTATGGAATACAAACTGAACAGAGTGAGTCGCGAAGCACGTTACAGCCAAATACCCAGAAAAATGAACTAAATGTTAAATATCATGGTGTGTGTTATACAAAATTTTATTAATGTTTGCATGTGTTCTTTGTCAAGGCCTTGACTCGCTTAAATAAGCAGTTGACCAAAAACAGCCAAGTGAGAGAGGAGCTGCATACTCTTTATATTGAGCGTGTTCGTTTTCAGCAACTACACAACAGGCTAAGCAAGGTCAGAGGTCACGTCACATTTAATATGATCTGGAGGCAAATATTTTTGCTATTTGGCATTTATTTACTCGGGTTTCTTTACACTTAAATAGCAGGTGCAAACTGAAAACATGTCTCCACATGAACATTTGTGTTATAGGAACTGCAGGAAGTACACAAGAAAATTGGAGAAGTAATCAACCAGTCCTCTGCTGCTTATGACACAAGGTGAAATTTGAGATTCAGTTTCTATGAAGGGCAAAAAAATGTCTGCATGTTATTCAGTTTAAAAAACAATAATTGTTATCTGCACCTTAGGGTGGAGGCTCACTCCAAGGCGACAATGATAAAAGAGAAGGCACTGAAGGACCGTGACCAGTACAGCGCTGAGTTGAAGGAGCTGGAGAGGGTTATTGCGCATGAGTCCACCCTGAAAACGTTCATGATCGTCAAGTGCAGTGATGCAGGCAGGCAGGACGACGAGCATGAAATGGGACCTGGACAATGTAAGAGGCAACCAGTGTGTTGTAGCTGCTATGTCTGTTTATATTAATGATATTAATCAAGTTATTCAATGAAATTCAGTTTTATTTATATATTGCCAAACCACAATAGCAGTTGCCTCAAGGCTCTTATTATTGTAAGGTAAAGAACCATCAATAATACATGTTATGTATGTTGTGACAGAGTTGATGATAATAATAGAACTAGACCACTTTAAACTTATGCTTAACAAGTTTTCAGACAAAGATAAGTAATGTACAGTACAGTGCTGTATGTAACCCAGTCTACATGTAGCTAAAATGTAAGCGTAACACAGCGTCATTCTCACAAAGGATACAAGAAAGCTTGATGGTAGTTTGTACTGAAGTAATCTGGGAAACAGAAGAGTAGAGGGGAAATAAACTCACAGGAATGTAACCAGAAGTGACCAGAAATTACAAAACAACACAGGAATTGGCTTGAACCATAAACACACCAAAAAAAAACCATGAGAAGCCAACTGAGATATACATTTAGGCTGTCTTTTTTTTTACTATTAAGTTGGAAACTGTGCTCTAGCAACATTACAGATGGTACTTAAATATGAATATTAAGAATGTTTCAAATGATAAAGTATACTATACAGGCTTAAGTACTGGGACACCTACACATTACATCTATAGGAGCTGCTTAGCAATGGAAACCCATGCCATGAAACTCCCGGTGCACAGTTTTTGTGCTGATGTTAAGAGAAAGGTTGAAGCTTCCTAAGCATTACTGAGGATTAATGACTTTTATACAGTAATTGCCACTGGTATATTTTATATACCTATGGAAATGGGATTGAGAACACCTAAATTCAAAGATGAATCAGTGTGGCCTATTGCTTTTGTCCAAATAGTGTATGTTTATGTGGTCTTCTCCATCTCCATGGCTATGACCTGTAAATTGGCAAATCCTTTTCAGTGTTTTTTTTGGTCCCCAAAACACTGGGATGGATGCCAATTTAATTTTTCCTGCAGCAAAAATATTAACAAATTGTTAAATGTTAATATAGAATAACATATTTAAAAGTGCAGCAACAAAGCAGAAAATTCAGTAAAACAGGTTTGCTGTTAGCTTAGAAACCAGTAAAAATGGGAAGGCACAGTCAGTCTTGCCAGTGTGTCCCTGGCTGCTTTAATATAGATCTCAAAAGGATCGCTGTTACATTTCTGGTTAGTGACTTAACTGTTCAAAAGGAAAAGAAAACTGTGTGTAAATTTCTTGGGGACATTTATGGTGTAACAGTGTTAAGTACAGATTGTCACTGTTGATTAATTTTGGTTAAATAAATGAGGAACAAGTTTGGTCCATACTGACAAGGTGGGGGGTGGGCTTTGTGTTTCATAGCTTTGGAGCCGAAAGAGCAGTCCAGGATGGACTCTGGAGAAGAGTCACTGGATGCTCTAGAGGAGGCGTTTGAAAGGATTCGGATTGCTACAGGGGAGGAGAACCTGGACCAGCTGGTCACCAGGTACATTCAGGGTAAGTCTAACAAACCAGTCAGAAGATTACATAGTTTTCTGTAGACAAAGCTAGCAGTTCTTATAGTTGTTTTTAGCTCTATAACAAATCTATCTATTTATTTTATTAGTTTTTTTAGCTCTGTGTTTTTTGTTTTTACTTTAGCTTACATTGTCTACATACAGTAAAATTCAATATATGTAAGATCCCACTTGGAAAACAGGGATAATTGGACTCAGTGTCTCACTGCTGTGTTGCTGTTTTGCTCTTCAGTTGAAGACCGGAACTTTGCACTTTTCAATTTTGTTAATGAGCAAACCAATGAGGCTGAGGCACTGAAGGAAGAAATTAGCAAGGTAAGTGTGTTTTTCCCCCTTTAAATCACAAAAATGACATATTGTTTCCCAGTGCATTTATGCAGTATGCACAAACTTTTGTTATACAATTTACAAATAAGCCAAAAACAACAACAACAAAAAAAAACTCTGGAAGAAGAAGAAATATTAGGAAATTAGATCAAAGCTAATGATGAAGTTTAGGAAGTGTCAGGGTGTGCTGGGTGGGGAGGTTTGTTCATTTATGTTTTTAACGTGCACTGTATATATATGTCTGTTTGTGCTGGAATTTGCCTCTCGGCAGATCAAACAAGACATGGAGCAGTTTCGGGTTAAAGGTTTACAGCAGGAACGAGAGCACCGATCTTTGTTGCAAGATATTGATAAGCAACTAGAGGGAGTTTTATCTCAAAGAAAGGCCAACGAGAACCGAGCCAGCATCATAAGCGAGATCCTGGACAAGACTAAAACGGGTTTGATTTATTTTGCAGTTACTGTTTTACTAAATATTTAAATGTTATCATTACAACTAGTAATTTCTCATAACTCCATACATCCTTAAGGCTTTTTTTGCAGTGAAGGTCCCAATAATCATGCAAATTATCAAAGCTCTACAAGCAATCACATAATTCAGTGACTATCATGAAGACTGTTCGAATGAATAACGTAGTAATACATGTATTTAATTTTTTTTAAAAAACAAAAAGCTAAAACATGCTACTGCTGTCACCTGGATATTTATAAAAAAATGAATTAAACAGTTCATGGTTTCTCTTCCTTATCGCAGGTGTAAACAACATCTTCACTAAAGTAGAGTGCGACCGCTCAGCGATAGAAGATATGCTGGGCTCCTCCAGTGGGATCACTGAGAACAACATAATGTCCTACCTCAGCTTAGTGGAGCAGAAGACCAACGAACTGCTCACTGTGCAGGCTTTCCTCAGTACTAAAGTAATCAGGCTGGCCTTTTAACATATGTATATATTGTTTTCTTTCCTGTGATACAAAGATTCTGCATTTAAAACTCTTACAGGATCTAGAAGACCCGGCGAGCTTCCCTTTGGGTCAGAATCCAAAACTACTTCAGCAGAATATCAGCATCCAACCTGCAGTCAACAGGTCAGCTGTTTATCTGTTCATTTTGAAAACTGTGTATTTCTACTTCTTCCTCCTCCTCCTCCTTCTCTCTTTCAGCTTCCCCATTTAGGAGAAGCAGATCATCTGCTTCCTTCTCACTCTATCCCTAGCATCCTCCTTGGTCACACCAACCCTTCTCAACGTCCACAAATCCTCTCTGTTATCTTCCTCCTCCCTGGCAGATCCATGTTCAGTACCCTTTTTCCAGTATATTCACTATCCCTCCTCTGCACATGCTCAAACCATCTAAGCCAGGGGTCTCAAACTTCAGTCCTCGAGGGCTGGTGTCCTGAAACTTTTCCATGTTACCCTGTTGCAACACACCTGAATATAATTAGTAGGTCATTAGCAAGACTATAGAACTTGACTGCACACTGAGGTGGCAGTTCAGCTATTTGATTCATGTTACAGCAGCTCATGAATAAAAGGTGCAATAAAAGTACTTTTAGAAGTATATATTTTTCCAAACATTTACATTTACTTAAATTTACTTGAGTAGGGTTAGGGATTGCCACTTCAGCATGCAGTCAAGTTCTATGATCTTGCTAATGACCAACTAATTTTATTCAGGTGTGTTGCAACAGGGACACATGGAAAAATTTCAGGACACCGGCACTCGAGGACTGGAGTTTGAGACCCCTGATCTAAGCCATGCCTCTTTAACTCTGTCTCCAAACCGCTCACCCTGAGCTGTCCCTTATTCATTTCTTCATGTCCATCCTGGTCACTCTCATTGAAGACCTTGACATCTTCGGCTCTTGCGCCTCCTATCTTTTTATCAGTGCAACCATCTCCAAACCATACATCAAAGCAGGTCTCTCTGCTGTCTTGTAAATCTTTCCTTTTACTTTTGCTGTAGTCCTTGGGTTAGAACTGTGTATTTGCAAATAAATAAATGCAATGCATTGGGTTGATGAATGTGTGCATCTAACTTAGATCCATTAGCGTGGCGTATGATGCAGAAGAGTCTCCTGTTACTGATGAAGAAGAACGGCCACTCTCACAAGGGGAACTTCGCCAAAGGATAATGAAGGGAGTGAGTGCAGTAATAAGTCCCAGATGTACCCCAACATGATAATTTGGGATATATGCACTGGTCAGTTTTTGAAGCTCATCTAGGGGTTTTTTGGGGGGGGGATTATTTGATTTCCAGGTTCTGGAGAAAGAGTTCTGCACGACAGGCAGCAACAAGACCATCAAAGATCAGTCTGCAGTTCAGAGTCAGATCACACCCACCGGAAGAGGCAGTAATCTGAAACACTAACCCAACCAGTCCAGTAAAGATGCACATTTTAAAAACAGGATCATTGTCATTTACTGTAATACAGATCAGCGAAGGCCGTGATAGCTGATGGAACCAGCTACCACATGTAACATTTCAAAGCCTAATTATGTTGTATGTTTGCCATCTTTTATGATGAATCATTGGCATGGTCTGCTGTATTGTACGTAGCTCTGATTTGCTTAGTCGGGACTAATTAGCTTAGGAGCTATAAAGTCTCTAGTAACCAGCTGTCCTTTTGATGTGTTACTTGCCATCTGGCTTTGACTATACAATCCGGTTCCAGCACAGCCCTCCCTCCCTGGCAGCGCTTTATTACATGATACTTGCTGCCATGCTCAGACAAAAAGGTTGGGGGCAGCAGAACCTTTGTAATTCTAATTGACATGCTGAGAATAAAAAAGGTGATTTTTTTATAGGACCTTTTAAGGCGTCTATGTACTTTGGGATTTTGAATACATTCTTTTGAACAGAAACACAATGTTTATTTTCAGATATTATTTTGTTTATTTTACAAATGATGATCATTGAGAAGAATATGCAGGTAACTGGATGTTTTTGTTAACCAGGGGAAGGGGGGCGCAAATTAGATAGATATCATTAGTCAGAAGAACATCAAATAAACTCTGAGCTCTGACTTCTTTAGCTTTTTTTCTGTTGTCGCACATATCAACCATTTAACATCAGTCCCTTTTTCCACTCAGTCTGTTTGGAAGTGAAGGGAGACCAGGTACATTAACATATTATTTTCACGTGAGTCGGTAATATCAACAGCATTAAAAAAAATCTCTTTGATCCCCAGGAGTTTGAAATGTCTCCTTATCCAAACATCCTGCATCAAGTCTGTGTTCGGGGCAAATATGGCACGTACTGCAAAGAGCAACTTCCTCCAGCGGAGAAAATAGAAAATCAGGATGTGGGATTTATTTAAAGAAATATATTTTAACTCAGTGAAACAATAAACAAAGCTTTTTACTATATTTAGATTTTAAAGGTCACACTGATGGCACTGTGTTTTTTTTACTTCGTGGGCTGAACAAGGCAAAGGGGGGTAAGTGAAGAAAAGTGTACCTGTCTGTACAAACAAGAAAAGACACAATCAGGTCATTATGTTAATCATCTTCAGTTTTGTGGGGTTTGTTTTCTTTGTTTGCTTTAATTAGCCTCTCAGCTAAACCTTTCTTTCCTTATTTAATTTGACAGTAGCGATTTGGTGAAGTGAAACTGTTACTCCGTAAACATAAATGACTGATCAACCAGTGACTCGGTTTGCTCAAGATAATCCCCCTGGTGCAGTCTCAACTGTGTCTATGAAAACAGATTATCAGAGATAAAAAGTGGTGCTGTGGCAAAGCAGAGGGGTGGTGGGAGATGAGATGGAGGAAGGCTGCTTTCTTTGACATTCAACTCTCACTTAGCCCCCTCCGCTGCCAAGAAATTCTCTGTGCACACGGCTCTCTGCATTGCCATAGAAACCTTCCTTTTAATCACAACAGAAACCTCATTTCCTGCTCCTGACAAAGAGTCCTCATTGCCTGTAGAGACCGCCCTGCATCAGCCATTTCCAAAGCCCACCTCCTCCTTCAGATCTCAACCTACCAGCCGCAGCCCTCCCTTTTTTTTTCTTTTTTTACCCCTCCTCTCTTTATAAGCACATTTTCCACCTTTTCTTCTCCTTTAGCTCAACTGCCATTTTATAGGTCTTTACATTTTTCTTCATCTCTCCTTTTCTTTTTTTTTACTCCATTTTTTTCCTTTTTTTTTTGCACTCTTTGGTTGAGGCTATTTTATTCAATTCAACTCAACTTCAGTTGGATTCAAAGATCTGTTCCTAGAAACACCTACAACACCCACAGTCATGCAAACGAGAACATGCAGGTACATGTGCTATTTATCCAAAGTTGCATCTGGCAGCTACGTGCTTCTCTGTCTTCAGTATGTGTCCAGGGCCCCATCTTTATCTGTTCCTCGTCTACAGCAGCTGATGTCCTCTTATGGCAGTAATTGTGTTCCTCTCAGTTCCTCTTAATAATAAAACAAAAAACACTGTTTAAAGAAACCGGGATTTTAAGTTCTGGTCAACTTTCATATCACAAAAGACTGAACTTTTCTTTAAAAATCTGCTCTTACTCGCTGACCTCACTCTTGCTCTGGGGGCAAACTGTGTTGGAAGTACAATGCCTTGTTCCCGCCGACTATTACGGGACTGTTATCTGGACCAGAAAATACCCCTGTACTCTGTCTGCGCTCTGCCCTCCACCTCCTTCTCCTTTTCGCTCTTATTTGTTTATTTGGGAACTTTGCCAGGTATTTCCCCAGTCAGTCAGTCTGTCTGCACCCACAATACTCCCTCCCCCATCGAAGCACCCTTCTCACTCACCCTCCCCTCCCCACCAGTGACGTTGCTAAGCAACCAGCCACCATGAGAGCCGGTGCATTTTCTAGCCAATCAAATCACTTGAGCCTATATTTCAAAGCGTCGAGGAAACGAAGATGATATCACCTTTTAAAATAAAGCCCTTCTTCATTCACGTGGTTCACACGTTGCACGATAGCTGCAGCTTCTTCTTACTGCGCATGTATGCCTCTGAGGACTGAGCTTTTAAGTGCCGGTGCCCCTCCTGCAAGTGCCGTCAGGCCACCGCTAGGTGGCAGCACGGCCGGTTCTCTGCTTACCACACATGAGCGAGTCTTTTTTTTTTTTTGTACTGCTGTTGCTAAGCAATCCTGATTCTCATACCTTACCTGTGAAACATTTGTGATTTCTTTTTTTTTTTCTTTTTTTTACAGATGTCCCTGACACCATTTTGTCTTTGTTATCACCATTTTTGCAAAGCACACCTATAACCGCACAATAAAGAGCTGCTCAACATCCGAGATTTTAACCCGCCAGGCCGGGATATTGTTGCAGTTCGGATGTGTGTGCAGATAAACCCTGCGTGTTTTCTGCTGAAAATGAATGAGCTTCGGGTTAAATATTAGCCTTTGACAGTTTCAGTTGGCTTCATCTCATCATGCAGAAGGCAGGAAATGTGCTCTTGAGTGATTAGGCCTGCAGCTCTCGTCTTCCACTTTACCAGCAGTGGAGAGATCTGTGTTTCTTGTTCCCCATGTGTGCAAACCTCTGGCTGTTTTAATGTTTTACACATCATTCAACTGATCAAGTCTAATTTTTTTTCTCGTTATCACTGATTTGTTTTGCCTTTTATTACTCTCCAGCCCCCCCTTCCTGTCCCCCTGTGTGCAAGTCCCTCATCTCAGCTTTGGTTGCCGTGCAGATGGCTCTTTGTTGGTGCTTTACAATGGGTCTAAGGTCAGTGTGCTTCTTGCCATCCACACACTCAAAACTTCTTCACTCCAGCTGTCTCGTGGCTTTATTTGCAGTTCGTCCGAGCTGATTTTCTAGCACACATCATCATGTAAACTGTTATATTGTGTTCTTTAATAAAGAGGAAGTCATAAAACCACACATGTAGCTTAGAGATAGCATGGACATCCCAGTCTGCGAACACGTGAGCCGTTATGATCTCGTTTGCTGTAACTGCACTACACCGAGGTCCTCTATGTAATCACCATAGTGCTCCTCACATTTGATGAATCTTAAATGACGTGTCAGTTTTAGTCGTGCTTGCTTTTGGAGGATCTCTGAGACAAACCAGACACCAGAATATCAGATCAGCCAGAGAAATAGAAATGCAAATCTACCATCTGCTCTGTGATCCCAAACTACCCCGTGTTCATCACTCAAGACCTAATGTAATAGTTACACACGGTTTTTACCAGTAATATAGAGACAATAAGATACTTTGTTTTCAGAAGAGTAAACTAAGAAACAGTGGGGCAAGCTCTCACAGAAAGATAAGTGCAAACAGCACCTTTGAAAAGGGATTTTTCAACTGCTAATCTGCTAATCCCTCAGAATAAAAAGGAGATTAACCATTCTAATCTTTGACATCTTTAGAGAAACATGAGGTATCTATAATGATAATGTAAAGCATTGTATTGGATGCAGGTTACACCAGAAGTATAAAACAAAATCTGTGCAAGAAATCGCCAAGTTGTTCAGTGTGCAAAGAAAAAAAAATTTTTTTAAACTGCCGGGCACCGCAAGGTTGAGCAACAGAGCCATGAGGTCTCGAGGCCAGTGTGAAGCAGTAAAGAGCAGGTAGAGTAAAAGGCGGGAAACTAGAAGGAGGAGGAGCATTACTTGCAAAGCAGCAGGAATTACTGGAAATTTCCACTTTTCTCTGGCGACAGTTACATGGGTGGAGCTACAGAGGTGAAATAAATAAGGTAGAAGAGTATGAGTTAAACTCAAGTGGTGAGGCTGGAGGAAAGCATGTCCTCCACCTTCCACTGTTAGATGTTATGTTTAGGAAGCCCAATATGCATTTTTGTAGATCTTCATCGTATACCAGTGCTCTCAGTTGTTTTAACTTAACCTGCAGCACGGTTTCCTGTTTTATGTGTACGATCTCATAACAGATGTAAACAGATGTTTGCATTCTTTCTTATAATGCTTGTTCTGTCATGCATCCTTTTTGTTTAGTACTGCACTGAGAGAAAATGTGCCAGCATGTCCTGCTGCTTCTTCACTGGAATAGTAATTTCTCAAAAATGGCTCCTATGTTCAGTTTCTGATAATTATTTGGAAAAGAAAGCAACAGGAAACTGTGGACGATTACACAGCAAACAGAGACATGTTTGCAGACAGATGACTTACATGACGAGTTCCTGATAAACAGAGCACAGTGTCCTGGCCTCTGTACCATTATTACAGTACATCTGCACATCATATTAGTCGTACATTTGTTCACTCATTGATTTTTTGAGTGCTTTTAGGCGTCAGATGCACACCATAACCATTAGCGTACCCCAGGTGATCTTTTTTTGCCCATCAGCTTTCTTAAGCACGTTCACCAGCCGTGCTAGCTGGGAGATGTAGTTCTCTGGTTTTACTTTCAGGCCATGCAACAACAAAACTAGCTGATTAGGTTTAAAGAAACAATCATGGTTCTGTTTACAGTACACTCTTTTAACAGTAGTTACCACCTCTTTGAGGGCTTATTTTGCCCAAATGTCTGATCACAGTATTTCCTAATCTCATTCATTAATAATGAGCCTCTAAACCATTTAATCCTCTCTGTGGTAGCTGTTTTTCCCCTCACCTGAATGGGATAAGACACCTTTTACTGAACAATAAAAATGTGTGCCTCAGTTTAGGAGAACCTAATTCTTATTTCATGTACTGCACAGTTTTTCATTACATATTATTTCAATAGCAACAGTGTTTGTAACATGAAGTGGGGGTTTTTTTAATAGCAGAACATCACTGCATCATAATCATCACACAAAGGGATGGAGACATTCATTATCTGAATTATGTTGAATTAATGACAAACACTGCTTCACATGAAAGACCAAAGAAAAAAAAAACTCTACATCTGCCTTTTTCCAAATGTTTGAAGTCTCCACAGACTAATGCAAAAAGAAATAAATAAAGAGAACCCTGAGAATATCCAGCTGAAGCTCTGGCTTTTCTGTGCCCCAGCTTTCATATAATTATTCTGTACTTAGAGCAAACTGATTGTAAGCTCTGGTTTTTTTAGACATTTATTAATACACACTGCACTGGATGTTAAGGTATTGCTACAATAAAAAACATTATTGTAGTGGGGTTTAATTCCTGTCTCCCCTAACCTGTATGTCAAGTATCTTTGGGTAAGGCTACTTGACAGATGTTATCATACAGGTTACAGTCCTCAACTGTGGCTTAGACAGTAGCTACTTAAGAAGGATGCCTGCAGTTATTATTACAAAATACAGTATGAGTTTTTCCACCACTTGGTCCATCTCTAATCACGGTGTGCTGGCTGGTGCTTCAATAACTCAGAGACCTATACTACAGGGAACATTAGCTTCTGTTAGGGACGCCCATGCTCACAGGTGAACGGGTAAAGAGAACATATTATACTGGAAAAGCACAACTGTTTCAGAAACACTGATCGCAAACTCAAAACAAATAGATTTGGGCGTGGAAGGATTTTTCCTGTAATGGAGTATGACATGTTGCAGCGAACGCCTCATGGAAGTTACAAAGCTGACCCGCTTTCTGACATCCAAGACAACTACAGCTTGTACCGTCTTATCCAGTGACCAGAGAGGATTACCAATGACAAACTGTGGACGAGAACAAAGCAGGAACCAACAGCCACACATATCCTGAGAAGAATGTGGAGCTGGTTTCGCCACACCCTTAGGAAGCCTATCAATAACATCACTAGGCGGGCTTTAACCTGGAATGCACAGGTGAAGAGAGAAAGAGAATATATGGTGTAAGGTGCTAAAACCAAAATCCAGAGCAGACGCCCCTGTGTGGATTTTAGGAGAAGATCGGAGATGAGTGTGCTGGAGGAGTGTTGTCAGTGGCCTATGCACCACCGATGAGAGATAGTTTCCAGAAATCTTTTGGCAAAACTACAAGTGTACAGGTTGTTATTTTTGTCAGTGGTCAGTGTATATGCTGTTAATTAAAGACCACATTTTCTCACACTTGTTCCATGACTGGGCACTTGACTCCCAGTGAGAAGTCAACTTTATGTTGTCTCTATATTCTGCAAGACTTGCCCGAGAATCAGAAATCAGCAGCCAGCCCATGCGGGACACAAAACAAAAGAGCTCAGTTTGCCCCCACCAATTTCTCCAATTATCAGGACCCTTCCCCCCGCCTGATCCTGAGCTCTGCTCCATGATGAACCCCAGTTTGTTCTTCTCTCAAGTGCTGACATTCCACAAGTCAGGTCTGTCCTTTGTCCACACAAAATTACCGGGCTGAACTAACCTGAATTAACCTGGGCGACTTCCCATCTTTTATCTTACAACCTCCAACCCCAGCAGGTAACAGCTTAGCACTCGAACGAATGTTTCCCCAGGCAAGGCTGAACGGGTGCAAAATATCTAATTTATTTTCAAACATGAGTCACAGTGAACACAAAGAAGCTTTTATGCAGTATTACTTTCTGTGGTCTCAATAATTTTCAGTGCCATAAAAAGTTTTCCTGCGCCTGTGGAAAGTATGGTAAACACCGTTCATGGCAAATAAGAGGTTTATGAAAATTACTGCATCTCTGTTTTAGTTTTATGCCTGACTGTCCTCTTTGAGCTCCAGGCTGGTCTTTTCTTTTACCTGCAGAAAGCACAAGCTACCCATAGATAGATTTTTTTTTTCTCTCTCTAGCATATTGTTGGCACATGGAAACATGTCGGGGTAGGCAAATGAGGAAAAAAAAAAAGACAGGAAATGATCTCACAAACACCTCCCCTCTCTCTGATTGCTCCCATTTTCCAGTTGCAGAAACAGAGTGAGTAATGCCTTCTGCTGCTTTTCAGTCTGCTCCACTGTTCCTGCCATGGATTCACACTAGCTTTTGCACACACTGAGCTCATTACATTGTGGATTCCTGCTTCAGTGCGCTGGATTCTCTTCTCCGTGGTCATTCATTTCCCAAATCCAAGGACACTGGTGTGATGAATGCCTTTTTTTTTTCTTCTTTTTTTTTTGCAGCTTTGCGCATGAATTTTCAACCTCGTCGTAAAAATTAATGCTCTATCAATGCAATCATCCGATACCTTGTTTAATATTTATACCATCTAAATGTCCATCTTTCACACATTAAACTGGCAACACCTGTACAGTTACCAGGTAATGTTATAGAACAATAAACTTAACATAATTAAAAAAAAATTAAACTTACATGAGACGGAAAATGCATTTTTAAGTAGCAAGCCTGTAGACCAAAGCACAACCCTTTGATCTCTCGCAACGTAATTACACTCTTCATAATTGTGTTTCAGCCGAATGTGAGGTGAATGACAACATAAAGCCTGGAGGCTTCTTTAGAATCAGTGGCTTGAATGTTGGCATGCACAGAGACGATAACTGAGGCAGCATGGGATTAGATTTTGGAAGGTCTTAAAATTAGAGGGTGAACATATAGTTGTGTTGAGATATTCTGCTAGGGTGTGTTGAGACAAGCACAAGACACAAACATTAGTAAGACTTTCTAGAAATGTTTGAAATTCAAATGAAAATTATACATTATGTGAAACACATGCAAATATGGCTTGTGAAATGGCGCAAACGAGTGGAAATGACACCACATTAAACATAATTTAAAAATGAATTCTGAGCAAAGTGGTGAAGGCTGGTGAAGGTTAAACAGCCTCAAAGAGGAGGATTTTTAGCTGTGAGTGTAATGGCACATATGTGGAGATTTTACCTGAGATAAAAATATTTTCCTTTGTATTCAACTGACAGTGAAGCAGTGACCAGATGTAGGCTTAAATTACAGACTTCGAGGCCCACAACGTGGTTTGCTACCACTTCCTTTGGTTTAACTGCTCGATGAGCAACTGCAGTGATGGCAAAGTAAGTTCATCTCAGAAATATTCTGAAGTAGAGCGCGTATAGTTTGGTTGGAGACATCACGCGGCAGTACCAATTTTTTTTTTTCTCTTAGTCAAGAGGAAATATAATTAGAAATTAAAATATAGCACCTCATATCAAACTGCAGACAGTACTATGGCAATACGTGACACCAAAATCCCTCTACATACAGTACTGTATAAAAGTCTCAGGTCACCTCTCTTTGCTATATATTTTTCTTCCAAGGAGTCAGACTTTCTCGTAATTTTTTCAAGTGGTCTTGAACAATAGTTCTCCAGGTTTTCTGAAGGTCTTTCTGAAGTTTTTCTTTGGAAATTGGCTGCTTTTCCACTAATTTTCAGTCCAGTCCTTCTACCTTCACCATTTTCAAAGGAATGTTTTTTGTCTGTTAACACTGACCTATGAATCATTTCAACATAAAAAAAAAATGACATCTAACTAAAGGGATGTGTACATATGACACATATGTGTACATATGGCACTCAGAATTGGGAGATTTTAACACAACCTAGCAAAGAACCCATTATAAATTGAATGTTAGGCACTTTGTTACTAGCAAGCTGTCACAAAACAGTTTGACAGACATATAATAGTATTTTCGCACCAAGCTGATCCCCAAAGAGCTGTTAGTGGAAGGCTTGACATATCTTGGCATTGTATGCATGTCTGTGCCAAAACATATTGGAGAAACTGAACAAGTTGAGCACAGAAGAAGAAGCAGCAGGCCTAAAAAGTTATCTGGAGGTGACAAACAGCATCTGAACGTCAAAAAAGACCAGCAAAGATCTGACGTGGGACCTGAGAGATACCTCTGGAGCTTCAGTTGATCCACCTACTGTTCACTAAAGCTTAAAAATTGCTTCATTCTTTCAATTCTCAAGGAAGGAAAAATGTGGCAAAAAGATGAGGTATGTCAAATTACACAATAACTAGACTGAAAATCAGTCACAACAGGTCTCATGGAGTGATGAATCCAAATTTGGTTTGGGGCTGCATTTCAGGCAATGGAAAACCTCTGATTGGAAATGGCTTCCGTTTTCAGCATAACAGTATTCCCAAGCATGCTGCGCATACCTGGATATAAAACACACAATGGAACACTATCAGTCATGAATTAGACTCCCCAGAGCATGGACCTCAACGTTGTTGAAGCAGTGTGGGATCATGTTGACAGAAAACTTAATAAAAGGCAGCCAGCATCCAAAGAAGAGCTTTGAATGTTCTGCAAAAAGTCTGAAGAACTACTCCTGAAGACTACTTAAAGAAATTAGAAGAAAGCTTGCCCAAGAGAGCTCAGCCCCTGTTGAAGAATAAAGGTGGTCATTACCAAATATTGACTTTCAAGCTTGCTACAGTTGTACAAACTCAGTTTTTGCCTTATATGCTGTATTTCCACATATGTTTGCACATTTCAATAAGTCGCTGCACCTAGCTCCCATTTTCCTAGAAAAATATAAAGAAGATAGGGGTGACTTTTGCAGAGTACTATATAAGCTACTGTATTCATGGGTTGAATGGCATAGCTTTTCATTGTTTGCATTTATAGCCTATGTAATAGCCTATGTAAAATTTTATTTTAAATATGAGCTCATGCTCGCTCTATACTTTCCCACTAAAAAGGAAGTCTGTATTTTTATTTTTATTTTTTGACAGTGTAATAAAGGTTACAAGTTCATGTGACAGCTATAAAGGCTTTCACATAACTGTAGGCACACCACACCCTATTACTATCTTTTATAAGCTCACAAATCACATACCACATACAATGTTTAACTGATCTCCCCTCCTAGCTTTGCAATAAATACATACTGAGGCAGATAGCGGTTTGTACATTTTTTAAAGTACTAATTGATCACCTTCACTGTTTTCAGTAAGAAAAACAAATAAAAAAACAAAACAAATAAAAATGTCACTATTCATTCGATAGTTCGACGAGACATTCAATTATAAATAAATACAGTCCAAATGCACAGCATCTGTGGAAATAATTAAACTTTCATTTTAAGATGTATGTTAGGCTTTAGGGTTGCGGGGCATAGTGTTGCTGTTTAGATTACAGTTGTGGTCTTAATTAATTAAGATGTGTGTTGAAGTTATTGAAACAGAAGTGACTTTGATCGGGTCTTGTAAAGGAAAAAATGAAAGTGTAAGAACACTCAGGCGTGAGCACATTTCGTTAAAAATGTTAAATATAGAAAGGAGGAGTGGCCGTCTGCTTTCAAGCCCGTCACATTATTCCTTTTTGCATGTAATTTGACACCACATCTCTGCGGAGAAAGAGCGCTGAGACAAAAGATATTGCCCTTGGGTCTTTCTGTGTATGAATAAACTTTTACAATCCATCAACTTGAAACAATATTAATAAATAATACATTCTTATTGATTATTATAACTTTCACAGTATTCATTGTTCATATTTAAGTGAAAAAACCAAACGCAAAGTGAAGGGCAGTGGGGGGGGGGGGGCGGGGGGAGAGAATTATGGTGTAGTGCAGCGCTTTAAAAAAATTGACCAATCAACGGTGAGATAGACCAGAGGTGGGATTCGTTTTTCAAGATTGAAAAGATACTCATCCAATCAAACATCCCGGTGGTCGACATTGTCCAATCAGGTGTAGGATGGAGCCGCTGTATCCAACGAGAGTGGATTTTCAACGAGCTCGAGAGAAAAGCGGAGACAGGCAGACATCGTTTCTCTCTCAGCGTCTTTGGACTGCTCACACGGAGGCGAAGAGACAAGAAATAATTATTCTTTAGATCGGGAATATAATTAGCTAAATTAATACACAAAATTAACCATGGCCGACACAGCTGTTGACACAACCGCCACTGCAGAGGTTACAGCCAAGGTGCGTTTCATTCACCTTTTTTTCCCCTTTCTTTTTTTCTTCTCGGCTGAACCGTCGTGTGGAAAGATTTAGAAAACTTGTACAAGTTGTTACAGTGTTTATGTTTCTTTAGCTAACTACGGCTGAACAAGTGAGTTATTTGACGGCAGCAGCAAAGCTTGTAATTAACGTTAGTTCATGTAAGTTAAACCAGTAACTTGTCTTAAATATCACATGGCGAAAGCCATACTTCGTGGAGACGATTCATTTAGCAGTTTTCAGCATCGACGACTAATTGCTGTGACTGGAAACTGAAATGTGTGTGATGTGGTTTGGCTTAAAAATGTCTTGTTAAGCAGACAAAGCGGCACAAACGGTACAGCTGGTGGAGCGGAGCTGCCGCTGTGGGCGGGAAGCCACAGCACGGTTACACTGCTGTGTAACTGCGCGGCATGGGGGTGAAAACGACCAGCATTCCCGCTTAGTTTTAATAAAAGAACACAAGATTAATACTGTTTTCATCGTGTGTGTTTTTTCTTAATCCCAGCTCGTAATCAAACTCGGACGTGGGAGTAACATTTGGCACTTAACTCTTTTTCTTAACTGAACATTGATCAAAGGGGCTTTTATTTTGTAGGAGCTGAAAGAGAAGAAAGAGGCAGAAGTGGAGGAAAAGACCGATAACGGGGACGCACCTGCCAATGGCACAGTAAGTTGGAGCCGAGAGAAGCAGCCTCATGGCCTTTTGTCTTAGCGCCCCTCATCATGCAGGTGTCGCTGCACCCGCCTCCCCCCTCCTGTTCAGCTGCTCTCCACACTGCTTTGTTTGGGTTGTGAAATGGCAGATGTTCGCTAGCAACCCTCTGGACGTCTCCATTGGTTTTTCTCTACTCTGAGGTTTCCCAGAGCTTGGTAGCTAATCCTCTGGGAGTGTAATAACAGCTCACTACACATTGCCTTTTAAAGAATCCCCAAAGGAGCCTGTACATGCAAGTCTGTGGGAGCATTATTTAAAATATGCTCGGGATGCCTTGTTATTCTGCTAATAATTTGTTTACATAATTGAAGGCCAGTCATTGCATACCCTTACCAGACTGATGTTTCCTCTGCTTCATCCAGAACGGTGCTGAACACAGTGACAAAGTGGAAGAAACCACAGAGGAGGAGCACAAGAATGGGGAAGGTAAGTTAATTTTAAGTGCTACTAGTGTTTTCTGAAAGATTGGAATTGCAACTATATGTGTACTGTATTCAGATTTTACTGATTTGCCCTAGAATTGTTTCTCTTGTGTGGTACTGACCTCAAAATCTTCCTTTTTTAATACAAGTGAATCTTGATATGTTTAAAAAAGAAAATGCGCTGGAAGTGAGGGCTGTAATTTCTGAAGTGACAAACTGTCCTTATAGGGAATGCAGAGGAGGCGCCCCCTGCTGAGGAGACTGATGCACAGCCTGTGAAGCGTGCAGCTGAGGAGGAGGAGGTGGGTTGTCTTCGGGCCTTAAGTATGCAAGTTTTAGTCTTGGTTTTGGCCTTGCTAATGTGACTCTTCTTTTTTCCATTAGGAAAAGGTGGAGACAAAAAAGCAGAAGACAGAGGAAAATGGGGATTCGAAAGAGGCAGAAGTGGAGGCTTAGGTCTCTGTCCTGCTACTTGTTTGCAGCACTGTCTTACCAACCTGGTCAACATCGTGTTGTAGAGCTTGTGCTTTTTTGTATCTTTGGAGAGAAATTTCTTTTTGTTTGCTCCCATGTTATCACATTGCACTGGAGTCTTGAAACATAGTGGCCCTGCATCCTTTTTTTTTTTTTTTTTTTTTTTTAATGAAATGTTATTTATTGGTCTTTAAAATGAGCTCTTTTTTCCTACTTGTACAAATCGGGCCATGCCACGAGATCAGTTTTTGTTTTGTTTTTTAAATTTCCTGAGGTTTGATATCAGTATGTTAGAAGCACAATCTCTATTATGTCAGTGCTGACCAGATGATTCATACATACAGGCAGCTGCTCACCTCCAAGGCTCATGTTGACCTCTCAGATACACTTAAAGGACCAAAGATAAGTTTTAAGCAGGGGATAATGGACAGTTGTTAGCATTATTAGTTAAAAGGCATAATATTTTGTGTTTGAGCTGCTACTTAATCTTTGGCTGCCCTGTTAACATAGCAGATGGTGCAAATGAATTAAAGGGGCTCTGTCTTGCACCTCCATGATTAGATAGTTTGACCCCCTGATTCCCCCCAAACTCCCCAGTTCTGTGGAGGCAGGATTTTGCAATGTTAATTAACCCCTCTTAAATCTTAAAGCTTTGGTCATTTGTTCTGTATGCATTCCACGCAAGTTTGTACCATTTATACTTTGTTTCTCTTACATTTTCAATGAGTGTTATGTTATGGTTGGGTAGCTCAGTTTTGTGTACAAGACTGCCTTTTTCAGAACCAGAATGACATTCGGTTACTTCAGCCACTGCTTTGTATATTCTGATTAACAAATAAATTGTCTTTTTACTTAAGAATGTCTTTAGTGTGTGTTTATTATCTGTTAATAGCTCATCATTGGTGCTTTCTTAAAAAAAACAAAACATGGTTTTATAAGTGGATGATGTCACTTGACCTATTTTTTTCTTAACATGGAAAATGGCTGGCTTAGATGCAGGAAAGAGGAATAATTTCACTTGGTAATGGAAAAGGGTGAACAGAATCAATGGATTACTTTCTTGTGTACACTTGCTCCCCCATGTGGTGTAGTTGAGAAGTTCACCCCATCATTAAGGGAAGCTACAACTGATGTGGCCTGCAACAAAATAATTGACACAGGAGTCAAGCGTGGCAAAAAATGATCATTTTAGTTTTAACTTAACCCTGAATAAAAGTAGCTTTTACAGTAGCACTGCTAATACTGAGCAATAGGTGGTACCATGTAACACAAAAACTGTGTTTTAATTCTTTCCCAAGCAAGCTGCAACAGCATGATCCGCACATTTACGGTTTCCTCAGAAACGTTAGCGTGGCGTGCATCTGGTCAGTCCAGCAGGCTTTGATAGTAGGCAATTACAGACATTCTTCTGGGGCACCTGCATGTTGAGGTGCTCAGTCAGTGGAACCAACACAACGAAAAGCTTGTTTGAAGCCCTGAAATCAGGCTTGGTGCCTGTGTTTGGCTGAACAGACAAAGCGTACCGTTTTGCCATGAAAAAATAAACTGCATGTACCAGTTTAGTGATGTAGATGGCTTCTCGATGATGGAAAAAGGAAAGAGGTTTAAAACGTCCAGCTAACAAACGAAAAGTCATCACTATACGTCACTGATGGACTGAGCATAGTGGAGCGGAAGCCTACTACCTTAAGCATGCGCCCTAATGATGACGATAAGCATTCGCCGCCGCTGGCTGTGAACCCCCACAGTCTTTTTTTTGCTTTTGTTAAATGCTGTCCACCTTCAGGGTTACCCATCATTCACATGAGTCTTCTCTCTGTTTTCTCTTCTTCTGTTTTGTTCGGTTTCCGACTGATTGCTGATTCAGACCCCAGTTTCAACTTCTCCTCTTCCTGATAATGACAAGAATCACTGTCATTATTACAATGGTATGGCCAGGAGTAGGGTAACAGCTCACAGGGCTGTCCATGGCTTAGTGAGGGCCCAGACAAGAATTAGCCACCAGTACACATTTCTCTGTGTTTTTTGTACGAGTACGCGTGTCATCCTATTAGACACTGCTCTATGATGATTAAGTAGTTGACATTGTACTCCTATTTGGACTCTTGATTAAGAGTCACCCAGCACCAAACTGAAATTTTGGGGATAGCACACTGGTTAAGTCTCATAATGACTGGATAGTGTGGAAAGTGTTGTTTGTATTTGCTGTTAAAATGTGGAGAATGTGAAGGCCTTCCAGACTGTGATTAGGCATAGTTCGGCTTCACGTGAATATTAAGTATGTGTTTGCTAAATTATGCAATGAGAGATCTTGAATTAATAAAGAGGAATGAACGGTGAGCCTGAATGGCTACTGGCAGCACATTCAATTAGTCAGAAAATCCTGCCTAAGGTGTAGTATACTAACTCAGAGAAACAGGCAGGTAGACATTCCCTTGGCCATATGACCAAAACAAAACGTTAACACAGGGCTTTAAGAGATTACACTGCAGCTCATGCAGACGTTAGGCAACTGATAAAAGGAAGAAAAAGAGAGGGAAAGCAGTGGTTAGCTTGCGCATACTGGTAAACACTTCTATCCTAAAAACACCAACAAATGAGCAAGAAAAATGATGCAAGAGTTTGACAGCAAAGAATCAGACACAAGAACGGCTTATCTATACTCACAGGAGTCACTCAGAGACACACACATTCAGAGAGGTCACACATTCATTTGCAAAAGTTAGGAAAAAATGCATGGGCACACACACTGTATGAACACGCTGGTCATGTATAAACAAAGACTGGAGAGGTGGCCAATGTCTGTCTGTCTGTCTGTCTGTCTAGCTCTGAGAGGAGCAGTGCTAAATTGGTGTAAAACAATATATGAATCTGTGCTGTACAGTGTGCGGCAGGATTTACAGTGCGTCTGTCGCACTGTGAAGGTCAACACAGCAGACACTAAAGCAACAGTGCTGTGGAGTGAGTATGTGTGTGCGTGCGGTTGTGTGTGAGGTAAAAATAAATTTGTAAGAGGCTTTTCTAAATGTGCACCAATAGTGGCTGGGTCTCGCTTTCGGGGGGCTCACCCTCAGGGGGGGGCAGCTGGTACACCACGCAGAGAGAGGAGTACAGGCAGCCCACGAATGACATCAGGCTTGCAAAGTACATGACTCCCTGGGCCCCACCCACCAGGGAGGTCAGAGGTCCCATCGCCACAGAGACCAGGATCTGAGCCAGGAAGTACTGGCAGCTGAGCAGAGAGATGTCCACCCCCATCCCTCGTCTGGTCCCTTCCTCCGATGAGCCGCAAAACTGAAAGACACAATTGGTTTAATTACAGTGTGGGAACAGTCTAAGCACTGCAAGCAAGTACTCAGCAAACATGCTAGCTGGAAGGTGATGTTCTAACATGTACAGCAGTGGACAAAGCAAGAAAGCAACACATTTTACAGGAGAGGAGAAATCAAACACTCTTGTCTTTTTTTTGTAATGATACTATGTAACTATGAAGACAGCTGCATGATGTCAACTCCATGTAAATCAAGTAGAAAAAAGTTTGTTTGTTTGTTTTTTTGAGTCATTTATGGTTATCTACATGTAAATTCTGCCTCATTTGTGTCATGATGAACTTGGACTCTCACAACCACTGCCTCTTTGCTCCCTGAAGAAAAGCATCCAGAGTAAGAGTTAGGAAATCAAGTTATTCTTGTGTTGTATGTATTTTTTTAACTCTTAATAAATAAAGATTTCTTTGTTTTGATTTTTGATCTAATCAGTAAACAGATAATACAAAACAATCACTGAAAACAAAATTTCTCTCCAACAATGATATTCAAGAAGCATCTAGTCTTCTTCCCACTGAAACATTTGCTGGGTAAAGCTGTAAAAGACTTTGACAGTGTGCTCATTTGTTTTCTTCTGACATTGCTAAACTAAATATGAAGCTACAGCCAATACACGTTATACAAAGCTTTGCTTTAGATAGTGCTGTGGGAAAAGGTCCTAAAATCTGAAAATGGACCTTGAGCACTTTTGGGTCCCTTAACTGGAAGTTAGATTCTAGATGCTTACACGGGCTTTTATTCTACAACATAAAATACATAGCTAAATACTCAACTTCTTCTTCTTTTATCTGTCTCAGAGAAGGCGTTTCCTAAAAAAATAGCTAAATGAAACTCCAGAACTTAACTTGATCACAGCAAAATATGAGAGCTTTGTGGCATAATGAGTTTATAGTAAAATCTACGCATTTTACAGCTTTTAAAAAATCCTAAACTTTGCGTTAATTGGGAAAAATGATCTCCCTGAACAAAACTCATGTTCATTTCCCAGAAAGGTTATTTTCTGCAGTAATTCAAAAGGCCTAAAAATTAAATTGGCTCTTTGATGAATGAACCAGGGTGATGCTAATGTCTGGCAAAAAGTACCCAGAAAAGCACTCTACTGTAGAACGTCCAAGAAACAGTGAGACAGCAAATCTGGCTCTATGCAAAGCTAACATAATAGGACTTCCTGCAACTCTAGAGCTTAAAAAAAGCTGCTTCACAACAATAAAGTTTTATTTTTATATTTCATTTTTGTATGATTTGGAATAAAACCTCTAGTTATTCAGCTCAGAGGCAGATTTTATTACCCCCCTTTCTTTAACATTAAGCTAAATTAACTGGCTGATGGCTGTGGCTTCATAGCCATCAAACAAACACGATAATGGTAAGGTGATCATATAAATTTTGATCTATTCTTTTACGTTCACACAGGAAAAATATCGTCCAGCAACTATAATTAGGTAATTGCTGCACTTATATATATCGATACTGACCTGAGGGCTCTGGTAGTATTCACACAGCAGAGAGTAAGGCAGCGTACATAAAGAGGAGAAGAGCACCCCGTAGGTGACACAGAGAGAAAGTACCACGTAGAGGTTGGTGGATAGTGTGGCAAGGCCGGTGCCCAAACCAAATGCCAAGTAGGCGAAAAAATATAGCGTGCGAAGAGAGAAACGCTCCTCTAGTTTCTCCAATATGGCTGAAAGTTGAAGAAGGGAAAGCAGAGAGAGGTTCAGTGTAAGACGAAGCAGTGCACAAATCCAACCAGGGTAAGGAATCACACCTGCCAGATGTGATGTGATGTGTGAGTACTTACCTGAGTAGAAAGCAGCACTGAATGCATAGATGCACATGCCCCAGCAGCCCATGCTGACACCAGCATTGTAGCGTTGGTAAGCCTCGGAGTCGTGGGGTGCTTTGGGATCTCCTTCAAACACAACCTCCCCCATGAAGTCAGTGTAGAAGAGCAGCATCCCTTCAAAGGACAACCAGCCTAAAGCACAGATTGAAAAAAAATCACGCTTTTATGAAATTAAATGCAAAACAGGTTGATTTTAAGGTTCGGCAGTGTAGAAAAAGAGATACATTTCAATTAAGTTTTTTTTTTTACTCACCTAAAAAATGATTAGTGCATAAACTCCGCAAAGAGGGAGGCATCCTGTAGATGGCTATACACAGCAGCTTCATTGACATTTGGGATTCTCCACTCTCCACATTCTCACTTAGATCACTCTCATAGCGCACTCCATTGAGCAAAATGTTCGCAACCTTCATTGGAGGAGAAGAAAAAAACACATGACATCATGTTTAAAAAGCTCTGTTCTGGCTTCTCACAAAACACCTTCTGTCAAATTCAAAACATGCATCTGACCTGCTGGCTGAAAGTCACTGTCCTCCTACGTCCATTCTCCAGCCCAACAATCTGTGTCGCCATGGGCTCTTCCATCAGCGCGAGACTCTGAGGTCGCTTCAGGATGCCAGCCGTGGAGCCCCGGTGTGACCCCGCAGCAGTCTGAGCCCCAGCTGTGACCTGAGATGCTCCGTGAGATTGTGCATCTCCAGCAGGCTGAGGCCCTTCTGCATCGTGTGCGTCCCCAACTGGATGAGACACCACATTGGCCTGGGTCTGTCCTGCACCTGCAGGGTGGTTCCCTGGCCCCTGCGTGAGCCCGTCTGGGGGAGGGGAGTCCCCTGGAGGCAGTGGCACAGTGGTGGAGCTGGGGGGCAGAGCTTGTGGTGTCTGCTGACCTGTGTAGCAGTCTATGAGCACACTGTCGATGTATGAGGTTCCTAATGAAGAGGCAAACTCATTAATGCCAGTGAGAGAGCTGTCCCTACTAATAAAGCTGCCATACTTTGGAGTGAGGGGGCTTAGGGGCGATATGGGGCTATTGAGGCCCGCACAAAGACGCGCACTTGCACTGCAAGAATGGGCCAAGGGGTCAGGATTACATGGGTGAGACTTTAAAAAATTGTAGCTGTAGAGACCGTCCTCGTCTTCCTCATCTAGTCCCAAATCTGGTCCAGGGTGGACGGGTGGGGAGGGGGGAAGAGGGAGGCTAGGGCTTTTCAGGCTGTTTTTGCTTGAGTTCTTGTTCGGCTGGCTCTTTGGTAAGGGCCGTTCAGGGATGCTCATTAGAGTCATGGTTGTGGCGATCACCAAAGTGACGCTCGTAAACAGGTATATGACCCGGAGTTGACCTCCCATTGACCTTCCAAACTGTGTCTGGTCCCAGTTGATGCCACCTACAATGTAGCCAAATCCACCTCCTAGTCCTGAGTAGAGAAATGAAACCACAAAATACTTGTAAAGCTACATTTCTAATGTTTTCTGCAAAATTATCTCAAAAGGACACATGTTACAGCTTCAGCTTTCAAGGCTACAGAAGTATTTTCCTACCTGCCAGTAACGCGTGGATGTTCAGTCCCCGATCTTGGTCCTCTGGGCTGCACACATCCATCATATAAGCATGGCTTGGGTTGTCAGCTGAATCAGCACTGAAGTCCATTAGAACCACACCACACACTGTCAGGACTATTCCCCACTTGTGATTTGATGCTGTGTCAGCCAGGACGCTCCCAATATCCCGTCCATTGAGAACCAGAGTAAGACCAATCAGTGCTCCTACAATGCAGAGCAGAAGAAGTGGCAAAAAATTAACATGAGCACCAAAGCTAGATGAACTAGATGAGAGCTAGATGAAGGTGGAAGACCTGAATGTCTCCTGAACTCTGGGTTTTCCAATTTTTTGATGTAGAGCATAACAAATGGTTACATGTTTTTACTGGCTGTGTATAATCTTTGGCCATCAAAATGATGTGGCTATATATTTAAAATAAAATTGTGATCTTGCAGTCAATATGGAGAAACAGTACAAGTTCCCAGGTGGATTGATTCTGAATTACATTCAACACAGAGACACAGCCAATTATCTTATAACCATTGAATCTGAACTGTCTGGGAGTTTACTTGAGCTCTTTACTGAAAACCAGATGAAGAGTTGCGCCTTATGGTGGGATGTTTTTCACAGTGGTTTTATTTAAAATGTATCTGAGATGTTGTATGTCACACTGTACTAGCATGGCATGTATAGAGTGTAACAGAAAAGCAGTAGACTGAGTAGGTATGTGTATAAGTTCCCCTGTGTTATGCAACCACACTTAGGTGCTTAGGTGGAGCACATGTATTTTGGTGGACCTGTGGCCAAGTTCCTATCTATGGTCTTTAGTTATGATTATCCAACCATGGTTTTATTTGAGCATTTTACAGGAATGAACTGCTTATTGATTGAGCTGCATCAGAGGAAATGCAGGATTTGCTTTGAGGCCACAGCTGCTATGATTTTGACCATTCTTCTAAATAACAGCAATAAGAAACATGTTGTAATGCACTTCACAAAAGTGCTAACATTTGAGGTAACGATACCATATAATTGCAGATTATTTACCATTTGATCAACACTGTCACTTGCAAGCTACGCAGCTTCACATAATTGCATTTCAAAAACACTATGGTACTGCTTTAACTCGTCTTACCTATTGCCAAGGCAAAAATAAAAGGTCGTCTTCGCCCAAACCGGGATGTACAACGATCACTCCATGCTCCTATGAGAGGCTGAACGAGGAATCCTTCAAGTCAAAACGAAATGCAAAGTTAGAATCCATACAACTAGGATTCTTATTATACATTACATATGCCTGTACAGCAGCTAGTCTTCTACCTCTGCTGCTTACTTACCGAGAATGGGGCTAATAAACCACACCAAGCTGTAGAATTGATCAGGCAGGCCCATCTGTAAAAGCACTGGAGTCACATAAGCTGTTTCCATGGCGTAGCTGAATTCAATCCCGAACAATATGCAGCCATTGAAGAGCAGCTCCTGGAAGGTACGTCTCGGGGGAAGCTCACTGAGGTCCAGCTGGTCCAGGGGACAAGGTGTGTTGGGTGGCGGAGGAGGCGAAGGTCTTATCAGCTTCCTCCGCTTTGGCTGTCTTTGGAAGTTGTTGGCTCTGTGACTGAGGTGCCGAGTGGTGGAAGTTGGAAAGCTGGCAGTTTTGGGAAGTGAGCTCCTCCAGATACCTTCCTGAGCTGTGGAAAACCTCCCTCCTGGACTGGCCAAGAGGGGGTCACTGGGGGTGCCCATTCCTGGAGATGACATCTCTCTCAAGCCAGCAGCAACTGGAACATATTAAAGGGTGATGCCAGTGATGAATTACAAGTCAGACATGCGCAAAAGTTTGTTTGGACTTGATTCAAGATCAGCACGGTCTAGCACAGCATTAACTTGGTGATGCTAATGGTTATGTAGTGCGACCAAGAGGACACTGCAGTCATGTGCAGACACCGTCGGTGGGCACGACGCACTGCAACCAGTGCGCATGCTGTGCGCAAAGCCCATGTGCTCTGCGTGGCTGACTACAGCAGTGTACTATGCGGCAGCGCTCATGACGCCTGTTTCCATTTTAATTTTTCATGTAGGAAGCTCAAACAGGACACAATGTAAGCGGTGTGGATGTCAATGACGGCTTTCAGGACACTCACAAGGATAACGCATCATTATCGCTCACATTTAATAGAAATACTTGACTGATAGCCTGCCGACCCAGAGCCTTTTTTGCTTTTTAAAAAAAAAAAAAAATTTTTAGAGACATGATCCTCGATGTTTTCTTCTGTTTGCAATAGACTCTTACGGTGACGATTAGGCAATCGATCTACTGTGTAAGAGGATGCACAGAAATTTAAATAAATAAATAAATAAAAAGCGTGCAAATTACGACGTGAAAGAGGATAATTACCTTTTCGGGGCGGCTCGTCATTTATTGCGGCATACTGTGTAGATAACCACAGCAACCTTTGTGATGTATAGAAACCGTAGTATGAATTACAGGAGTCATGATTGTTTTTTTGTTTTCCTTTGATGCAGTCATCCCCCCGCTCTCTCCTTCGTCCCTTCTCCTTTCCCCTCTCCTCATCCCCCTCCGTCCCCCCTCCCTTCGCGTCTTCCTCCCGGTCTCTCCCGTGACGTCACGCCCCTCCCTGCAACATCAGCACAGAGGACCCATCTATCTGCATACAGCACTACTCCAGTATGAGCCTAGTACTTAGCAGCAATATTAATGTAATAATTACATTCCAAAGTCAGGTAAACAGGTTAAATAAATTGCACTCATTTTTCTTTTATAGGAAAAGAAATTCACACCTTTATTTTATCATATTGGTTAATCTTTGTTTAATTATGCATCCTTGAACTACTTTTTTATGTCTTTCCTGCTTTTTAACTGAAACTTTGACTTGCTAAATAGTTTTTATTTTATTCAACTGTGACTTTTCCGATAAGAAAGCAGCAGGAAATCCTAACTAACCCACACATATAAATGCAGACAGCTCAGCTTTTTTCAGTTTTCTGTGTGCATCGTGAATGTGCTTGTATACTGTTTTCCTGTCCACGATGTTTGTGCAGATCTTTCGCCTTTTTTTTCAGTCAGATAGTCAAATGGTGTTGCATTGCTTCCTGTCCCTATAGCACGTATCCACAGCGCATCAGGGTGTGGCCCATTGTGTGCACTGCCTTTTTAGTATGGCATGTTTATGAAGGCTTCACATTGCCGCCGGTTGGGTAATACATGTGACACACCCACCAGAGCTAGAGTGAAATCCTAGGCTACATCAAAGAGTGTTGCATGGCCTTTCAAACTGTCTATAAAACATGTCTTTCAGTCTAGAAAATGTGCAACCCCCCCACCCCGAGGTGCTGCTGGCACAGTTAGACCCCTCATTAGCAGTGAGTGAGAGGACTGTGTTAAAGGAAAGGTCAAATAGCTGCAGAACCTTTTGCTAGGAGACACGTAGAGCTGTCATATCAAGAAAACTCAGGTCAACTGTAGCTGGCCTAAAGTCTCGTGCAAATTCACACTTTTTTGCATTATGACATTTGAAAATGCCTGTTTTGTAAAACAGTACTTGTTCTGCATGAGCAGTCCCACCTGAATTAGATGTTTGGCACTGACAGAGGGAAATAACAGCAGATGGGGGTTTCAGTTTGGTGTGTCGTTGAGGCCGCTCCCAGATCAGCAGGTGGATGTAAGGCTGCTTTCTTTAACAGCTCCTTCAAGATTTAAGGAGTCGACCGCCCTTTATTTAAAATGGCAGCACGAAAGATAGCACTGGTCCCTGCAGAAATACTAAAGTGGTTTTAGGGCCACCTCTGATAGCAAGCTCATTATGTCTAATTGACTTGTAGCAGGTTAATCTGGCCTGCCGGATGTTCACCTTGGTACATGAGAGATGGAAACACCCCCGTAGGTATAGTGTATTAAATTTATTGTTACTGAGGTTGATATCTTTTTAATGAAATGGTTTCTATTTGGGGAAATGTTAGATTGAAGGCTGATTTATTTATATAATCATTTCCCAGCAACAGTTGTTTCAAGTTGGTTTATATTGTAAGCTAAAGATCTTAAAAGAGAGAAAGAACCCCCAATGACCTAATGAGCAAATTGGCAACAGCAGGAAGGAAGAACTTTTTTTTTTAACAGGAAGAGACCTTCAGCAGAACAGACTTAGGCAGGGGCAGCCATCTGCCTTGACCAGCCTGAGCAGTGAGCAGAAAGAGACCGCAAATATTATACATCTTACACACATCCCATCGATATAGAAACAGATTTTTTTTTGTTTAAGGTAGCAAGTAACATAGTCAGTGATGTCTCATAACACAATGAAGTAGAAAGAATAGAAAATGTTACTTTCCTGGTCACAAGAGAGAACAGTCTGAAAAGAATAATATTTTTTCTCTACATTTAAGACATGAGCAACTGAGAAATATACAGAGGAAAAAGGTTTTGTTACATTGTGTAATTGGGCTGATCTACAGTAAGTAGAGAAACTATTTTCTTCTAAAAATCAGTAAAATAAGCAGCAGAAAGTGAAGACAATAGCATCTTAAATGTGTGCATAGGAATTTAATCATTTCAGATTTTTTTTCCCACCTTTGTCAAAAGTATCTCTGCAGTGGGGTCAACCACACCAGCCAAGACCCCAGGTGCAGGCTCTGCAAAGATGTCCCTTGGACAATCTAGCACATAACAGCAGGGCGCAAGATGCCAGCAAGCAGGGGATACATGGAACACCATAAGCAAGTGTCTGGCATAGTATACAAAAATATCTGTGCCGAATATGGCCTCGAAGTCTGGAGGTCAAAATAGCACATCCCCCCTAGGGTGGTTGAGAATGACCGAGTTAAGATCCTGTGGGACTTCCAGATACAAAGGGACAAACTGGTGATGGGTATCTAATCAGACGTGGCAGAGGAAGAGGGCTATAGTGCTAGATGTAGCTATACCAAGTGATAGCAACATCAGGAAGAAGAAACATAAGAAGCTCGAGAAATACCAGAGATGAGAGAAGAGCTCGAAAAGATGTGGAGGGTGAAGGCAACAGTGGTCTCGGTGGTAATCTGAGCACTCAGACAGGGACCCCCAAACTAGGCGGGTGGCTCCAGCAGATCCCAGGAACGACATCGGAGATCTCTGTTCACAAGGGTAGAGGACGGATAAAGACCGCCCACAGGGCCTGAGGTGATTTCAGATGGAGTGGCACAACTTGCTGTGGAGTTAATAGAAAACAGAAGGCTGGGACATGGGATGAACTTAAAGAGCTGTAAAATTGATATGTAATTGACCGAAGAGAGTAAACAGAGACCATGCAATAAAATCCCACCTTTGAGCTCACCTGTGCTGAGCCTTACACAACATATAGATATTACCAGGACTGTAGGCACAGAGCATGGGTTCAGCTTAAAATTGTTCCTCCTATGCTTCACGTGTGCATCAACAGATATCTTAAAACAACAACTACTACACTGTGTTGCAAAAAAAAGAAAGAAAGAAAAGGAAAAAGAAAAAAAAAAGCTGTTTGTAGTACTCTCTGCACGTGCTGAAAGCGACTCGTAGCACGCCCCTTGATTGGCTATGTTTTCTGTTCCAGCTGAGTATGATTGGAGGTTCGTGTTGAGTGGGCGTATACGGATGTAGATGTTTTGCAACAGTTTATGCGGGTGTAACAGACGTCTTTACTGTACAGTCACTCACTCCCGAAGCTTGTCACCTTGATCTGTGAACTTAATTCGTGGTTTTTTGGACTCTTTTACCCGGCTCGGAGAAAATGGCGTCAGTCGACCTTGCTAAAGTTGGAAAAAACTTACTGAAGAGCGGTGAAAGCGAGGAGGTGAGTTACGTAGATGGGCGGCTGCTGAGGGTTACAGCTGTGGGCTTTATTTTCGTTTCGGATATACTTGCTTCGCTTTTAAAGCCTCCCCCCCTTTTTTTATTTTTTTAAATGAAGCTGTGATATGAAGTAGCAGACTTGTTACCCCGCCGAGGCAGCTAAATTAAACCTGTGTATCCCCCCCTTCCCCAGCACTGAAACAACTGCTGAGTAACGAGGCCTCTAGAGTGACATAATGATGATGTTCACTTGTGACATAACGTTTCATTTGCACATATAACAGACTGGGCCAGCTCCTTATATGTTTATTGTGTGTGTGTGTTTTTGCTGTTTCTTTCGGCTTGTCTTTCAGAAAGTAGAGCTCCAGTCTCTGTGGCAGGACCAGCCGGTGGTCCTCTTCTTCCTGCGCAGGTTTGGCTGTCAGGTATGTCGGTGGACGGCATCAGAGATCAGCAAACTGGAGCCAGACCTGAGGGCCAACGGGGTAGCGCTAGTGGGAGTCGGACCAGAAGAATTTGGACTCCAGGAGTTCAAGCAAGGAGGCTTTTTAAAAGGACGTAAGCATCCTTAATCATTCAATGCAGTGCATACTAATTTATTTATAAAAGCTGTCGAAAAATTAGGTTACACCAGACTAGAGTGTCAAAGAAAAAAATGGCCTTCTATAACTGACTAGAGCTTCCCTGCTGAGAGCATTCAAAATTGTCAGCAGCCACTCCTGCTGTGTGATTGTGAATAATCATTAATCAGCTTCCTTTTTTTTTTTTTTTTTTTTTTTTTTTTTAGCCCTTTATGTGGATGAACAAAAGAAATGTTACAAGGATCTGGGCTTCAAACGGTGAGTGCAATAAATGTAGAGAGCTAATGTCAGGACACCAAGAAGGTTCTGGGTCAAGGGTGTCAAACACAAGGCACAAAGACTCCAATCTGGCCCACTGAACATCTTTGGAAAAAAATTGAGGACATAAATTTTTGAGTTTTAACTGTATTTTCATAAGTTTTGTATGTTTTCCTACTGATAAAGACCCCCCGAAGAGACAACACCAAAGTAAATATGTAATACTTGAACGAATAAATAATTAATAGAAACTTGTGATTTTTATAGTGGGTTCACAGTAAAAAAAGAATCAACAAAATGTTTCCATTTTATAACTAAAGGGCAGTCTGTGCAATGAGCTAACAGAATTTTCTTCTGCAATATTACATATTTATTTCTTTCAATTCAAGCCCAAAGCAGCATTTTTTTTAATCATGTAGAAAAACAGAGATGTAATGTTTAAATTACACTTCTTGCATTAAAAGATCTCGGGAATTAAATGTATAGTTAAATCTCTTTACACTAACAGAAAGAAGAGTTTCACCCATTCTGACCCACTTAGGATTAAAGTGACAACCTTGTTCTGGGTTTTAACCTGCTGGGGCCTTTATGTGTGGGGTTTACATGCTATTCTTTGTTTTGCATGGGTTTTATTACAATCAGTGTTAAATTAACTAGCTGTTGTAAATTAGCCAAGCACCCCGGCAGGCGATTGTCTGCATGAGCTGTTGTCTTCGTATTTGTTACCCAGGGTGTACAGTGCTTCTTGCCCTATGACAGCTGGGGTAGTTTTCAGCACTACCTCTTGCAAACCTAAAATGGATAAGCTCCTAATGCTTTGACCAGGATGTGATTTGCTTTAAATTGTCAAACTTACTAATAAAGGAGTAACTTAAACAGTATTGATCTTGACTCAATTAATTCATTATAGTAAACAAATTTCACCAACCCAATCATTTTAAAACCTCATCTTGGGATGTCATAACAGCAATCAAGAAAACATTTATCAAATCAAATCAAATGCACAAATATTTAATGATCTGTAATGGAAAAGCTGTATTCTTTTCCCATTCAGGTACAACGCTTTAAGTGTGGTTCCTGCAGCATTGGGGAAAAAAGTACGAGATGTAGCAGCAAAGGTAGACATATTTGTCACTTTCAAAAATGAATTAAAAATAAAAGAGCAGTGGTACACGGTGACTTTTTCAAGCTGATTATTTTGCTTTTTTCAGGCCAGTGCTGAAGGAATCCAGGGAAACTTCTCAGGAGATCTGCTCCAGAGTGGAGGCATGCTCATTGTGGCCAAAGGTAAACTGGGTGGACACCAGTGGGGTGGAGGGGTGCAAGGTTCCATTTTAAGATTATATAAAAGTAAGTGGAAAGGCACTGATTGTTTAAACCTTTACCAAATAAAGATGACATTATGACCACCTCCTCTGTACCCCTAATTACAAGTTTTGTTACCTCAGTCTATATCAATAAAGATGTGGTTTGACAACTATTAGCACAGGTTCCAGGTTTTAGGGGCATCCATAGTAAGCTGTATAGGCAGAGATCACCCTCGCTAACTTCTGAGGAAAACCCAGGTATTTTGTTCTGGAAGCAGGCCTGAAGTATGACAGAAATGGCTCAGTTCAGTTCAGTTCAGAGGTTACCCCTAGTACCCATTCAGGAGATAAGGAGTTAAAACATATGACAAATTAGAGGATTTTCCTCATAATTCACCTTGTGGTATGGCACTGAGTACAGAAAAGGTGTTCTGTCATTTTAAGTTGCATTTTTGTGGTGTGTCCTCTAGAGGGCAGTGCAGCATCACATTATGGTGATGCAGTCAGGAGCCGCATTTACTTCTAAATCCAGCTTTCCACTATGGAGGACCACAAGAGCCACGCGCATCGAAATAAAAATTTCTGTGCTTTAATAATGAATTGTAGAATAAATTCTGCAATTGTAAATTCATTTTTGAATTCCAATTTAATAAACTGCATTTCAAAATCCTTTTTCCAATTGCATTTCAAAATCCTTTTTCCAATTGCACTTTAATAAACTGCATTTTAAAATCCTTTTTTCAGTTGCACTTTAATAAACTGCAGTTCAAAATCCTTTTTCCACTTGCAATTTAATAAACTGCAGTTCAAAATCCTTTTTCCACCTGCAATTTAATAAACTGCAGTTCTAAATCCTTTTTCCACTTGCAATTTAATAAACTGCAGTTCAAAATCCTTTTTCCACCTGCAATTTAATAAACTGCAGTTCAAAATCCTTTTTCCACTTGCACTTTAATAAACTGCAGTTCAAAATCCTTTTTCCACCTGCAATTTAATAAACTGCAGTTCAAAATCCTTTTTCCACTTGCAATTTAATAAACTGCAGTTCAAAATCCCTTTTCCACCTGCAATTTAATAAACTGCAGTTCAAAATCCATTTCCCTTTCCTGTTCGCTCCGGGATTAGCTGCTGGATTAGCTGCTGGATTAGCTGCTGGATTAGCTCTTCGATTAACAACTTGCTGGAGGCTATTCAAATTAGCCACACCGTGGGATGTAAGGAGCTCTCTGATTGGTTGGTCAGACACAGGCTGTCTGCCAGCCTGGATTTTTCTAGCTCATAGCTTCGCCCTGCTAAGAAGCGTGTGTGCTTGTACAAAGGCCGTTCAGCCTCGGGATTTACACTCGGCTCGACACGGATATGTGAAGAATGAAGGGACCCTGCAGCGAAACGGAGAGCGCAACCTCTGACTGAGTGCCTGTCTACACAGTCTGACCACCTGTTGAAGGTAAGGTGCTAACATGGCTAACGCTAGCATCACCGCACGTAGCCCCGTTATTTTAAGGACATCTTAGTTTATGAAAGTTTTACGTCGCAGCTGTACGAGCTAGCTACGTGTTTTGTAAGCTGCTGTGCTCTTCACAAATAAAGCTGGAAGCAGCTCAGACTGTTAGAACCAGCACTGAGCCCTGTTACATTTATACAGTGTTAGAGCAATGGCTGCAACCTACAGCCTTTAAACTAGCGATTAAAATGCTGACAGTAAACTCGTCAGTCCAGATGTTACCACATTACTTTGTGATACTTAAAACAACTGAGACAGGCTGATTAAAATAACAGCTGTCAGTTCTCTCATTCCTTATATCAAGACTGGAGATCACACTACTGATTTCAGTTCATTTAATATGTGAGTGCACAGATTCATTCTCAACTGGACATAAATGATGATCAAAGGTTGTATATATGATGAATTCATCAAATCCCAGCCTCTAACACAGTGCGCTGAATCTTAGCTTTGAATGTCCAGTATATTCTAATCAGTGCAATGTAAGCATTCACTGAACCTACAGTATCTACACCTGTGTGGCAAATGTGTGGTAAAGATACAGATAATGAAATTTAATTATTAATACAATATACATCATGAAAAATGAAAGCTGAAATTGATTCAGTTTAGTACTTTTCTCTCTATGCTCTGTGATTATAAAGGCCTTAAATTCTGTGATATATACTGTAAATGATTTTCACAGAGGTCTTAAAGTACTTAAATCACTGCTGATAGTCTGGTTGTTTATATTTTCACATGTTTTTGTGTCTGTAGGGCTGTTTGATGACGATTTGGACTCCTCTGGGAGATGAGGACACACCCACATCTGTTCCATACTGCAGCTATGGATGGTGTTACAGCTCCGAGTCAGCTTTAGGCCATCAGACGCACACACTGGAAAAGCAGCACCTGGACTTCATGCAGGAGAGACGGCCTCAGTGATGATGGACTCTGCATCCTCTACCTCACCTCCTAATCTCTTTCTTCTTTAACACATAATTAAAATCACTCCAAAAGAGTGTAAACTTACTGAGGAAGTCTCTAACTTGTACACATTTGTACTTTTACTTGTTTTATGAGTTATTTTTAAGAAGAGTAAAGTTATTCACATAAAGTTTTTATTCTTCTGTATTTATTCTTTTGTATCATGTACCACAGTCATACTGAACTTTACAGACCTGGTGAATTGGAGAAAAAACACACACACACACACACACACACACACACACACACATATATATATTATATATATATATATATATATATATATATATATATATATATATATATCAGCTTCAGCAGTATTTCGATTTATCTTATGAATTCCAGTCTAATGTCAATTCACTGAGTTCAGTTTTGGTCTTAAACTCCAGAGAATACCACCTGGTTCAACAATCTTTTTATCTGATTATTGGCAAAATGTTTTCTTCTGAGAGATGCTCCTGAGGCTGAAATTGAGCCCAGAGAAACAACAACAAAGTTTAGTTCCTCTGGATTTTCCATGGAAAATTGTTTTATCACTCATCCAGGTGACTTCTCCAGTGTCACGGATGAGTGATGAATGTATCTCCCACTGGAAACCATTGTGTCCAGTTAAAGTCATTCGGTTTTTTTAAGGAGAGTTGTTAGATGCTGTGCTCGTGAGGACAATGGGTTTTAACTTGCTGCACAACACAAAGCTGCTATACTGGATCAACGATCAAAACACTTAATTGAGCAGAATTAAGTCAAAATGTAATATCCTCATATGATGACACATCACACACGACCCAGCATTGTTCTAAGAATGCAAACTTTCTTATTGGAAGTTTCCACAGCTGCCAAAAAGGGACAGATTTCTGTCTGGTCTTAATGAGTGGTCGTTGCTCTCTCGTTTTCTCTGGAATTGCTGCACGGAGGATGTAACACCCATGATAAGCGCTGAGGTGTGTGTCCTTGTCAGAAATCAGCCATCCTCAGCTTCCAGGTTAGGAAAAGTGGAACCAGAAGATATTCAAATGCATCTCTTCACAGCTGCTGATGAATTCTACAAAAAACAAAGTTTGTTAAAAACATTTGCAGGTGAATCACCACTGATTTATCAGTGCCATCCATTTACTCAAAAATTACTGACAAGTGGATAACTAGAATATATAGTTTATAATTTCAAAAATGTCCTGTACAAAATCAGGGCTCGCAAAATTTCAAAATCCCTGGTAGCCCTTCGGGCAGGGACTCTTCAGTTTTTGGTAGCCCAAAATAAATTTAAGTAGCCCGAATAAATAAGGGAGCAATTTTTTTTATGTTTTGTTTCCTGTTTTGTTTCCGTAACGGAAAAAAAACATTAATCAAAAAATTGTTGAAACACAAATTACAATATTGTATAAAAATTACAATCATCAACTCAAATACTTGGTTGTAATTGAACAGAAATTTCTATGAACTTGTAAGAACTGTACAACAGGAATCAGTCTGTGTCAGATCCTGAATTTGAAATTTCCACTGGAGTCACGGGTAAGAGGCAAGTGGAACCAAGATCTAGGCCATTTGCTTTTTGAAGTTTGCAAAGACTGCTAAATTTTGCCAGTGGTAGTTCACTCTTTGCAACATAGTAGGCTGTTCTTAACAGATTTTTCAGGTTGATTTTTAGTATGTTATTTGCAGACTGAGCAATAATCAATTTCTTGCATTTCTCATGGGCTCTAATGGGGGCCTTTCTTAAAATTACTGGTCCCAGTAACAAAGGCACTTGTCGACTCAGAAATCGAGGGAAACCAACAACACACCCGGCAGAACATTATGTTATTTACACGGGTGCACATAAGTGGTCCGCATGTGCGCATTCGCTGTCAAAATAAAAGACGCGCACCAGATAAGAAGTTGCAACGCGCGTTTGCGTCCATATAAAAGGCAGTGTTTTTGTCTGCTAGAGTGGGATTTTCACGGCACATTCTGCACCAAATCTCTGTTCATCATTTGTTTAAAGCCAGCTCACCTCCTGCAACCACTTTTCCTAGAATACGCGCTTCTTTTGTGGTTCGGACTCCATCTGACATTTCTTTGGAGGTGGAGGAACACCAAAGTAATTGCTTAAAGGAGCTTCTTCGACATCTTTAAGAGTTCTAAACAAATGTCTGTCCTCCTCCAGAAAATCTTATGGACGCAAACACGCGTTGCAACTTCTTATCTTGTGCGCGTATTTTATTTTGACAGCGAATGCGCACCTGCGGACCACTTATGTGCACCCCTGGTTATTTAGCTTGTCATATTCCAGCCACAGAAATTCTTTTGTCCATGAAACCATAAAGCTGCACTTTCTTTTTGCCTTATAGTCTGATTTGTCATAACTTTTCCGTTTTGTGGTAAGCTTTTCTTTGGCTGTCACTTCTTCACCCTGACTGGTCTTATTTGGCTCAGCAGAACTAAAATATATATCCTGCTGCCTTTACACACGCACTCACATAACGCTCAGCGATTCTCTGCGCGATCAACCTCTCACATGTTTAAGCTTCCTGCGGGAGATTTCACTTGTCATGTTTGATAGCAAACTAACGATTGATAAGACGATGTCAGAGGAATTGGTGCGCAAATTATCGTCACTCACCAATCAGTACTGTCGCTCTCTATACGCAGTTCGCGCGATTGCAAAGTGAAAGCAAAAAACAAGCGCAAATTCAAATGCGATTTCAATATGTCACATATAGGGCTGCTCGATTATGGCAAAAATGATAATCACGATTATTTTCACTGAAATTGAGATCTCGATTATTTGATGATATTTATTTAACAATAACAATGTATTGAATAATGGCTTTAAAGATTGTCAAAAATAGTATAAAATAGTGTGCAAATACTGATAACAGTGCAAATGTTTGCAATATAAAAAATAAAATGTAAACATCTATGTTTAGTGAACTTTGCCATGTCGCTCTGTGGTGCAGCTACAACACCAAAGTTTACACACTATGTCTACTTGATCCACGTCTGACTCCGCGAACCCATAATGTTTCCACACCACTGAAGGGTTTTTTTTTTAACCTCTTTTCAACCAACGGCAGTCACTCTCCTCTCCAAATAACTTCTGCTTAGCTTTCCGAGCTTCGCTCTGTTAGCTCCTCTTAATTGTTGTGAGGCGTGTTCGAAACGCAGAGAGGTGCGCTCGATTTGCCACACGGAGCAGCGCGAGAGTAAAGCACGAGGGAGGTGCTAATAATCGGCTCAGTCATTTTTAATGATCGTTGAAAGCCCAGATCGTAATTTAGATTAAAATTCGATTAATTGAGCAGCCCTAGTCACATATTGACAGTGGTTCACCGATGCCAATGACATATTTACCCAGCTACATTTCCGAAAGAATGCAAAAGCATTGACATATATTTTTCCTTCCTATGATAGCCCGACGGGCAGGGCAGGGATAGATTCTGGTAGCCCGACTGGAAAAATCGCTAGCCCCGGGACGTCGGGCTAGCGATTTTGCGAGCCCTGAAAATGAACTATATATGACAAATGTGGTGCTTGTGGAATTTTTAACAAGGACCCTACAAAACTTTACTCATGCTGCCAAACTTTTGACAGCTAGGTGTGCAGTTCCTGCTTTAAATGCATCCACTTTTAAGATTAAGGAATCTAAGTGATAAGAGGCCAGAAATGTTTGAACTCACTTATGAACCTACATCACTGAGGCCATCTCTCCTGCATGAAGTCCAGGTGCTGGTTTTCCAGTGTGTGCGTCTGATGGCCCAAAGCTGACTCGGAGCTGTAACACCATCCATGGCTGCAGTATGGAACAGATGTGGGTGTGTCCTCATCTCCCAGAGGAGTCCAAATCGTCATCAAACAGCCCTACAGACACAAAAACGTGAAAATATAAACAACCAGACTATCAGCAGTGATTTAAGTACTTTAAGACCTCTGTGAAAATCATTTACAGTATATATCACAGAATTTAAGGCCTTTATAATCACAGAGCATAGAGAGAAAAGTACTAAACTGAATCAATTTCAGCTTTCATTTTTCATGATGTATATTGTATTAATAATTAAATTTCATTATCTGTATCTTTACCACACATTTGCCACACAGGTGTAGATACTGTAGGTTCAGTGAATGCTTACATTGCACTGATTAGAATATACTGGACATTCAAAGCTAAGATTCAGCGCACTGTGTTAGAGGCTGGGATTTGATGAATTCATCATATATACAACCTTTGATCATCATTTATGTCCAGTTGAGAATGAATCTGTGCACTCACATATTAAATGAACTGAAATCAGTAGTGTGATCTCCAGTCTTGATATAAGGAATGAGAGAACTGACAGCTGTTATTTTAATCAGCCTGTCTCAGTTGTTTTAAGTATCACAAAGTAATGTGGTAACATCTGGACTGACGAGTTTACTGTCAGCATTTTAATCGCTAGTTTAAAGGCTGTAGGTTGCAGCCATTGCTCTAACACTGTATAAATGTAACAGGGCTCAGTGCTGGTTCTAACAGTCTGAGCTGCTTCCAGCTTTATTTGTGAAGAGCACAGCAGCTTACAAAACACGTAGCTAGCTCGTACAGCTGCGACGTAAAACTTTCATAAACTAAGATGTCCTTAAAATAACGGGGCTACGTGCGGTGATGCTAGCGTTAGCCATGTTAGCACCTTACCTTCAACAGGTGGTCAGACTGTGTAGACAGGCACTCAGTCAGAGGTTGCGCTCTCCGTTTCGCTGCAGGGTCCCTTCATTCTTCACATATCCGTGTCGAGCCGAGTGTAAATCCCGAGGCTGAACGGCCTTTGTACAAGCACACACGCTTCTTAGCAGGGCGAAGCTATGAGCTAGAAAAATCCAGGCTGGCAGACAGCCTGTGTCTGACCAACCAATCAGAGAGCTCCTTACATCCCACGGTGTGGCTAATTTGAATAGCCTCCAGCAAGTTGTTAATCGAAGAGCTAATCCAGCAGCTAATCCAGCAGCTAATCCAGCAGCTAATCCCGGAGCGAACAGGAAAGGGAAATGGATTTTGAACTGCAGTTTATTAAATTGCAGGTGGAAAAGGGATTTTGAACTGCAGTTTATTAAATTGCAAGTGGAAAAAGGATTTTGAACTGCAGTTTATTAAATTGCAGGTGGAAAAAGGATTTTGAACTGCAGTTTATTAAAGTGCAAGTGGAAAAAGGATTTTGAACTGCAGTTTATTAAATTGCAGGTGGAAAAAGGATTTTGAACTGCAGTTTATTAAATTGCAAGTGGAAAAAGGATTTAGAACTGCAGTTTATTAAATTGCAGGTGGAAAAAGGATTTTGAACTGCAGTTTATTAAATTGCAAGTGGAAAAAGGATTTTGAACTGCAGTTTATTAAAGTGCAACTGAAAAAAGGATTTTAAAATGCAGTTTATTAAAGTGCAATTGGAAAAAGGATTTTGAAATGCAATTGGAAAAAGGATTTTGAAATGCAGTTTATTAAATTGGAATTCAAAAATGAATTTACAATTGCAGAATTTATTCTACAATTCATTATTAAAGCACAGAAATTTTTATTTCGATGCGCGTGGCTCTTGTGGTCCTCCATACTCCACAGGTCTGCTGACTATTCTTGCTTATTTACATGAAGTATAGGATTATTTTTCAATTGTTAGAATATATTAAGGTTAAATTCTTAGCCATATTTAAACATATAAAAGCGAATATGCTCACCAAATAAAAAGGCACAGTCCTAAATACATTACATAAATACATTATAGCACAATACTAGGAAAACTAAGACTATATTGAAAGGGCTTTTTGACAGTATTCAATTAATTTTACAATAGAAATAAAATATTTGGTCACTCTAATTCTCCCTCAAAGTCTTTTTACGGTGCAGTAGAACAGTTTGTCCTTATGGAAAAAGGCATCTGGTGGAGTAGGTAGTGGGTCACTTTGTCTGGTGTGTCTCCCAGTGTAAAAGCCAAAGACCAAAAGTCCTTCAACACCTACTCAGTAAACCATTTGAAGTTTTATTTCTGTAATATCATTTTAACATTTTTCTGTGTTTGGAAGTAGTTTAGTTGTTTATCAAACAGAAGCTTTGTGTTAAACCAAATTGCACTATACATACATGTTTGAAATACTGTTCTGTGTGTGCCGTAGCATTTTTTTAGTTTCATGTATTTTCCTTTTAATAAATGATCCCTAGTGAGGCAAACCAAAGCAAAATTACATTGTTATATTGTAATAAACAGGGCCAGCAAGTTGTTTATATGATGAAAGTATCTAAGTGATTTATTTTTGCACTGCAAAGGTGGAGAAAAGGTCCTACTACACTTTATCCAAGATTCACCGGGAGACTACCTGCCTTTGGAGGAGATTACCAAGGCTCTGGGTATCTCAGCCACAATAAAAGCAGGACAGAGGCCAGTGGTAAGGCATACCATGCATGTCCATGTTATAATTGATGCTACGAACTGAGCTGTAAAGCAAAGGGTTAAATGGGATAGAGCCAACTGGTGTCATTGTGTGTGTGAAAACACTGGACTGATCTAATCATCAGTTTCTTTCAACAGAGTTCGTTTTACGTCAGTAGAGACAAATGCATCAGAGTATCCTCTTCACAGGCAATTTCACACTTATTACAGCATCTTCATGGTCTGTCAGTGTCTGTGTCAAAGGCCCCGAAACCTTTTAAACTTGACTGAAGATGATCTCTGTACTTGAAAACACAGCAGTTATTTTACAGATCCATGTAATAGCGGTGCTGTAGTGCAAGCTGAAAAGCACAAGTGCTCTGCACATTGAAATTATCACTATATTATGGAGGAATTCATATTTTTTTAGCAAGTCTTTGATTAATACCATCATTGTGTGTGTGTGTGTGTATTATTCATACCGCACAGCAGAAATGGGACTTGTCTAGTAAGAGGACATGGGAATGACTGGCAGTACTGGGTGCGGTGACCATTTCTGTTGAGGTCATTGTTACCTCATGTGGTTTCCACCCTAATCATTTTGCCCTGTTTACATCCTTTTTCTTTTTTTTAAACCCTCTGGTAGAGGCGACTCAGAATTTTCTTACCTAATGTGCACAGTGGGATTTTAAGAAGCTGGAAGGTCAGTGTTGTCATGACAGTGTCATAAATTGGTTACCACTGAGAGACAAATAATAAACAGCCTGTGGCAGGCAAACATGTTGTGAATGAAAAACAGAAACTACAGATATTTAATATTAAAACTACAACAGATTTAAAGTGTAAAACTGAGAAAAGTATCTTATTAGAGCACTATTGCCTTTTCAAAAATGGTTATACTGAGGATTTGTTTTCTACAAAATGTCCTGACTCAACCTTATTGTGTAGCGAGCTCATAATCGTCGCTTCTCCTCCACCATGCAACCGGCAATAGGCTCACTAGAGGCTCGCTGTAGCATCCATGTGATTCTCCTCATGGATGACCACCACTGTGATGAAGCGCTGCTTAGATTTCAGATACTTCAAATTTGAAGTTGAGCACTTACTGGGGAATTATGCTTCAGCAGTAACTTCAAACCCTTCTGAAACCCTACATCGTAAATTACAGTGTAACCTGACTTGGATTTTCCTAGAAATGTAAAAAGAGGACAGGGCCAATGATTCCAGTCAGCAGTAAATCTACAACAATGACTGCTGCAAAGAGAGAGGATCAAAATTCCTCCATAATCATCAACCTTTTAAATCATGGGATGTATTTTTTTTTGGAGGGGGGCTATGTAGTATTAAGTAGTCTGCTTGCATAGGGATTTTTTTTTAACAATAACATAAGTTCCTGTTTTGCTTACTGCACTACCATCATTATGTTTATATGCAAAGTCTCAGCACTTAACAAATTTTTAGTGACAGATTGTGCCTGCTTTTTAACAGTTTGCTTACTGCAAACAGGAATTTAGTATCTATTGCAAAACCACTAGTTTATGTTAACGTACAAGACCCAACAACACTATTTACTCTTACATCTTTTGAGAGATGCTTTCTGGCTAGGGGCATCGCAAGAATATTGAAACAGGACTGTAATATAAAGCTACAGCCAGGCTAAAATTAGCTTAATACAACACAAAGAATGGAAATGGCTTGCTGTATCCAAACTTAAAAAAAGGTTTTGCACGTCTTATTCTGAGGTGATATTTATTATGTTCCCACAGAGCCAGGCTAGTCACTTGTTAGATAAGCTAACCAGCTGCTGATTGTGGTCTTGTGTATATAATAAAAACATCCACGGGAGTAACACTATGGAGTATGTAATATGTTCTGTTTGTCTGTTTGTTAGCAGTCTAGCATTCAGAGGTTTCAAGACATATTCACATTTTGTGTGATGGCAGATAACAATAATGAGTTGATTTCATTTAGGTGAAAATGGGGTCAAGGTTAGGCCAAAATCAGTAAAAACTTTATATTACTCACATTTGTTTTGTTTTTGGATCGTCTTTCAACTTCACAACAATATACTTGGGTGACAGGAGTACCTAGGTTGGCTAAGCATTTGACCTTGACTTTCACAGTTAGCACCCAAGGTCAAGGATGACCTCTAAAAAAGTTTCAAGAAGCCATATCGAGTAATGTATATGATGCCATAACAGGCTGACATCAGCATGTCATAATAAAAACATTATAAAACATCAAAGCTTCAGTATTGCTTCACTCTTCAGGGTGAGTTGCGCTGGCTTTGTGTTCTTGATAAGAAAGAGAATAATGTCAGGATTAAGTGTTCATATTATTACACTTACAAATTTGTTTTGCAAAATCAGAGCATTTGTTGTGTTTAATGAAAATGGTAACACGTATGCAGCCTATTTCACCTATTCAGGCTACAAAAAATCTGTCTTTTTAACATCAGTTAAGCACAGCAGTTTATATGTTATCAGTTTGTAAATGCAGGCATTGCACAGGTCTCAGACAGAAAGTGCAGTGTTTTATTTTTCTTTCCGTCTTTCTTCACAAGCTTAAAAAAAAAAAAAAAAAAGCCCCACACCTGTCAGTTTTTATCAGTCATTGACAACAATAAATCTGAACTTTAGTGAAGTAAAGGTCAGATCAGCAAACTGTTGTTTATCTCCTGTACAACCATTTTCATTCAACTTAGATCCCCCCCCCCCCAGTCATCCGCACCCTGATCGCTGGAGCTCTGAGAACCTTAGATATACTTTGAGTAACTCTGCGTCAGAGAATGAGCCGCATTGATTGCTGTGTTGAGATTGTCTTAAGATTTAAGATTTCAGTTTGATTTATAAGATTTTAAAAATAAATGTGGCCTAGGTTTATGTTAGTGTATTCACAAAACAAACTGCTCACAGATCATGGGCCTAACATTTTAAGTTCTGCAGGGTTTGTCCTGTGATCGTCAGGGCTTTCGACATGCCCATCACATCCAGCACATGCTCTTCAACCACTTTGCCTCTGAGCGCTATTGCTCGCTTCCCACAGAATCCACCGTGTCGAAACTATTGCACCATGTCCCCATGATCTCTGACGACCAGCCGATGTCATCTCTGCAACCCACAACAGAATAGACCTTGTTATCTCTGAGGGGTCAAAATGTGTCAGGAACGAGTAAAGTCACAAGCTGAATGTCTGGTTTGGAAAGGCCCGGGCAATGTTTTGTTAACAGAGAGAGGTCACAGGCTGGTCCCGATAAAACCACTAAGACCACTCATGGGTTTAGAAGTAATGTCTCTCCTCAAACCTTTCTGTTTACTTTGGAGGTTCTTCTATCTGTGCCCAGGTTTGGGAACTCTCAAACTAGATTTCCCACAAGAATGACTCGTGTTCTAACTTGAGCAATCACTCTGAGGGACCGCAAACAAGACGCGGTGTTTAGACAAACAAGGCTTCCTATTGATGGAGCTTTATCCACAAAAGGTGATCGGTGAGCGGCATCTTTATCTATGAGCTGCTGCTTCTCCTAAATACATGGTTGAGGCTCATTATTTATTGTTCTCATTGTTTAATGCAACTTTGTCATCTGTTGCAGTGCAACGATGACGTTTGTACACGATGATGACGGAGCTGCTCTTCGTACCTGAACTGCACGTCTCGCCTCTTTGGAAGATTCATGAAGTGGGATACCATTTAAAATGATTTACAATGAAGTATTAAATCACTACTAATATTCCAGTGCCACAGTTTTTAATCTATTGTTTGTTGTAATGGTTTATGGTACAAATAGAGTGCTCTAATCTTTGTTTTTACAACAGCTGGTATTTTAAATTTAACTTGGAGTAAATTGTGTTTACATCACTGTGATTGTCTTTTTTTAATATCCAGTTTATGAAGAACATGCTTTACTTTGTATGTGTCTAACAATATCTGCTCATTAAAAAGCATTTGACTTCATTTAAAGACTTTCAAAATGGGTCAGGAGGTATTTGACTTCTTGATATGAGAGAAGAATTGTTTTCATTAATAATTCAACACTCTAGAGGCTGTTTTAGCTCACTGGGTACAGCAGGTGACCCATATGTCGTAAAGGTAATGCAGAGGTCTGGGTTTGACTCTGCTCTGACACTGTTCACTGCATGTCTGTCTCCTCTCTTCTGTCTTTTCTTCACTGTCGTCTCAGGAGAAAAGATAAAAATCCACAAAAATTTACTTTAAAAACAAAATCTAAACTCACAGGGCTCAAATATTAACACCTACAGCCTACCTTCCTGTCCACAAATGGCCTTTCCTGGCTTCAGAAAGAGAGATAGGGACGGCCTTAAGCTAGCCATGAGGTTTATAAAGGTAGTGCACAAACCGATGGATGATGCAGTTGTGGCTGTGTCCATCTTTTACAGTCTTTTGCAGTTCGAGAATGGTTTCTAAAAGATTTAGTCATGTTTTATGTTAAAAAAAAAAATTGCATTTTTAAAGCTGAGACTTGAGATTGCGCCAGTTGAGACAGTCACTTTAATGGCAATAATAACATATCTGAGTCACAAAAATAGCAGTCTAGATAATTACATAGCAGCAGGAACATTCATAAAACATCTTAAACATCTGGAATCTTGCAAAGCAATAACATTTCATAAATATTCATTTAGCTAAATAAACTCTAAATGGGTATACAGGTTGAAACATGTTCATATATAGCAAAAAATGCATTTCTAGTTGGTAATTTCAAAACGACACAATTTCACAATTTAGGTAAACGTGGTGCTAAAACTAAGTGAAGACACACTTTCTTCTGTACCCGATTTTCCTCCGTGGAGAACATCAAGCATCTACAATAACACGTTTTATTTGATATACCCTTGTTCAGTTAACAACTTGTTGCACAAAACATGAAGTTTAAACTGTTTGTCTTCTAACCATCTCCCAGCATCGCTTTAAAATGTGCGATGTTGTTCAAAGGAAACATCTGACATTTTGAGAAAGTTAGCAGAGGGCTGATACCTCACTGGGCTCGGCATAAAAAACTTGAAACAGAAGGAAATCGCTAATCAGTCCAAAGGGAACTAAAATTGCCTAAAGCTATAGAAAGAAAACGCCCACTCTAGTAGTTAAAAATGCACCTGTCGGTCACTCTGATTTTGTGACCCTCTACTGCTCTTGGTTTAAATTATGCTTACAGTCTGACATGTTCAAATGCTATCACACAGTTTCTCTTGCATGTGCAAATAATCTAAGCTTCACTATTTTCTCTGTATTATTGTAGGCTCTTTACCTTTGATGCTATATAAATAAAACGTAATTAAAATTGACCAGAATCTGTCATGATTCTTTCCTACTTCACAATCCATGTTGATTCACAGTTTCATTTGTACTCATATTTGTTGGTGACATACAGAAGCTCATCAGCTCGCACTTCCAGGACTTTAACAAACTTTGGGAGAGACCGTTCACCGTATGTCCATCCATGTACCTTTGTTTTTCTGCTGGAAGCTTTCCGGTAAAGAAAGAACAGAAGATGCTAACAACTGTGAACTGACAGCTGTCGAGCTTGCTCTGGAGGAGCACAGAGATTGGTTGAGAGTAGCCTTTTTTTGGTTTTTGACTGGAGTGCATGGTCTTCACCAAATACCTGAACTCCTGCCAGTGTAGTTGACGTTCTCCTCTGTCTTTTATCCTGTCTTCCTTCTCTCACCCCAACCGGTCGCGGCAGATGGCCGCCCCTCCCTGAGCCTGGTTCTGCCGGAGGTTTCTTCCCAATGTCGCCAAAGTGCTTGCGCATAAGGGGTCATATGATTGTTGGGTTTTTCTCTGTATGTGTTATTATCAGTGATGGGAATAACGGCGTTACAAGTAACGGTGTTACTAACGGCGTTACTTTTTTCAGTAACGAGTAATCTAACTAATTACTATTTCTATCGTTACAACGCCGTTACCGTTACTAACAAGAAAATGCGGTGCGGTCGCGTTACTATTTTTCAACAGACGGCTGAAGCTGTGTTCAACTTACCACATCTTATATCAGTTGCGCGGAAGTAGCTGTCTATGTAAGTAATCTGGGCGCTACAGCTTTAAGCAGCTGCGCGCGCTCCCGCGGACGGCAATCACTTTCTGGCCGATGATCATTTTCTAGCACAACACCTGGAGCTAAGGGGCAAAACCATCGCATGAGTGCTGCTGTTTGACTGAGGAAGAATAAAGTAGTCGTGGTAAGCCAATCACATGACCACTTCAACATGACAAAGCAACAAGTTGATATATACCAGTTTTTAAATTGTGTTGATAGGCCACGTAAAACCAGAGTCATGATAAACAATATATACCCGTGTTTTTCCTGAATAGTTTCGTCACGTTTAACGTCTAAGGACAGCGCTAGCACGCACTCTCTGCTTATGACCAAAAAATAAAAAAACAAAACAAAAAACAGCCCGTTCGTGTTCGTGGAAAAATGTACCATGTCGACCAATCAAAAAAATGATATGGCAACATGACATTTGGTTGTTAAGAAAGAGGGAGAAGTTTTAGGAGTGACGGCGAGAGAGAGAGAGAGCAGAAAAAGAGAGAGAGCGAGTTTTGAGATGTGAGAGATTTGTGACGTTTAGCGTGTTTGGAGTGTGTAGTTAATGTGTTGTCTTGTGTAGTTAGTGTGTAGTGTTGTAGATAGTTTTGTGTTGTGTGTCAGAACAGTGAGGTGTCTCCAAGTAGAAAACAGGAGTGATACACCTGCTGTCTTGCCTGCAGGTATCAGGCTGTGATGTTCTCCTTTATAGTGGACAGAAATATTTGGAGTGGCACAAATAATTTGTGTGGCATCTTATTGAATGCAGAACACCTGATTGTTCTGTAAACAGTTTGAATGGCTATTAAAAAAAAAGGGGGGGGGGGGGGTAAAAGGTAAATGGCTACAAATAACTTTGTTGTTTGCAAAACTTGTACATAGGATTTTAAAATTGACAATTTATATTTGCATTTAAAGTTATGAAATATGATTCAATAAACATGTTTGTGGTTGTTACAGTAAAAAATATAACTTTTTCTACTCGGATTTTATGTTTTTTGTCTGATTTTAGATCAATTGTGTTAATACAGTATGTCAACATGAAAACATGACTGTAAATTCAGACACGTGAGGTTGTGCTGAAAAGGATGATACCAAACAAGGCAAAGTAAATAGTTTTTAAAGGTAAAATGTGGAGGGAAAATCAAAAGTGGTTAAAAATGACCAATTATACCCTGGACCCCAGAGGGTTAAACATTATTTTTTAAAGTAACGCAATAGTTACTTTTCAAGTAATTAATTACTTTTAGAATCTTGTAACTCAGTTACTAACTCAGTTACTTTTTTGAAGAAGTAACTAGTAACTATAATTAATTACTTTTTCAAAGTAACTTGCCCAACACTGGTTATTGTAGGGTCTACCTTACAATATAAAGTGCCTTCAGGCAACTGTTGTTGTGATTTGGCGCTGTATAAATAAAATTGAATTGAATTGAACTATCAGTATTTTATCTCTCTGGTTCAAAAACACTGAGAACTGAGGAATGAAAAAGACATTATCCTCACATCAGGTGACATCAGGTTCAAGCTAAAATAGCTGCACAGTGGCGAGTAGGTATCCTGCTCTGAGCAACTGTCCTGTCTCTTTGTCCCAGCTCTGCTTTCAACTTCTCCAGCAGGACCATTTGTCCCTCCTGCCTCTCCGCCCGCACCCTTTATCTTCTACATGACTGCTCCTGGTGGTCCACTATGGGTTGGCTGTGTTAGTTTCTGGCCTCTGTTGGGAGAAGATTCTGTCACAGCTTATTCAAACTCTAACCCTCCTGTCATTTCAGATCATGCTATTACCACCTGCCCTAGGATAACCCCTGCCTTTCCCGCCCTTGCAGTTACCAGTTCACTCAACAAAGTTATTTGCATCTTTCTCAGCGCGTATATATAGTAGATTGCAACTATTGCGATTATAGTTGATTTTGAACCACATTGCTAGCTGATTTTCAGACATTTTTTTTTTACCCCCCAGTTGTGCCTCTTTTTGATTCTTTGGCAGGTTTTGGTTTTTTAATGAACTTTTGCTAAACTTGACTTAGAGGTCTGCATCCTAATTTCATGTTGTTTAGAAAATTCTGTCAGAAGATTTTTAAAAAAAAAAAATAATTTACTGGTAACTATTTCGTGTTTCAGGGTTTATGGGGTTAAGAGACTTTAACTATTTTGTCCTTTGCTTTTTTTACCCAGCTGTGATAAAGTTGGGTCTGGCTTAATTAAAATATAATACATAATGATTTTAGATACAGGGTTATTAACCGTAGCCAAGTGATTGTTGTTCTCTGGGAAAATTTTAAATATATACAGTAGCTGTAATTTCTAGTAGACATTCTTGTGATTAATAAACGACAAAGGTGCTGAAAGGTGAATTTTGTTACCATTAGTCAGATGTAACTATTTCCTCTTTGTTATTAAATGGGCAAATGTGAAAATGAATACCTACATGTATATATTTTTTTAAATGCATTTCCCAAAATGTCAAACATTTGTCTTTGAGATGGCAGCACACTGTCATCACTTAGATTCTGGGGAAAAATCTCTCAGTAATATTTCCTCTCCCCCCCTGCGTGAAACAACAGTTTTTGCCAGTATGCGAAGACTGAGACTGACTGACTGAAAGTATAAAGCTTCAATATGCACATTCAATTTAGCAGCCTCTGTTGAGACCTAACAGTCGTCTTCAGTTAACCAAGGCCACCCTAAATGTGACCAGTGACAGCAAACATTCAAAACCGTCTGTGTGTGTGTGTGTGTTGTTTGTGTTTGAAAGCTCTCTCCAGCACAAAAATGTCGGCTTACTGCAGCCAGTGTCTCCATCCTCTTTGATTCTCCTGTCATTACTTGTTAATAAAGGTAGAAAATAACAGTCCTGGCCCTGGCCATCTTGTTAATGACAAGCCCCATTCTTCAGTGCGAGCTTGTGGATCAGCTACAGCGGTCACCGCGCTCCATCCTTTCATCTCATACGACACTGATCAATGCAAGATCAGAAGAAAACCACTTCATCTGCTGCCTGTCCAAGTGTATCTGAGGGGGTTTTCTCCTCATTTCAGTACAGCATGTAATTGGCTACGCCCCAGAGGCTAAATGTCTGTGTGAGTTTTCACTCATGTCGGAAAGAAAGCGCACAAATCTAAAAACCCAAGCACTATTTTGGGTTAAATGTGAACTTACAGATCTCACACGAGTAACATTATTTTATAAAATGAATGTAGGTTCGCGTCATGTTAGGAATTTTGAGCTCAGCTCTTTAACCTCTCGGCTTCAGAAACACATAACAACTGGGGTCTAAAACAGATTACAGTCAAAAGTGGGAGTAACCAATAATGCAGCTAATATCAGTGTCACATCACTCTACCTCAAACAAGTCCTGTTTTTTTTTTCTCACAATCTAAAAAGGAACAGGCCACAGCAATGTGTCATGACATACAGTACATGTATATAGTACATTTCTGTGGTAGAGTATTGAGTAACAATCATTTGCAAAATGGCAAAGAAACTTAGAAAACTGCTTAGCTAGCTTTGAAAATGTTAAATATTTATCCATGCCGTAAGTGTAAAAATGCTAAACGCAGCAGCTCCCTCAGAGTGTTAATTTAAGGTTAAAGCTGCAAAGATTTAACAGTCTTAAAGTCTTTAAGCAATTTGTTTTCACGTAACAGTGAATGACCAAACTCTCAGAGTGTGACTAATTCTTTTGTAGCTTTGCATCAGCAAAGCCGTAAGTTCTCATTTATTTCATGCTCTTCAGCCAGAGTCAGATTCGCTCACCATTATTCCTTCTGAAGTGGCACGATGTCTTAAAAACAGTACATCAGATGAAAGGCTACACATTAAATTACAAAAATCCACTTAAGAGATATAAGAAGAATTTGTTCAACAAATGCTCGCTGGGCATTTAAAGTGAACCTCATTAAGCCTTTCAAAAAGTCTCATCTTTTCCATGTAGCCTTTCCATTCATGTGCCCTGATGTGGGACATTAAAAAAATACAAATAAAAACAAAACAAAAGGGAACAACTGACCTCCTCATCCACTGACAATAATTCAAACTTGATAAGATACTCAAGCAAGTTTCTCTTTTACAATCTGCGTGCTTTAAATTTAAGAACCTATGGAGTACTGAGGACGCCAGCCGTTTAAAAAACACCTACGGTACCATATATGCACGTGTCTGCGTCATCACTCGGCCCCAAACATATTGGAATAAGTCATGAGCAGGATATCTCTGTGGGTTTTAAAGTACAACTTATTCTTTTGATTTGACTTGCCCATGCTAAGAAAACCAACAAATCTCAGGAGTTCTACCAGACCCGACATTTCAGCTCAGGGTTCATTGGACTGCCTTTTTGGCACTGAAAGGCTTCTGAGAAAGCTTCAAAATTCTGGAGCGATCCAAGGACCCTAAGGAGAAAAGAAAAACAGAACATCAAGGATAATAAAAGCTAAAGTATGTTGACGGTGTTAGAGGAGCACCGCTGAGTGTTAGTCCAGTCTCCAAGTACTCATTTGGATCAACAAACTGAGCTACACTGCACCAGTACTTCACGGATATATCCTTTGTCATGACAAGTGGGTGTATCAGGCTTATATTTTCAGTATGGAGAATCTTTAAATTGAATAAGGCAAAGCAGAGCTGTTCAGCTGAGGAGTGCAGCTGCACTCAGACGGGAGGAAAGGGAAAGGTGATCCAGTCATAAAAGCACAACTATGAATTACAAACTGAAGTGTAAATAAGTGATAATTATACTCACAGTACCTCATTTTTTGAGCCACTTCCACACTTACCCGCAAGCTTTAACCATGTAACACCGAGTGTATCATGTTTAATACATTTTTGAGACTTCTACGTCATCAGTGTGAGCCCATGCTCAAAGCTGATTATGGAAAAACATCATGCTGACACTTGGAGTGGGTGTATGATTTGGTTGTGGTTTTTAACAGCTTAAATGTGTCTGAAAACTTCACGTGGGTATGTGCTGTACTTAAGAAGTCATGAGGGCTCATAACTGTTGGAAAGAATGACGTGCAATAAAAAAAAGCTTTGATCCACCCCTATGTACTGAGAGCATCTGTACGTCTGAGAACATTCATACTATTAAGGTAAGGTAAATTTTTACATGCCTTAAGTGAATAAACTAAAGTTATTGTGAATTTTAAAAATAGATGAAACTCAAAACACTTTATATAAGTGTTAATACATTAGATTTGTTTGATTTTATATAAAATACCCCTGCTGAATGAATTTCCAGTGTTGTAAATGTCTAAAATTTCCAACAAACATGCTTAAAAAAATGAAGGACTGCTGCTTGTACAAAGTCGGGGGGTTTTCAGCATAGCTGCACTAACATTCTGCAGCAATTATTTTGCATCCAAATCTTTATTTAGTCAGTAAGATTTCTTCATTGGGTCATTATATAAAACAAAACATAATATTAATTCTGTTTTATTCAGTTTCATTTTTCCTCTTTCTGCTTTTCAGAGCTACATTATCATGCACTATATATATATATGTGTGTGTGTGTGTGTGTGTGTGTGTGTATTCTTTTCATATATACACATTTACTTCAGTGCTTTCTATAAAAATTTGATCCTAAAGTACTTTTTCTCAGTGCAGAGAAATGACACTGCACAGATCTCACATTTGAGTGGAGAGGAAGGACTTAAGGGTACGTCTGAGGTTCTGACAAAAATAAAATGTTATTAGTGTACCTCTGAAATTATTCCACACTAAAGCTTCTTACCTGTATTCTAAAGGACTGTGTGAGTCAGTCTTAATGGACTGGCTGGCATACTCAGGCCGATAAGCACCACACCATACCTGGAAAAAAATAATGCATTAGTGCTTTACTCGATTTTTTGCAGACTTTGATTATTGCACAGGCTTTTCTTTGTATTAAACCAACCAAATATACTTCTGAATACTTTGTGTATTTAAAGTATTAGTATTAGTAAAAAATTAGTATTATTTTTTTAATCTCCTTATCTCAGTGAGGAGCAGATTTTTTTTTTAAATTATTTGTACTGTTTTATTGTCAGTGACAGCTTTCTGCCTTTGCTTTATGTTCTGTGGCACCAAGATGCTCTTTACTTTGGCAACTGCTCTCATCCCCTGCGTGTGTTGCTCAACAGTGATTTGCTTTGGGATTGCTTCACCCTCTGAACCCCTGAACCTCTCCTTCTGCTGCTCTGTTTACTTCACAGCGCAAAGTATCCACTGAAAGAAATGCTCCTTGTGAGCGTTGGGTTTTAGCTCATGTTCCCTCATTACTTACTTGGGCAAAGTTAAGAAAGAAAAGCTGCTTGTGATCCATGTCTAGACCAGGTAGACGAGGCTCTTCACCCTCCATCTCCACCCACTTAAGATAAGCCTGTAAACACACATCCACACACAGAAAGTTTATTATAAGCCTTCTGGAGTTTGTCACTGCTGCTGAAATAGTAACATGTGGGTTTTGTGCGTCTAACATCCAACCTTGTATGCTTGACGAACCCCTCCATTGTCTGCAATATTCTCCCCCAAAGTGCTGATTCCACTGATCTGCAATCACACGGACAAAACCATTCACACACAGCAGTGTGAAAACACTCATTGTGGTGCTCGCTTAATAAACGGTATTACAGCCAAGACAAAACATGCTATTTCGTGCGTGCTGCAACTGCTTACATTTTGTCCGCCTGCTAGCTTCCAGTTGAAGTTGCCATATTGTTGCACCATGCACTGCGACTGCTCTTTGAAGTGCTCAGCAGAGTAATTACTCCACCAGTTCAGCATATTACCATCTTTGTCAAAATTACGCCCTGCACGGAGACACTGCATCAAGTACTGTTTGCTCTAACTCATCATTGTCATTAGCTAGCAATAACAAATTTGAAATAAAAGGTTACTTAAAAACAAACTGCCTTCATCATTTCAGGTTCCTAAAAATATGACTTATCAGTCACCAGCGTCTCACCGTTGTCATCAAATCCATGCGTGATCTCATGTCCGATAACCATCCCTATTCCGCCGAAGTTAAGAGCTTGGTGCTGATGCTTGCTAAAGAACGGCGGCTGCAGGATTCCTGCAGGGAACACTGGATGGATACAGGCCAAGAGGGAGTGAAATCACAAGTACTAGCAGTGCTGAACAGGCATGTGATTAGGAGCGAGAGTTACTATAAAAAACATCTTTAATGTGTTAGAGAGGCTGCCGTTGGCCTTGTGTGATTCTTGTAAAGCTCTTACCAATCTGATTTCTGTTGGGTGAGTAGAATGCATTAACCACAGCAGCACCAATGATCCACCTGAGGAGTGACAGGCTTTATTAAGGCACATTTATACTTAATACAGCAGCTGTACAGCTCATGCGCAGAGCTCATTTTGCACCATGAAAAATGAATTTTAACCTTCACTTTCAGTATCCTTTGAGTTATTTTATGAGGACATGGAGAACTCTGAGAGCAGCAGCAGTACATTCAGTGCACCCAGTACATTTTTAGATAGACAGAACTACATCTGTGTTTACTACTTCTGAAACAGGACAAATTGTATCAGTCACTTACAAGTCAGGATCCACGGGCTCTCTGAGCTTCTTCAGACTCTTGTGGGCTTCTGACTTGAGGTTCTCCAGGATGTTCTCAAAGTAGTGTTCTTCACTGAAATTTAGCTAAAAAGAGAAATGTGACACATCAGTGATGAGATAATCTTTCAGTTGTTTAGAATGCAAACTAGAAACTAGGCTTTTACTTACATGGGCATACTCTTGGTCAAGCTTTTGGTTGCTCTCCTGCAGGATATGATCTGGATAGCCGATATGTTCCTTGATTGCCATGGCCTTGAAGTGATGCAGAGCAGTCAGTATGATAATGCCAATTACCCTCTGAGGAAAGCAACAAAAACTTTTATTTATATTATACCTTTTCTCTTGCCTTCTCCTTTGAGGGAGTGTCCATCCAGCTTAACTCCTCCAGTGTTTCTACGTACGCTGCTTGGATCTTGCTGATGAGGTCACTCACCTGTGAACAAATGACAAAGACTGAGAATCTGAGTCCTGTCCTAAAGGAGAAACTCAGAAAAAAATATGCCAAAAAATATGTTTTGAGTTTACAAATAGGTCTGACTAGTGTGATAAAAATGTTGAGCATGGCATAATGGAAAATTCCATCCTATTGGCTTCCTAATTTTGTGGCACTGCAGCTCAAAAATACTGCTAAAAAAGTTCAGGCCTAGACCGTAGAGCAAATTATCCATGTCTTTATCTTTTCCTGCATTAATCATTGTAACCTGCACCCCCTTTTTATTTTTCTGTTTTAAGTAAAGCTGCATTTAATTAACTCAGCTGACTCAGAATGTATTAAAACCTGCGATAAATTCTAAATAAAGAAGGCAAGTTATCTCCATACTGTCAAATTCTTCCAAAGCATCAGTGCTAATAAATGATATGTACTTTTTTTAATACAATTTGGCATTTGGAAGGTAGCCATATGTTGCACATATGCTACAAATACGTAACAACAAAGCAGAATTTGTGTTTCACTTGAATTTAAACTCATTTTCAAACTTCTTTCTGCTATGTTCGAAGCGGTTTCGGGGCCAAAAGCACTCACCATTCGTTTACTTTCTCCTGCAAAAGTCTCACGCACGTACAGAGCTCCCACTGCGTTCTCCATGCTGCTTTGGACATAACGGACACATTCTCGCCACCAAGCATCCTCGACAGTGGTCCCATAGAGAGTCTAACCACGCACACAAATACAGTTATTTTGTCTTCAAATAAGCTCGCATTAGCATATGTTGTTCTGTTATGTCAAACCTTTCTGTATCGCGCTCTGGCATCTTTAAAGCGGCGGCTCAAGCTGTTAACTCTGTCAATGATGAGTTGCCAGGTGAGGTAGTTCTGCATAGTTCTGCAAAGATTAATAGTTTTTGTTAAGCTGTGTTGCAGTGTATATTTTCAGTTATAATATAATCTTTACAGACTCCTTCTTGGATGATGGTCCAGGATTGACCTGATACTGTGTCTGGAGAGAACATCGTTCATCTTCTCAAGATAGGGAGAGCTATACACGACCACCTCCTCGTCCAACTGGATATCAATGGACACACTCGACAGCACACCTTGAATAAATCGTGTCCAGTTGAAACCCTGCAAGACAAATATATTATATTTTTAACATATTTAGTTTTATTTGTGTATAGTTATAATTTAATATGGTTACATGTTGTAGGCCTTCCAGCTCTCAGTTAATTTAGAGGGTGAGGGGACACTCATAGGTACAAACTTTAAATCTTTAAAGTTTTACATCTCATTGGATTCAACTAAGATGGTTTTCAACACCTCCTTTGTTTAAAATAAGGTTGAACAATGGCTGATAAACAGTATTTCTTAAAGAAACATGATAATTACTTATTGATTTTTGCTTTTTGACCAAAGCCATACAAACACTGTGAATTAACTGCATTTATATGGCACTTTTTAATGAAAGAGCCACATGTAAGTATACACACAAAGCTTTTCTTTCCTATCACACACACACACACACACACAATGTGAAGGAAAGAACAGGAACTTTCCTGGGATTCAGTATCTCGGCTAAAGAGTCAGGCAGATTAGAGGAGCCATGAATCAAACCACTGACTTTCCAATAAGTCAGTGTGCTCTTTTCTTATGTGAGTATTTGGGGGATGCTTATGAAATGTTCTTTTTTAACTGAATAACATTATTTTTTTCAGCCATTTTTTTGTAACATTTCTAATTTCAGCTATCAAATATGGCCCCCGTGTCGGTCGCTGTGTCCAAAATAGCCACCATGCACAACAAGTTAAAGTGGTACCATCAATTACAATGTGCAAGGTGTAAACATTGTACAAGGTGTCATTACTCACAAAAATAACACGGCAGATTTCGAACACTGGCCGCTTGTTGTGCACAGGAACCAAGAGATTTTTCCAAAGGTCTCTTTTTCTGTAAATATTTTCTTTGCAGCTACATAAGTATCACATGTAAGAGCCAAAAGCATTAACTTGAATAATTCAGAAGCGATGCTGCCTTATTAACCAGCAGTCTCGTGCTTGTTAACTGTCATATGGGCTTCTTGTTGCAGATTTTTGGAGAAATATTTTGCATTTTGGGAACTTTTTATGCAAAGCTGACCTAACTAGTTGCCGGTTATATCTTCATATTTCCTGTACAGGAAAAGGGTCATCGATCTTCTTCCTAACTCTTAATAATAAAAAGAATAAGGTGATTTTGCAAAATTTAAAACAAGGCATATAAACTGCATTTACATTTCAGAAACTGATGTTTTCTCATAAACAGTACATGGAGTCATGTGAAAAAGAAAGTTTTCACAGGGTTTTTTGCAGTCCTATAAACAGCTAACCACACCCCATGATTCAGTAGCGTGTACAATCGTTTTTAGCAGCAATAACCTGAAGTAATATTTTCTGGATGGTTTTATCTGTCTCTCACATAACTGCGGGGAAATTTTGACCCACTCTTCTTTACAACTTTGCTTCAGTTTATTGAGGTTTGGAGGTAGTTGTTCATGTACAAACACATCATTTCATTCGGGTTGAGGTCTGTACTTTGAGTCACTGCAACACTGTGATTTTTTTTCCATGTTCAGTTATTTTGCTGGGGATTTGCTGCTGTGTTTGGGATCACTGTTCTGTTTCATGGCACAAAGCTTTAGCTTTCAGTAACTTGACACTACAATACTTTGGTGTTCAGTCAGCTCAGTGACCGCAAGGTGTCCAGGACCTGTGGCTGCAGAACAAGCCCAAATCATCATCCCTCCCCTGTGCTGACAGTTCATATGAGGTGTTTGGTTTTTACCAAATGTGGTGGTTTGATCCCATCTGTCCATTGTTGCATTCTTGAAATTGGGCTTTGTCCATTCTGGACATTGTCCGAGAAGTCTTGTGGTTCATTCAGATGCTGCTTTGCAAACCTAAGCTGTGCTGTCATGCTCTTTTTAGAGAGAAAAGGTTTTCTCTTGGCAACCCTTCCAAAGTCTTTTTGCTGATCTTACTATCATGGATTTAAACATTTTACATGCTAACTGAGTCCTAGTAGTTATTATGAGGTCATCCATTTTTAGTGAAGTCCTATTCTGAAGCCTTAAACCGAGCATATTGGGTGTCAACGTCTTGGTAAATTGGAGAGAAGAAGAGAGGAAGGGAATCTGAGTGGAATCTCACCCTAAAGCACACCCTGCTTTATCCCATTTTTAACTACAATGAGCGCCAAAATATACAAAAATAAAGTCAGGCTTTATAAAGTAAGGCATTAAAATTGTGAATGAGACCAAAGAGTCATCAGGAAAGGTTTTAGTGAGTTTATACATCATGCGAGCAGTACGATCATTTTCTTATAGAGACTTCTATGCAATCTGACTTTTTGTAACCAATCAGAGTGACCTGCCTGCACCATAATAACGATAATGAAGTGAAATAATTCTTACATTAAAGGTGTATGTGCTCTGCAGTTCACCAAGTGCCATCTTGTTGTAAAGAACGGTGACATCTTGGCGTTCCTCTGCTGGTGATGTAGCCTGTCAAGAAACAGGAAGGAAAAACAAAAAATCTAAACTGATTTGTTTTTTTCTGTTATATAGTCACATTTTGCTATCCTTTCATCAGCAGAGTCTCATTTGTTATGCTCCTAGGAGGCATGAATTTGAAAAAAGGATGGTTAAGAGCTTGGCTGATCTCCTGGTTCCAATATGTATTTGTCTGGTTCTCTCATTTACTGGAAGCAGAGAGGAGGTGCTCATTTTTCATCTTGTCATTGTTAATTTTCCTGAACCTCGTTTCACAGTTCCATTTCCTGTTGCAGCTGGCACTCACATTGGCGATGTCTGTCTCCAGCTCCAGCACTTGCATCATTTCCTCCCACACTCGGTCGTCATCTTGAGTCAAATTCCTGTCCTCTCGGGTTATCTTCGCAATGGAAACCATGAAGTGTAGGTAGGCCTCTCGAACCTGTGCCATAGATTAAATAAAATTTTGAATATATTCATTTTATTTTAACAAAAGCTTAGAACAAATATTTTAAGTATTATATGAGTAAAAAAACTGCAAAAGTGAAACTCAACAGCTCAACATTTTTTTCCCAAACCAAACTGGCTGTTATTCAAGATAAGATCTCACTATGAGGAGTTTTCATTGGACTGCAGGTTCCAATAGATCTGTAGTCAGATACTAGATTTTAATGTTAATCCTTTTCACTTCCACTGAACTGTGGTGCAGGCAGATATCTCATGCATTCATTTTTCAAAATCAAATACAAGAGAAGACATCCACATGATTTCATGAAGATAACAGTATGTTTTTTTTAATCAGGATTTGAGTGAAATGTTGTGTATCACCTTTTTGTAGTTTCCATCATTGAAGTAATAGTCTCTAGATGGCATCCCAAGCCCGGGCTGGTCAATCTAAACAAAATATAAGAATAAGGACAGCAATTAAACACTTTTTCATACCAATAATCCAGAAAATACTTGCAGAGATGTGTTTTTAACAGAATGATAATCAAAAATCCGCATGCTAAACTCAATTATCTGTCTGATTGTCAGATCTGAAGACGTTTCAGAGTTCAAGATGTTAAGTCTCTCACTGGGAGTGACCAGAGCGGACAGAATTAGAAATGAGTACATCAAAGTGATGGCTCAGGCTGAGTGGTTTGGAAACAAAAGTATGTTGGACAAAAGATGTCAAATATGAAGCTGCCAGGCAGAAGGATAAGAGAATGACCACAAAGAAGATTTGTGGATGTAGTAGAAGGAGATGCCGAGGATCGATGTAACAGAGGAAGATGTTAGAGATAGGGTGATCTGCTGTGGTGACGCCTAGAAAGACCAGCTGAACAAAGAAGAGAGAGGTCTGTCTAATTTATTGGGTACCATTAATTTCATAGCAATCCATGAGCAATGAGCTGTTGAGATGTTTTAATTTTAAGTGAAAGGATGGACTGACTGACAGAACAGTGCTGCCATGCTTCTGAACAATGCTCTCTAATGTCTCTGTAAACACTGAAACACATTAATGGGACACACTGTTGGACTGGGAGACATGTGTCTTCATTACGGTGAGTGAGTGATACACTGTCCTTCAGTGCAGAGCACTAAATCCTGCTGAAAACCTACCCCTGTTGGAGTACCGTTTGCCAAAAAGTGGCCAGTCAATTCAGAATGTTATTTATCCTTCTTAAGAAAAGAAACCAGACAAATGTCTGAGTACGTGTGATTAGGATTGAGTCAATGAAGGAAGTTGGACAGATTGTTCGTTTCATTAGTTTACGGACCTTGTTGACAGCAGCAAATGTCAGGCTTATCTGTAGTAGTTGTATAACAGCTGTCATGTACTAATTGTGCCCGGACAAAGTGTTTTCTCACATAGATAATATGGCGCTGAGAGTCCCGGTCGTCCGTCCACACATACATGTCCAGCACAACCTTCTTGTGGAAATGAGCAGTAAGTGTTGCCAGTGTGTCCTCAAAGCTCCACGCTTCCTCTGCAAAATAAAAAAGAGAAATTTGTACTCAGTTTAAGAACATTTATCTAGCTGTAAGGAGCTATTCAGCATACCTGGCTGCAGAAATCTCTATGCCTCTGCTGCACATTTTCTGGGCTCGCTGTGTAAATCGTTGTGCGCGGATGCAGCTATGCGTGGCTAATTCTGTTTGAGCCACCATCCATGATTACATTTAATTAAAGTGGCAAGAGCCAGGAGCACGGGGAAGAGCGGACTATTTAAAGCATCCTTCACAGTCCTGATTGAGGACTTGCTCTTCTGCCCACGCATCACCCTCCCAAACCCCACACCTGACTGCTCGACTGAAAAGCCTCGACCGGCCTCTTGATCCCACCAACAAAGCTTATACGCAGCTATTCACTGAGAGCAAATATAGCTGCACAGGCTCTGCGTGATGTTTTTGAGAAAGAACAGCACTTGTTTGCGTGCCGGTGTTACATGTGCACACGTGCTTGTTTGTATAGAACAGGCAGGAGGCATTAATCAGAGTGTGATTTGTACCTGTGGTGGTGTTCCAGTCCTCTGACGCCACAGGCCAGTCACCGATACTCTCAATGAGCTTCATGAGGGGCTGCGAGTCACGCTGCTCTATGAGGCCTGCAGGGAAAAAAGAACAATCTCAGGTTGTAGAACATAACAGGAACATTATGGTCTCACTACTAAAAGAAATCACGCCATGTTGAGTTCAGACCAGTGGCAGGCACCTACACTGCTCTGAGATACAAAGCTATTTATTCACTGACTCAAAAGGCAAGTTTTCTTAAATAAATTGCCCAGTGACTCTAACAGGTTACTCTAGCAAACGATTTTATGCAATTTAGCCAGACCCAGGTTGCATAGCAGAAATTACTGGTATGCACAGCTGGTAAGTATTAAATATTAAAGTCTTAAAAAGTCTTCAGTTCAAGCTGGGGAACCCTGCTGATACCCCGGCTGTGGAAGGCTGACTGATATAATAAACAGCAAACAGTTTTTTGTCAGTATATCTTGTGCTCTCTTGCCCCTTTGTAGACAGCCTTACTTTCATTCATGCAGGAGCTGTAAAGGATTTTGGCCTTCTTGATGGCATCTCTGTCCTCTTCACTGACTGTCTCGAGAACACCTGCAACAACCAAACACACACAAACATTTTCTGTCTGAAAATGTCTCACCGAAATACTGCAGCCCACACTGACCCACACTGAAGATTTCACCCAGCTGACCTTTGAGGACAATCTCCAGCTTGTCTCGCAGAATGTCAAAGACGCTGTGACGGGAACTGGTCTCCGGAATAACATGTCGCTCCAGCCAACCCCCACAGGCATACTGGTAAAAGTTATCACAAGGCTTCACGGACTCATCCATGTTTTGCAAGAGCCGGGCAGCTTTAAGATGTCGACGAGGAAAGAGAGACATAAGAACAGTGCGGTGAAAATCTCACGAGGCAACTGAGGGAGGATGATAGTTTAAAAATTGTAACAGCAGGAGAAAAAAGAAAAAGCAGATTTCTCACCTGCAGTAACACAGTCTGCAGTTGTACACACATTGCTGGGGTTGGAGCGTAACAGCTGGCCTGGAAAAATCAGTGCGAATAATTACGAGAGAACTCTTTGACTAACTGTGCCCCAGCTGAGAGGGAGGATGTTGTTGTGTGAAGTTCAGACCCAATTTTAAGTAGCCTAGATCTGTAGTCTGTGCGAGAGAGGAAATGTCTGTGTCAGCAGTGACTGTGTTCTTTCACTTTTGTGTGGCTCTGCTGATCAGGCAGTAAAGGGACTTCCAGTATTACAGTGTCTTTCAGAGGTGCAGGCTCAAATATGACACATGCCATCCCGCTCATCCCGCAGTGTATTCTGTGTTGAGCTTAGAAGATTACACTTACCCTCACCTGTTGAGCTCCTGGACACACTCGGCCTGTTAGATTTTTCTGAGTCGGATGCAAGAAAAAAGATCAAAACATCAGACAAACTCTGCAATCATTTATCATGACTTTAATAACTGGGTTGAGTGAGTTGAATGATATTTTTAAACAAAAGAAAATATGACACACAAGGCCATCAGACACTTAAAGTTTAAATTTTTGTGAGAGACATTAAACATTAAACTTTCTACCAAGGATATCTAAAAACATACACACATCATTATTGCATAAAGATGACCATTTTGAAAGATACTTCCAGGATTATTTCATGTGTCAGTTTTGCCTTAATGTTACAAACAAACAGAGTAGGGAGACACATGCCATTACTGCTGTAATATCTGGATTTTTCCACGGTGATCGTAGCAGAGCATTTACCTTTCATAGCTGACGTGTAGAGGACTACAAGCCCGGCCAAGGCACAGCTGACTAACAGGAGCAGCACAGACAGACCAATTTCCGCAACAGTCCAGCGACGCTTTCCGGGTTTACTTGATTTCTCCATGATATCCATTTGGCTTTCGGATTTTCCCATATTCCTCCTAACTGCCGGCTCTGTAGGAAAGACACCGTTGGAGTGTGGGATGGTCCAGGCAGAGAGCTACCGTCGTGTGTTTTTGCGTGTGTATGTGTGTGTGGGCTGTGCAGTGATCCATCGGTAAACTGTGCCAGCTGACCTGCAGTGAGTGAGCTTCAACTGCCGAACACCTACAACAACTTCACTGACAGGAGTTTCACTGACAGTGAAACTGTTGGTCTTGATGCACGATGCAATTTATTTTTCTTTTATAAAGTGACATAAAATGTTTTAGCTCAGGTTTCAATCTGTAGTCTTTCATTAAGACTTCTGAACCTGTTCAATCCACAAATAAGGTTTTGAGATTTTCTTTACACAGCTTAACAAAATATTATAAAGTTAATAAAATCCAAGTAGCTGGAGAGGTTAAAGTGCCTTCAATCTTTTTATTTTATTAGAGGAGGAGGAATGCTGAATTATAAATATGGAGAAATATAAATATGGAGAAATTACTCTGCTGTTAATATTTAAACTGAAAAGGTCACCATGTGGGTAATGAGTTTTCATCATGCAGACGGATGGGGGGAAAAGTTCTGGTCTGATTTAAGGGACAGTAACTATGAAAAAAATGTTGAAATTATGTTTCCATTTTTGGGTACTTTTGTGCGCCAAAAATGGAAACATTTTTCAGTGAAACTGGTGGATATCTTTATCTCTTAAGTCCTTCAGAAAAAAGTTGGCGGCACAGTCCAAAACAGTAGGTGCTTCAATTTAAGCAACCATGTGCCAAAATGGAGAGGAACCACAGGCATAGGTCACACATCGTTGCTATAAAAAATGAACAGACAGATAGGATAACTGTGCTCGAGGCATCTTGGCCTTCCAGTAGAGCGAAATGTTTACCTGGACACCTTAGATACACAGGTGTAAATGATTATGTGTCTCAGCTGTCCACTTGTGGGGCCCATCACCCCCGACACATTTTAAGGCCAAGTGTGAAGGTCAAAGACTTTTTTGCAGCAGGCGTGTGGATGTGTTGTTGTTGTCTGTAATTTGGATTACACAATGGATTTCTGTAGCTTTAATATGTCAGCGGGGTACGGGAATGTTTGGTTGTTAAATATTTTTCTATAATACTGATGATTCTACAGAGGTTGGTCTACATGTTTTAATACTTACTATATTCAGTATATTTTGTACTCTGTAGAAGGTCATTTCACTGGCGCACCTTTATCGCTAAGGTCCATATGTTATTAATCTGGCAAGAAAAGAGTCACCATGCATCGAATGCGATGCTCAAGCTGAAAACAATTTAACAAACAGTTGAACATTAAACTTGCCTACTCTGTTCATTGGTTTTTTTTTTTAATACAAGTATTTGGCCCCACCTTACAGCCCCACACACATACACATGCACACTGAGCCATGCTTTACTTCAAGAGAGCTAATTTCTATGCACAATAATTATGCATTTGTGAGCACAATATTGCAAATGAGCATTTGTGCAAGGGACAAAACAACAATCACCCGTGGCTTTCAGCAGCATTGCTTTGCATCTATTCACTCTGCAGCACCTGTTTCTTCCATAACCATTCCCATTGCCCTATCATTAGGCCTGACAGGGACGGGCTGTAAATCAGAGGTTCACACTGCTGTGGCCCATTAGCCCTTCCTGATGAATACTCATGGGCACATATCTGGCTCTATAGTGATGAAGAGCAGGCAGGGGCTTGTTAAAGCTTCACTACCAGCCGCAGACTGTATCAGCATCAGACCGCATAGAAACACCCTCTGAGGCTCAATCCTGACATAAAGCATTAAAGACCGACCTCATATTATAGAAAACTGTCCGGGAATAATGTTCAGTCTGTTGTGACTCACTACAGGGACTTATTTACATATTTCAAATGTTCTCAGACAGTCTCACTGAATATTAAATCCAAGGTTCATTTCCAACTAATGCAAAACTGAGTTGGCATAAAGAAATGGACAATAAAGAAGCAACATTCATTATTCTTTACAGAACTCCCTTTTCTAATAAGACAAGAAACCTTTAAAACCATCATGTATTATTTTTGACTGGTCATTTTTGGAAAAGCTGGTTAAAAGTTGAACACAAGGATGTCACTTTTAATTTGTACTTCACGCCATTACCTAAACTGAGATATTTCTCAGTGCTGATTTGTTTGAATTAGTGCATTTGAGATTTTAAATTTTATCTTATAGATGGAAATGAACAACAAGCAGATGAGTGTGTGCAAACGCATGTGCTTCACATGCACTAAAATTAAATCAGTGTTGATTCACACAGCATCTGAACCGTGCTCTGCCAAGATGTAGCCTTCTGAAGACACCTGTAATTGGCAAGCGTTTCCTATCATAAATTAGATTTTCTAAATCCTATAACCAGACCCCAGAGCTGGTTCAGGAGTCCAATTCCTTCTCAGACCGCTTTCTTTATCATGTGGGAAAAAGTTGTCATTTATTTTTATGTCCAGTGAAGCCAAAAACATATTGCCTACCCCCAGCTTCCATCTTTATTCCTCAACATGACCAAGCAGATGGTTAGGACAGGCTCTTTGTAGCCTGAGAGACACAACTCGGGATAAAAGAGGACCGAAAACACTCATCATTGTCAGTCCAGCGTATTGATTTATCTGCATTTTACCAACTATAAAGCTGGCAACACTTTTAAGAGACGGCATGGGCACCATGCTTGAGGTGTTCAGATGTTCAGCAGATTGAAAAAAGACATGTTAAACACATGCTTTCAAAGTGAGATGAATCAGCATTGTCACTGACTCAATCACGAGCTTTTAGCAGTGGAGGACAACTTGTGTCAGCTGTAGCTGAGATCCACGGGGTTTTACTTGCTTTTTAAAAGAAAGGCAAAAAAGCACAGAAGTAATATGGGTGCTGAAATTTAGGTGGCTGCTGAGTTGATAACCTTGATAACCTTTACTGAAGTAGGGCTCAAAAAGACATAAGTGAGCAAAGACAAAAATTTTAATCAGCCAAGAGAGTAAATATTTCCAACTCTATCATCAGGATCACTGATCAAGATTGTTACGGAGTTTCCTTCTCTCGTTGTTGGTTCAAATTTGTTTAGCTGAGTTCAAAGGCTCACATGGCTACCTGGCAGGTAATCATATTGCTGCTCATAACACTGTGAGATTACTGTGCTCAATGTAGCATAACGCTAAGCCTTTATAAGCACCATTTAAAGGACTCACAGCTCTGAAACTCCCTAACTGCAGCAGGCTTGTCACATCTTCAATATTCCTGAGTCCATCACAGTCTGTCAGTAAGCTTTTAGCAAGGCAGGGTAACACTGTCTGTCACAGCTGAGATGGCATTTCTATTTCTAGCCTCCTTTGTTTGATCAGTTAAAAGCCATGCTGAAATTACGATATCATATTTGAAGATATTTGGCCAAAGAGGGTAGGAGAATAGACAAGAGCGAAGATAATAAATGGTATAGCTTATTTAAAATATATTTAAAATGACAAATTACAAGTGCAAACAACTTCTACAGGCTATTGTGTTAATTTCTACACATGTATATAAAAAGATATGGGAGAACCAACAGAGATTAATGTGTTTAAGTTAGTGGTACATTCTGTCAACAGTGAGATGAGCATTCAAGCAAAAACCAACTCATTTGTTGAGTGACATTGCAGATCGAAAGTTAGAATTCTGCTAAACACTTTCAGATTGATTTTAAATCATTTCCGAAGGTATTCACAGCAGCTTTGACATTAAATGCTAGAAAAAAATAAAACCCAAAAATATCAAACACAATCTAACAGTCGGAGATTCAGGGTCTCCAAAATAAGAGCCTTTCTCTGTAAGTGAGATCAATCAGTACTAAATGTCCTATGGAGTCTTTGTTTTAAGCATGTTAAGATTATATGCGGCTTTGTTCAGTGACTGGTACTGTACTTCGCCGAACTTTGTCTTACAAACAAAACAAGGATTATCAGGTCAGCCAGAGATCTGCACACTTTCACTGGCGTTCAGTCTCATTCCCTTATTTTGCCCTAAACTGTGTGACAGTGCCATCTACGTTTTCCACACAGCAATGTCTGAACAGCTTTAAATCTGTCCTGGGACCACTCCGCTGCTGACCTGATACCTGAAGGCTGCAGCTTCACAGGGTAACTTTAACCACTTTCACTTTGGCACGTGACAGCAAACAGGAATGCAATCTAGAGGACCCGGAGGCTTACCTTTGTATGTGGATGGCAGAAGTCCCTGAGCCGTTCCCCCACAGCGTGCTAATATCTCAAACACCCCTGCTGAGCATCCACTCAGAGCTGGTGTGTAGAGAAATGAGTCTGTGCTGCGGGTTGAAGGAGACGTTATCCAGTTCAGTGTGCTGCTCAGGGAATGAGTGAGGCAGCCGAGAGGGAGGGAGAATAAAAGAAGGAGAGGATAGAGGGAGGGAGAAAGAGGAGGCAGATGGGAGGTGATAGTACTAGATTGTTTTTGATTGCATGACTGTGATAAGAAAAAAAAACACACATCAGGAACAAGTGTGTGTGTTATGAAGAGCTGAGGTGTGTAGCTGAGGGGTCAAAAGGATATTGGTTGTGTTACAGTGAGCATCAATTTCTTTTCCTCACTGTGGAGTGTGCCCAGCTGCTGAGCGGAAAGACCAGAAAAATCTGGAAAGCTCTCAGAGAGATAAGACAAACACGTCCTCAAAGCCCTCTGCTAACAAATAATCCGGCACGCACCGTGTGTTTAAACCTATTTTAGCTGTTTTGTTCTCATCCCAGCAGCCACAAACATATGGATCTATACTACTCCAGTCATCATCAGCACAAGCACCACTCACTGCTGATTCTCCTGTCACACCTCTCTCCCCTAGTGTCCAGGAAAACTTGTCTTCAGGGAGCTCTTAGATGCCTATGGAGAGCCTGATGGGGATCTGAACCCTGGCCTGGTGTCAAATCTAAATGGCATGGCGCCTGGGCTCATTATCAGCCTGATTAACCACACTAATTAGCTGATAATAAAGAGAAAGTAATGTGTTTGGCTGATGTTCATAGACTCCCAGTCAGGTGTTGTTGCTACCCAAGAAATTGACAACAAATTTAAGGGATCTTGATCAAAACTAAAAAATATAAAAATAAAGAGCATGTGTTGCTGAAGATGCACTCGTGTGTTTATTACTCACATGCAGCATCATTTACATTTAGAAAAAGGAATTGCGCAGAGATGTTTACAAGTGCAAAAGCTGCAGTCATTTAGCATGACTGATGGAGTGAAACGCAGCAGGGAGTGGAGATTTGAAACTGAGTTAATAATTTATTCATAGATTTTATTTAGCAGGAGAATGTTTCCTCTCCTATAATGTTTCTGCAAGACTGCAATCAATTTATTTCAGTGTTGATCCTGAATTTGGTCATCAGTCCACTGATTTCACTGATTTCATGTAATTAAGGCTTACAGTGATAGGAAATGATCAGACTAACTTTAATAACTACTAAAAAGTAGAATAACTTGTTACAATACAAAAAAGAAAACTACACATGGATTTTAAATACAGTTTGAAACATATTCCCAAGACATCATCATTATTATTTGTTAATACTTTAATGTCGGCTCTACAGAGAGATGTGTCTTATTGCATGGTCCACGTATAATTCCTGCAGGGGAGTGCTGAGATGTATTTCTTACTCACAGAAACAGGAACATGCAATCAGGCATAAAAGTGTTAGGTCATCGCTCTCTGCTTCTGAACTATGAAGTCATCCCACAAGGACCGAGCTAAATACACACAAAAGCAGAGGACTTGCACAGATGCTCATTTAAGTGTTACAAAGAGCTGTGAAATTACTTTTTAGGCAATAAAAATATTGCTGCTTTAAAAGAAAGGACTTCTATTTTGTTTTTATGTGTTTCAACATATACGAGCTTTAATTCGGAGTAGGCAAACAAAAAGCGTTGGTTAATTTGGTTGACCTTTCTTTTTCTTCTGTTCCCTCTGTTTTGAATACTCTGCTTTTTCTATTTTGTCATGATTCAAACAAGCTGCTCTGCTCGCATCAAGTCTTTACTTTTTTCAACTTACTTTTTACAATTCCACGTATTGCATGTCATATACTGAAGTGCAGAGTTTACCTGCGGTTTTGCAAGAGTCTTATAGCGTTTAAGTAGGCAACCTGAAATTAGATTATCGGAGATTTATTTGCTGTAAGACCGTTTGTTCTCGCGCAGGCCATAAACAAATACTGGACTGTCTTGGTGATTAGTGGATCTGAAAAACAAGCTTGAAAGCTTTTTAATTAGGCTATTGTTGATGAATGCTACTGTACGTATTTGATGGAGAAGGCTGATCTACTTTGCTAAAAAGCTTTTGCCAGAAAATGTAATGTGTGCTCAGAAACTCTCAGAGTGAGGCTAGAAGGATGTTGTTGTTGTGGGAAGACAGTTTGTATATTTAGACCCCGTAACTAAGAATGATAATAGATTATGTGTTATGCAATTTGGAAAAAATTGAAATTTTATTTAATTTTTTTCATTAGACAAAGTAGACAAGAAAACAGCATGTTCTAACTGTAATTAATAAACATTTAAAAAACAGTTTTTCATTTCTGCTTGTTGCGGTTTTGCCTATTTTAGAGCTTGGTGCTCGACAATAGCAGCAATCATGGCTTTGCATTCTCATCTCCCTATTAATTACGTCCTGTGGGTTGTTGGATTAGGCCTGCAGTCAGTGTGAGCTTAAAAAGCTCAGAATATTTCAACTCCAACAATTAAAACCATGCCATTTTACAAAAAGCTCATTTATTGGGACTTTCTGATGAGGTGATATGAACTTATATTTGTCTCTTCTTTCAAAAACCACTATAGTCTCTTGGTTATGTAAGAGTGGTTTGCTGAAAGAGGCAGAGATTGCATGAAACAGTGGCATTGAATCTTGTTAGAAGCAGGTGGATGTTGAGGATGTCTGTCTGTCTGACAGTGTATGTTGTGCTGACACTCTTTGTCAGCTTGGTGGCATTCAGTTAGAGTCATTGTCTTCCCTCAGCCCGAAAGAAAGGCTGTGATTAACTGGTCTGTTCCTCCTCTGTTGATTTACTGCATGTGTTTAATAGGCCTCGGAGAAGGCACACAGGCCATTAAGCACAGAGCTAACATAAAAGCTCCAAAATGAGGTCCCGCTGCAGACTAACTCTGAGGAACCAAATGGGAAGCAAACCTCATGGTCTCTGTCCTCATCTCACAAATCAGCATTCATTAGATCACAGTTTGCAGGTGTAATGTGTTGAAATACAAGTGGCCGCTGGTATATTCATTCCTCAAATGCAGCATAAGCATGGCTGAGCATAATTGCTTTGGGGATAACTTCTTTGGAAAAGAAAGTATACTTCTTTAGACGATTTTGCCATACAGAAAGATTTTAAAAACATATTTTTTATTAGCATTGCCTTTTTTTTATGTTTGTGTTCTGCTGAAAAAGTCTATTATAGATGGAACATAGGGTAATTTCTGCTTTTCATGGTTTCTTCTCAGTTTGTGAATATTGCGTAGCTTGCCAAAGACACAAATAAGAACAAATAGTTTTTCCCTGAATTATTTTGTCAAGCAGATGTAAACCTGCACTGAACTAATTAGAAAGCAATAACAAGAAAGGGGAAACAGTCACAGCAGCATGAAGAGCTTGAATTAGGTTAGGCTTTCATATGGAAAGCACTACAATACACTTTGTATGGTGCGTTTATGAAAGCTTTATTGAAGTCTGTCTGCAGTTGGACCACAAATACTTCCAATACTGCATTTAAAATAAGACTTTTTAGCACAAAGTTGTGAATACCCGTAGCCTACACATTAAACACGACAAAACACCCCAAATAAAGTAGCTCAATAAAATAAAACAAAATGACCCAATAAAAACAAAAGACTTCTGTAAGTAAAAATGTAAATAAAATACAACACTAAAAGATTCATGATATTGCTTAATAATTGCTTAAATGTTTCCTACTTTTTATTTTAGTGACACATTTACAACAGGTACAATCACCAGTGACCCCTGACAACAAGATACCCAGTGTGCTGCATACGGTACTGAACTAAAATCAGTATAAAATCATTGAAATACTTAATAATATGATGCAACCCAGTTCACCATAACAGTAGCTCTTTGACAGTGTCAATCACAACTGAACATTATTATATTTGTAAAGGTATAATTTATGCTGAACTGTAGGGATATGATTTATCATCATAGGCTGAACTACTCATCAGCGTGATCGTAATTCGTGCTGGAAGGGGCACAATAGTCTAATCCGCACAGCTTACTTATTAATAAACTGTAATCAATATGCATCACAGATTTAACTAATGTACCACTGCAAATAGTAGCATCCTGCAAGACCTTTTTTGTTTACATATTATCACCACCTTTCCTTAAACCCGTTCATTTTTGTTGGACATTTAGTGCTCTTTCACTGCAGCTGTTAATCACAAGAGAACAGTGAGAATCATTTAGCTCTTCATTATTTCATTATTATGGAAATATTGACGGTAAGAGTTTTTTAAGCTTCAGGTAGAACTGTTGATGGTGGAAAATAACTGGATTGCTGTCAATTGCAATAATATTAAACTAAATAAAACACGTTAACGTGAATGGATGAGTTTCTTTGTTCACAGAAAGGTGAAGTGACAAAATACCCCCCACTATCCACCTGTCCCTCAGGTTTTAGCAGCTAGGACAGCACCGTGGCAGGTCTAATCCTCCTTATCTTAATGGCATCCGGCCCTATCGCTGGAGCAGTAGGGAAGATCGACCCTTTGCCTTTCTTTATCAGCAAAAACCACTTCCCTCACCAATCCTGTTGGTCACCCTGCTCTCTCGCCATCAGTAGGCCTGTCTCACTCTGAACTTACCAAATCTTCTTGTGCAATGTCATAATTCCAGCCTCAGTTGATGTCCAGATGCATGTTTCCAGGAAAACATAAAAAAGCTTCTCGGGAATGCTGTTGAAATGGGCTGACGTTTCTGAAAAAACAAAACACTCACATGTATGTGCAAATACACAGAACACACAGGCTGGATGTGTACCTTGGCTCTGGGTTATTTTCTTTGCCTCCCCATATTCCCACTGTGGCAATAGGGACTTTGCAACAGGGGAGTCAAGAGAGGCTTTGTAGCTCAGATTTTTAAAAAAGATTTTCTTTGCAAAGCCTTATCACAGTTTGGCTTTTATAACAAGAAAGTTGGGTTTCCCTAGGTAATTGCTCGACTGAAAACAAGTGTAGATATACCTGGTTTCCCAGGGAAAACTGTATGTGCTGTATAAACACTAAAACTCAGAAAAAGCATGTCCTAGCGAATATGCAATGCAAAGATTTTGCTTGAAATGCTTAAAAATATTTGAAATATTCAAAGGTCAATTTGTTAAATGAGGTTAACTGCATAAGATTACCAAAATATCAGTGTCAAAACCAAGAGTACCAAAAACTGAAAATGCTCTAAATAAAGCCAAAAAGTACCTAAATTGAGCTTCATTTACTCAATTTTCCTTTCTCAAAACAAAACAATGTTAAAAACATGCACACACACACACACACACACACACACACACACACACACACACACACACACACACACACACACACACACACCTGCTGTTGAATTTGAATCCACCAATCAGGATCTTAATCATGTGAATGCTTAAACAGCATTCATATTAATAAATCTGAGTTCAGCCTAAATCTTCTACTTTGTCTTATTGTGTCGTTATCTTTCTGTTCATCGTGAACCTGAAAGGAGCTGAGCTGTACGTGAAAGACTTTCACTGTCCAAAATACTCTGTGTGCAGAAATCATTTACCATGGATGATAATCAGCTCTGAAAAATAATTGCTGCTCAGGAGCTGATAGCTATCGGCATCAGTTGGATCATTTTTTTGTTAGTTCTGTGTTTTAGTTCTTCTGTTTCATGCACTGTAGCACAAGGAAGCTAAATTGTCTTCTTTCACCACATTTTTCTTGCATTTAAAACTAAAACAGTTTATACAAAATGATGCATCTGTCATTTCAGGAGATCGGTCTGACACCAAAATGTGCTGAATGTGAAAATAAAAATCAATTTTGACCATCAGATAGACTCCTCAACTTCCAGGCAAGTAATGAAGTGACCACTAATAACAATGAAGAATACTTTTGATTGACATATGACCCGTAAATACATCTAGGCAACAAGAGGCTTGAATGCCAGGTTTATGTAGGGGAGAGCAGTGTGTCATAACTCGTGAGATGAATCATCATCAATTTGCGAAAATCGTTGTGATTCTTCATTTCTACAATAATTAGTTAAGACAATAAAAACAAATTTGTCTATCTCAACTCAACTCAACTCAATTCAATTCATTTCTTCCAAATGATCGCTCCTTTTTCAAATGTTAAAATGCCCAACTTAGAGCAATTAACAACATGTTTATAGCCTGCTATCCTAGATTTCTTCTTCGTAACAGCTACTGAGGTTTGATTTTTATAGAAATCTTGTTGGACAAAAGTTATATATTATTAGGGTGTGGCTCTTTTGAAGGTAGGGTGAGTCCGACTGGGCAGCTTTAACGCCAGCTCATATTTGTGACGTTGGTGCCTTTTGGAGCATTTTTATTGAATTATCTGCTAAATACTACAACTTAAGGTGCATTTAATGTACTCCCAGCAAGTCCAAGAAGGCTATGCTCCAGTTTTATTTTACTTGTATCTCATCACAAATTACACATAGAAATAATTTTCTAAATAAACTTGCCTGTTAGTTGGCAACACTCAATCCTTTCATCTAAATATTGTCAATTCTCACTCCAAAAACCCAAAAACTAAAATAGCAACGGCTCTCCAGGCTTTTGTATACAGTCTATATGTTAATTCTTGTTATTACTAATTGTCACTAATGCTATTTGTTTCTTTAATATTATAACCTAGTTATACATGAATAGCTTTAAGTAACTGTAATGGTAAACAGTTTTTTCCCTCTATATGTGAACCAATTGCACTATGCTGATTTAGTATAAGAGCTTCATTACACAGAACCAAACAGGAAAGGATACAAAGACTTGAAACGGTCCTTCTGAACACATCACGACAAATATAACAGTTTCTCTGGGTCATGGGACTCATTTTCTAATAATTGCACAGCCATTCTCCTGAACACATCAGTGGTTTCTTTGAAAAGAAAGTGTCTTTCTTAGGTGATTTCGTTATCAGAAGTATGAATATTTTCACGTTTTCTTTTGTTTTTGTTGTTGATGTGTCCGTTATCTGTGCCTAATGAACAATGAAACGTTCTGGTGGCGGGCAGTAATTGCTCAGAGCCCAACAGTGGGGGTGTAATTAGAGAGACAGGGAGGAGTATATGACTTCATGACTGGTACTGTTTAATGATAATGGGGTGCAACGCCACACTACTGTGGTCAGCTAATCATACTGGGCCGGCCTGGACAGCTCTCAGTGCAAACGAGCCGTGACTGGAATACTGAGCAGGTGCTCGCCCACACAGTTCCACACCATTCACTCCGCAGGGGATCAGGCATATGATTATAGGTGTGACCCTGCAACACCTGCAACAATGTCATTAGTGCTACCACGCATGGACAGTTTAATGTAAATAAACTAATGTCATCAAGCCACCCAGTAAAAAGACTGACCACATGCTGCTGTCTACACTTTTACAAGCACAGATTGCCCTTGAAAGGTCATACAATGAGAAGAAAATGAGGGTGCTGATCTACAGGAAGTTGGCAAGAAATTCTGATTATTGATTGATCTTTGCATGCTCTTATCTGAAAAGAATATCATCAGCTAACGGCAGCGTGGCAACAGGAAAAGAATGTGCTGATTTGGTAGTACTTGTTGTATTACGAGAACTCTAAGGTATAAAAAAAAGTTCTGATGACGACATCACATTTAAAACTGAGAAAAACAGGAAACTGAAGCGTGCATGTTCATTTGCTGTAGTTTCTCTCAGTTTATATTCATAGACACTAAAGTTTGTATGTATAAGAGAATCATGGGATAAAGACACATCCTGAACTTCATGGGCAAAGTATAGTTACGTGGCTGCCACTGAGACAGATAAACAGAATAAATAAAGTACAACTGTAAGCAAATGTTTACCAGTTCTCTTCTATATTTTTAATCTTATGAGTAAATAGCAGCAGCTGGGCAAAAACATCAGCTAGGTCATGTTCAAATACAGTCATGACGATAACTGCTTGTATGTTAGATAAAAATATTAGATACACCCATAGACTTGAATCCAGTCCAAATGCAACAGGTCAGTCACTTAAAGTGCCTTCATATAGTTTATTACTACAATTTACGGTTAGGACTCAGAGAGACGTTAATGCACTTGTTTCTGCTGTTCATCTCAATTCGTTTCAGTAAAATGCATATGCAAAATAGTACAAAGACAAATCAGTATAACACAGTAACATAAAAATTGTGGTCTTAAAAATGAATGCCTCTCTGGCAGTATCAGTGAAAACTGGAGATGTCCGAGTATACATTGCAACTGAAAACAAGAAGTATGTCAGACCCTGAAGTAGAATAATTATAGTTTGCTGGCAAGTGAGTGCCAGCAAAGTGGGTTTTGTGGGTTTTGCAGTTATTAGGGAGCCTGTGTCTTCATTTAGGAAATTTGCAAACAAGTTAATTTTTACATGCCAAATATCCTAAACTGTGTGTGACATAAAGGCTGTTAATGCAAGTAGTTTTAACTGCAAATTCACCAAAGGTTCTATTATTTTCTAGCACCTCTTGTAGGGGCCTGTGGAGGATTTTCCTCTGAGCTGCCTGGTCTTCCTTGCACCTAATATGGGTTTCTTGGGAGCATTTTGTCCTTGTTTTCTTTGAAACCCCGATGGTACTGTTTAGGCTCAACTCAGCCTTTGAAGGCTTGTTGTGTTCTCTGTAGTCTATCGTATCTTGTTTTGTTTTTCTTGTGCTATAAATAACATTTTTTTCTTTTCATTTATTAGTTGGATATTGTTGGGCTCGTGTTTTGTAAAATCTTTAAAACATGCTTTGTGAATGGCTTTAAGTCTAAGTTTGACCTTGTGCGTTCATATTTTTTACATCACTGACCTTATTAATAAGTAGGGAGCAACCAAGTACTTTTACAGAAACACTAAAAAAATTTTTTACAAAAAACAAAAGGCTGCACAGTTATGGAGGCATGATTAAATATAATATGGTTATGGATAACAGCATTAAAAATGTATTGGAATGTAACTAGTACATCATAGGAACAAACTGCTTTTAAGGTACATTGTTCATGATGTTGCTAATTTTAATATTTATAATGAACTTTGGATTATGTTCTCCTTTATGGCATTTAAAAAAAGTTATCCTGGCAATGAGTTATCCAGAAGGTGATGTTAATCCAAAAAATATCATATTTAATAGCAAATCACTAACTGGAACCATTTTACAGTACAGAAGTTCTGTTGAAGGAAGAAGGGTGATTTAAGGGACTTGGGCTTGACTGAGTATTTCAGATGCTGCTGATCTGCTGGGATTTCCCCAAAACCATTTCTAGGGTTTACAGAGAATGGTCTGATAAAAGAAAAAAATATGCAGTGAGTGGAGGTTCTCTGAAAGAAAGTGCCTTGTTGATACCAGAGGTTAGAGGAAAATGTCCAAAGTGCTTTGAGTGGAGAGGAAGGCAAAAGTAAAAATATAACAAAAAATAACAAGTAACTACTAAAGTACATACATTATACATATACATTCATTAAAATAGTACAGGTAACAGGATACTTTTATTGTGAGATAAACTTGTCGGGTATTGTGACCGTCATCGGGTTCAATATAAAATTATGCTACTGAAGAATTTGATCTTTTTTAGACTTTGGTCACTCCTTCATGCATCTTGGAAAAAAAATTAAGTAGTAGCAGAAACTTACTGAAAACAGAAACATAAAAATTTACTTATAATTGTTTCTTTTTAAAAGGGGGGTGGGGGGGAAGCTAGCTAATATCCTAGAAAACGTGGGTCTTGTGGTTTCTGGGAAAGTCACCCATCAGTCTCATCAGTGTTTCCATCATGGAAGTGTGGCGCCCTCTGTTGTTCAACATCTGGCCTTGTAGTGACAAATGTAGTTACACGTGTGCCTGTCACTTTAAGAAATGCTCAGAATTGTGGGTAAAATGTTAACAGCCAATCAAATCACTGTTGTCAATGCGTTGTTATGGAGTCGGCCTAATTTAAAGCATAGAAAACCCCGAAAGTTTCTCTGTGTGTTTGAGTATTTTAATTAAAGCTACATTTTATTTGCTTTCTCTATATTAAAACTAAATGTCCATGGATCGGCTGGAGGTGTTGCGAGAGCACAATAAACAGTTACTGGACCAGCTGAGGCAGCATGGAGAGAAACTGGAGCGGCTGTGCGGCTGCAGTGAAAGCCGCAAGAGGGAGAGAGATGGAGTTGAGGAGAGAGGACCACTTGAAGAAACGGTCTGGATGACCGGTGGAGACCGCGGCCCTGCAAGGGCAACCCTAGCCAAGTCTTCCGTGAAGTTTGCCGGTAATTAAACTGTTTGTTTACTTGACGCCGGCAGCACGAGAGAAGTAATTAGCAATAAGCTAAGGTCGCAACAGAGTTGCTCATGATCAATCCAGACCTCACATCACAACAAACCAAAGCTGTCGACGTTTTGTTTACGAGATAGCCAGATTAAACTCCTTCATATATACAGCCCCAACTCCAAGAACGTGTAAAACGTAAATAAAGACAGACTGCGATGATCTGCAGATCTCGTAGGCGCATATTCACATTAGAACAAATGTTTAAACTAGAAAATGTACGGTTTTAGGGGCAAAGATAATGTCATTTTGAATTTGATGGCAGCAACACGTCTCAAAAAACTTGGGACAGGATCATATTTACCACTGTGTACACGTCTGGACACTGAGGAGACCACATGGTGGATTTTTGGGACAGGAGGAACTGAAATATCCAAGACTTACCCTGAAAAAGAAGTCTGGAAGGGAGGATATGTTTGAGCACTCATGAGACCTTTCCAGATGCCAGTTTCATAGATGCTGATGTATCCCCATGCCATGAGAGATACATACTTTTGAGCATTATTAACAAGCTCTATGCCCCTTTTCCTTTTTAGTCCAGAGGACACAGCAGCCATGTTTTCCAAAAAGAAACTGTTTTTCACTTTACCTCAGTCCATGTAGTGATTTCCATGAGAGAATCATCATTAAATGTAGTGCTGCGTGATAGTCAGAAGACTATGGGCATCCAATATTGATTCTCAGCCTTGTGTTTTGTGTAGAGAGATTTCTTCAGACTCTTGGAATCTTTTGATGATATTATGTACTGTAGATTCGGTATTCAAAATCTTTTTAATTTCACATTGAAGACATTATTCTGAACCTGTTCCACACAAGCTGTACATGCTGTTTTGTACAGATTGGTGAACCTCTGCCCATCTTTGATTCTGGGAAACTCTGCCTGTTTAAAATGCTTTTTTTTTTTTTTTTTTTTTTAAATCCAATCATCTTGACCTGCTCCTCTAGCTGTTTCTTTTCGGTACCATTTACTTTTCTGGCCTTTTGTTGCCCCTGGCCCATGTTTTGCTGCCATCAGAATGAAAGTCAACTAATATTTTACATGAAATAGTAACATGTTTAAAGTGGTTATTTCGAAGTCAGTGACCAGGTCTGAGACCACTCCCAGTCAGTTGCCATCTGCAAAATGACCTTGGGGTGTCAAGACTACAATAAAATGAAAATAAGATGGACTCAGTCTTGATCCTGTTTAATCAGTTTTTAATTGAAAAGGATCAAGTTGCCACTTACATGCAATCTATTTGCAATAATCCCCCAATTAGCTGTGATAAATCTCTAATCTGTTGCTATCTGCATCAGATCTGTGGTGCTGTTAGGTCTAGAGGTGGACTCGATACTGGCAGACCACGAAGAAGCTACACATCGGGTTTGATTCTCTCGACCACAGACAGAGCCAGATTGAAACAGGGCGAATTTATAAATGTATAAACACAAACGCAGCTCGTTCATTTCAGTATTCTACCAAGAACAAAATATTTGCGTACAAGATAAAAAAGGTAATTTGCTATCATATCCAGAGCAGTCTGTGTTAATACAGATACTGCTACTGTGCCATGTGGGTTGTTCTACAGTCTGTGAAACTGAACTGGGTCTGTGCACCGGGGCTGCTGTTTCACATCTCGCAGTCAGAAAGTCTTGTTATGTGGGCGTCTCTGAAGAAATGTAATGTGCAATGTTTGTTGGTTTTGCAACAGAAGGTGCAGTTGCTGCCTCACTCCTGAGTGAAAAGACCCTAACCTCACCGTCACTTTACTGCATCATTCCCAGTTAGAACTTGCAGCGCCTGATGCTGTAACAGACATTACAGAGCCAAACTTCACATATTTACTCTCAAACTCTGATAGTGTGCTTCGGATTTCACTAAGGCCTCAGTCACACTAGAGGAAAAATAGACCGGTAACTTCTGTGTGATCACGAGAGGTGGTGGTTGGTGAGTGATTGGAATGAATGCTTTTTGCTGTCTGGGACTGATTGCAAATAGTTGCACCAACCAAATGGTCATCTAGAGGTTAAGCATGCAGCACCCTCAACCTCTCAGTGACCAGTTTTGGTTGCAAAGCGACTGCATAGGCCACACTGTGGGAGTAAACCTGTATCAGGTCTGCAGTTAATCGCTGTCTTATTTGTAAATGGAAAATTAATTGCCAAGATCAGTCGGAGTTAGTTTGCTCCATCATTTACTTCTCCAAGTGAGGATATAATGTAATAAATCACATACAACTGAGTTGCTATGGTTTTTAGCAAATGGCTGCAAATAGCACAAAAAAGCATGTCTTATTTTGTGCCCGATATATGTGCATTAGTTGTCTTTAGGAGTGTTCATTTATTTGGAATGAGAGGGGAGCAAGTTTATCAGAATGAGTGCGTAACTTTTACGGATGGATTGCTCAAAGCTGAGTGCAGTGCCAAAACCTCGGCTTTGCCCCGTAACTGTGAGTGTTTAGAGCAAAGGCCCGCATATTTCTGTTCCCTAACAACCCTGAAATAAAGCAGAACTGAATTGAACAGATAAATGGATAAAACTTTTTTTTTCTTTTTACAGCAAGCAGAGTGGGTGTTTCAGTTTTTTAGTCACATTTCTGCACAGAGATTGCGACACAGTGAAACAGCAGTTCGCTCACACAGTGCAACATATTCACATTTCTTTCACGCCCCTCGATAGTATGTTGGGGTTGATTAAAATAAATATGCTCAACATTCCACTTCAGACACTCGCAATCAAATGCAAGACAAATGGTTTTTCGTGGTGTAGGGTGACTGAGGCCTGAAGTACTTATTAATGAAGTACTTTAAATATTTTACAAGTATTTTTTCCCTGGAGATGTGGGCTTTATTATAGAGAGTGGATGATGCTTGTTTTTATTTTTTAATAGTGGATTTAGTATATACATGATGAAATGATGTGTAAAATTTGAAAGTATCTGGAAGAAAAACTACAAAGTGCACCTTTATTACCATTCATCAGAGATGACAATTAACTGATATGTGTTCAAATGTAACTAAAATAAAAAAAAATATTTGTGTCTTTATCACCTTTTCACTATTGACAGTTTTTTTTTCTGTTTGTTTTGTTTTTTTGTTGTGGAGCCTTTTTATCCTGCTGGTACTTTCCATTTGACTGTGAGCCTGTGGTCTGCATGTAATGTGTGAAATAATCATTTAGAAATCATTTTCTTCCTGTCTTCATCAGACACTTGTGAGAAAAGAACAGTCATCAAAAAGACTGTTTTCACACCATCTTTCACCAAACACAGAGAAGGAACTGCTGAACAAACAGTTAAATCAGATCTCATTAGAGGCAGCAAGAAACAGGACACAGAGCCATTCAGCACCAAGCCCTGTGTAGTAAATCCGAGCAAAGGACAGGTAAGCAAAGGAGCATCAGCATTACCCTGCCTGTGTTACTCTTATAAAGTTAGTAGGAATAAATAATTCATCTCAAACTGAAAAGGCGCTCACTAGTATTTCACTGACAATCCCCCTTTAAAAAAGCTAATTCACATCTACATTGGTTTGGGAGCTTTGTATTTATATCGTTACAACTAGTTTATAAACTACAAGTCTGCAACAAGCTGTGTGCTTTATGTCCACTGAAAAGGTGGAAGTAGAATATGCTGATTGCTAATGCGCTGCCTGCTTTCTTTTTGTAGAGGGGTGTGCAGAGCAGGGTCACGTTTCAGTCGAACGATTTCAAAGACATACTTGACCCAGAGAGGCATCACCTACCACCCTTACTCGGATATGACTGGATAGCAGGTAAGCTTTATCAGTCTGTCACATATCGCACTGATCTGCAGCCAAAATGCTCCTGAAATATAGGGAGCCACGCTTTGCTAATTTAGGTTAAATTAGTTTGCATACATTTCAAATCTTATTATTAGATCTATTTAACCTTTTGACCTCTCCTCTGACCTTTGATTTAATCGTCCTAGTAGTAGGAAATCTATAATGCTGAAAAGTCGAGTTACATGATTTCTTTCTTCTTTTTTTTTAATCCCACATGTATACATTTTCACAATATGCTTTTGAAAGTACTGACTCATAGAACCTGCAGTAGTGAAATAGATATAACCTAGATATAGCCTTTGCATTTTCTATTGTGGTGCCCTAGATGAACAAATAATTTAAAAAGTCTGATTGTGGAGACATCCACAGACAACTCAATACATTTATTACAGCTTTTTCTTTTGAATTGAGGTGGAGTATAGTTCTAGTATAATGTTGCATGTTAAGTTTTCTTTACATAGACCTGTTTTCTGATATTTACATTTTTTAATAATGATGAAAGATGAATTGTTATCATATCAAAATTCTCCCCGTTGCCCCCTGGGACTGTGGCATGTATGTTCCTCAGGCTCTGATCCTCTACCAGAGTTTAAGGTACTGACTGCACTTCTGGACAGAGACTTCTTAGCCCCGTTGTTCTCAACTACCTGTGGTAGCATTTCCCATTGGGAGTTGGAGACTTGTCCATATGGGGCACACATATTCCTGAATATTATCCCAGCCAGCCACCCAGGTTCGGACTGAACCTTTGTGCTGTTCTTTAAGCCGGCCTTTTCTAGCGACTGGTAGGATTTCTTGATGTCAGCCACTTCCTCTGTATCTGTCTATGTCAATGGTACATCCTATGCAGGAGGTTGGTCGTCCATGATAGTTCCTCTTCCTCTTTGTCATCACCGTCTGTCTTCAGCTGCCTGAGGTATTCTTGGAGCAGCTCATCTCAAGGGGCGATCCTCATGGTATATTCACGTATGCTCCGTGTTTCATCCTGTGGCTCTGGCCTCTCGTTCCATTGCTCATAGAGCGTCAGGGTGCTGGACTTCAGGTAGACACCTCCGTGCACTGTAAGGTGTTTTTGTGTCTTTACATCATTAGTGTCTATCTCATTCTGTGGCCAGCTTATTATTCCAGCTGGGTGGTGATTGGTAGGGTGTTTGTATTGATGCCTTGGATCTTTTTCCTACCATTGAGCTGGCTTCTCAGCACCTGTCTTACCTTGTGGAGGTATTTGGCTTTAGCTGACCTTCATGTATTGTTATTGTGGTTCCTGTTGGCCGATGGGATACCCAGGTGCTTATAACTGTCCTGTTTAGCTGCCTTCTGACATCTCCACCCCTTGAGTCCACTTTTTATCTCTGAAGCAGAAGTACCGATAACAGCTGATGTTTGTTTTTACCCTGTTAGGAGTGCTGGATACTGAGGACTCCTTGATAGAGCGCTCAGACGAGTTCTTCAATGATCTCTGTGTATTTCGATCACTCAATAAGGATGAGTGTGTCCACAGTGGACAAACCGAGTGAGTGGTGCTTTAAATATCTTTAGTATATATCCATACCGTGTTTTCCCTTGGTTCATTAAGATTTCCCTCACAGATTCTCTGAGGAGAACCATCCAGTCACACCACTGCTAACAGACAAGGATGGCCCACAAGCTAACATGGACACTCATCAGTGTAAGAGGGAGCATTTATCTGAACAGGCCACTTTCTGTTTCCTCTCATTAAGGCTGATCTAACACTTGTCTCTGCTTGCTCACCTTTTGTGCAGGTACATTCTCTTACAGGATTAACAGCAGACTGTTCCCAGTCCCCCTCCACTCTCAGGAGTGCTGTCCTTTGTGCAAAAAGCCCAAATCCTCCCACCCTCACACTGTTGCTGAACCTGCTCTAATCAGGTACTGATGGCCTGCACTTGAACTGCATTGTTAAACCACTTATGAACATTAAAGCACTTCAATGGCTTTATCTAAAATATATTAGTCTGTTACTTTCAATTGGATACAGGAGGCAGCAGCTCTACTGTGTGCAGCAGGGACTTAGACCTTGTGTTATTTTTTTCTGCCTTCACATATTTTACATGTTAAAAGCTGAAGCTGTTTCTGAATTCAGTAAAACAGCAGCGACCCAAAAAGCAAGCTATGGTAGCTTTGATCTGTAGTATAATACACTGCAACAAGGCAAGGGAAACCTGTGAAAAGGGCGTCCGAAACCTCCACTGGATCAAGTTCTAATCACTAAAAGCAACGGCGCCTGTATTCTCATTTTACATTTTGTTCAAATGTGCTGTAATCAGTAGTGTTGCTGTGTGATATTGACTAAAAAGTTATCAGGATTAGTTTGAAAAAATTATCACCTCACAATAGATTTCTTCAGATTTCTTACTCATCTTCTTACTCTTGTATTTCTAAGGGTCAGCATCCCTCGCACCAGGCTTCTGCCACCTTACAAATACAAAGCTCATCGGCGATGCAGCTTTGACCCTTCTGACAGTTTAGGATTGCCATCGGTGAGTTACAGGTTAATGACTAAAGATCATCACCGCTTGATTTGATTGAACCACTGTCCCACAATAATAAAACCCCTTCTAGCCATTGTGTCTTTCCATTCATTTGTGATTTGAAGGTGCAACATCTCACTTCCTAAAAACAGTTAGACCGTGTGCACGGGTTATTGTCTTACTTGCTGCTCTTATATCTAATAAACTGTAATGTTTCAGTATATAAACACAAACACACACTCACTGGCCAATTTGTAAGGTACACCCATTAATATGCTTGCTAACACAAATATCTAATTGACCAGTCACATGGGAGCAACGCAATGCATTTAGGCATGTAGACATGGTCAACACGACATGCTGAAACTGCTGAAAGTGAGAACCAAAATAGGGAAGAAAGGTGAGTTAACTTATTTTGAGCATGGCATAGTTGTTTTTGCCAGTCGGTTGGGTGTGAGTATTTCAGAAACTGTTGATCTCCTGGGATTTTCCCACACAACCACCTCTAGGGTTAAGAGAGAATGGTCTGAAAGTGACAGAGCAGCCGGTGAGCCGCATTTCTCTGGGTGAGGTTGCATTGACCTGATAGGAAAAGGCAACAGCAGAAGATCACACTGGGTGCCACTCCTGTAAGCTAAGAACAGGAGACTGAGGCCATGTTCATCTACGAGTGGTTTCTTTAACATGACAGTGAGTTCACTGTACTCTAATGTCCTCTGCAGTCACCAGATCTCAGTCCAAGAGGGCATATTTGGGATATGGTAGGATAGGAGATCCACATCATGGAGGTGCAGCTGACAAATCTGCATCGTCTGTATCTGTACAGGTGATATAGACCAATAAACACCTTAATATGGTGCTGTAGACACAGCACATTTAAATGCTGCAAACTTTAAGAGATAGGCATGCATGAGATTACTACTCCAGATAAATGTGCACCTCTCAGCATGTGTGTTGCTCAGCATAGTGAACACTTGCAGTACTGTGGCCTGTTATGACGCAGAAAGAAAATTTTGACCTCATGCATCCTGTGTGGCTTGATGTACTACTTGGTATCTAAGGTATATTATGCAAGTACCATGACTTTGTATGAATATAGCTCTGAGGAAAATTATTGTGTCTAAAATAATGCCATCACTTTACCATATACTATAATACAGAAGTGTTGCGTATCCCATCTCTAGAAAGGCTTTAGGGTTTTTTTTGTTTGTTTGTTTGTTTGTTTGTTTTTTTAACTGATTGGTCAGATGTTGTGATTGTAAATTACCCGCAATTGTGAGTTTGACCATGAGAGGTCTGTATAGCTGATCAGCCTTTGATCTCTGCACCTTGTGTTATGGCCTCTGTATTTAAATCAATAAATTCATCTCAATGCATTCTTTCTTTTCTTTCTTTTTTTTTCTTTTTTCTTTTTTCCCACCTTCAAGCACTGTCTATCAGGGTGGTCCAACACAGGGCAGAGCACCCTGCCACCACCCAGCAGCCTCGACCTGCAGAGCAGTGTTAATGTGAAGAACCCAAAAGGACCACTGAATAAACAACTGGAGGTGAGAAACTGGACAACTGTGCGGTTTTTATATAGTCCAAGCTGCCACAGGGCCAACTGATTTAATAATTAATAAATAAGCAGCTGTTCCTAGTATAGTTTCTCGCTCTTGTTAACATAATTACGGAGGGTGCTGTACGTCACAAATTAAACTGTGTTTTTAAAAATATTTTTCAGGATCAGCCTGCACTGAAGGTGTCTCATAACCCAAACCTGGACCAGATCTCAGATGTGGCTCGCTTAGCTCGTCACAACTTTCAACGGTTCAATCCAAAAAGAAGAGTGGGCGGCATATCTTACCCTCCTTACCCTGCGTGCTGATAAACTATCAAAGTATACTGAGTGGGCTTTTTTTGTTTGTTTGTTTTAAGCGCCAAAACTGAAAACCTTGAGAGAATGTCTAAAAAGTTTTGTGATAGATGACAGATTAGATTAATTTATTCATGTCTGTACAATAAAACTTGAATAACTGCAGCAATTCCAATTTGGTTGTTCCTTTTTTTTCATCTCTGTTAAAAGCTGAACAGATTTAGACTGCACATGTTACTGTCAACAGCCTCGTGGATGTGAAGCAAGACTACTTAGAATTACTCAGTGAAGTGTATGTACAACATTGCAACATAAAGGATGTTGTTTTGGGTGTCTCAAGCAGAAGTTTGCTTTTCCCTTTCCAGCCTCTTGTTTTGGCTCCAGGGTCTAGCTTACTTCTGTTTTTTAGCTTCCTTTGACACTTCCTTAATGTTGGGCTGAGAACACAATAGAAGCAAAAGCAGGGGCTGATGTAGGGTACAGAAGCAGTAGTTCACAGGAAACCAAAGAAACACCTATGTTAAATGTCACATGCTGTAGAAATCCCACCCATAACACTGTCGCTTTCCAGTTTGTCCCCTCTAAGCCAACTAATTTGAATTTCTGAATACATTAAACAATATACATGCAATGTATTTCAACCAATGAAATCCACAAAAATAAGGTAAACATGATTCTACTGATTTCTTTCTGATGTATTTCTGCTGCTTAGCAGAGATATAATGACTGGGTAATAATTCATATCATCCTGTTCCGGTGAAACACTTTGAAGGTTTGTGCCACAAACATCAGAGACTGAGTTATCTGACAGACAGACATCCGATAGTTGACTTACTTTGCGGATGTTGTGACATAAATGAAAGGCTTCTGTGTAAGATGCGGCCCTGTGATAGCAAAAGTGTTTTTGTCTCTAACACTTGTCAATAAACGAATCTAACCCTGTTAATTATGGTCATTAAACCTTTCAGTGTAGAAGCACCGGAATGTTAAAGGCATTTGGTTCACCAACTTTTTCTTCCTTCAGCGAAAGCAGGATCTGAAACTCACTAGAGAGTGACAAGACGGCATTGCATAATCATCATTATGGCTGGTAACGGTGGCATAGATGCATTTTGGGATTTCGATGGTATGCGCAATTTGCTGTGAAATATTTAGACTGACTTCTTCAGAAATAGAAGCAGGCACTGCGTTCATTCCCGTCTTAAGGATGTTTCATGTCTGTCATTAACAAATATCATGCTGTACTTTTGGAAATTAGTCATCAGTACTATATGCAAAATCAGTGCCCTATCACGTGAAAGTTAATATATTTAGAAAAACCTTTAAAAAGGTTTCAATTCACCTTGTTGTGGTTTTTTACTACGACATGAAACTCAGGTGAGGCTAATGCTCTAAAATAAGCTCAGAATTTCATGAAAAAAGTATTTTATTTTAGATTAAACATTAGAAGACTGTAATGGACAAGAGTGCTGATACTGCTGAGCAGCAGAGACGTGATGAGAATGTGGGAGGGGAAACTTTATTATGAAATGTCAACTTCTCACACAGGAACAAACACTGCGGCATAGGGGCATTAGACTGGGCAAAGCACAAACGCATTCAGTGTCATAGCAGAAAACATGTCTCAACAAGAATAAAACAGTTGAGGTGTAAAGTATGATAAAACAAACCTCTCTGCCTTTCACTATTTCCATGTCTCCACAGAGAGATCAAGCTGGGAACGTCTCACCCAAAGACTCTTGAGCAATGTCAACTAGCAGCCACAGAGTTGAACCTGTGTTTCTGGTTTCTTTTTTTAGATCATTAAAAAGGAACTTAAAAATCTTTATTCGTGTGACAAAACTATAAGTCTAGCGACGCATATCTATCCACATCAATCCTTTGAGTAAATTAGGTAGTACAATAGCCATTACATTTGACCCATATAATTTGCAAGCTGTGCTCTATAGACGGCTGTGCATCTAGGTTGCTGTGTATAAAGAAATCTAGGGCATTCACTTCCTGTTTTAAAGGTGACTTCAATACATATTTTTTTCAGCACTTCTATTTTTTGAATGAATTGTTGACACAGCGCTTAACTTTTTATTGCCTGTCAATTTTTCCCCAAACATCAAAAATCCTATTAAATGATTAAAATTAAAGTAGTTTTCAGCTCCATAAGCTGATCCAAGATCTCCCGATCTAGTCTACCAACCACATGGAGAAGTATGCTGTTGGCATAATACAGGCTAAAAGCAATGCAATTGTGATTTAGACTAGACAAATGATAAAGATACAGATAAAGTCCATTTACAACCGGAAAGGAAAGCTGACAACAAAACCTAACGTTTACCAGAATCACTACGCCTTCATTAAGGCACAGGTGAATCTGACTATAATTACATATTGTATCTAGTGTGTTGTTGCTTAAATTATGCTAGTC